>NC_081849.1:33570270-33896520 GCF_963259705.1 Myotis daubentonii
GGTGGGTAGTTTGGATGTTGGAAGGTTAAGATTCCATGGCATAGTTATTGGGATGGATAATACTTTGTATTTAAGATTCAAGAGGGAAGACATTTAAACATCCATGAAACTCAGAAAGATAGAAATTGGACCATGGGCGAAAGTTACATTGTTAGTTTAAGGTTAGACATATAGTTCAACAGTTAAATATTAAGTTGGTAAGGCTCTGTTCACTATCCCTAGAAATTGTCAAGCTATATTTCAATGCCCATCAATTAATAATGTTATGGTGAAGATTCCCTCAATAGGTAACCTCTTCGGTGCCTTCTAATCTATAAGTTTTTTTTTGACTCAGTCACATAACTATCACATTTGGGAGAGTCATTCCTAAATGCTTCTCTGACATATGTCTCAGGACAAATGGACAAAAAAGTAAGAATAAAGGGCCTTAGATAATCACTAAGGTAGAATTTAGGACTATAAATGCAGATCTCTTACAGTTGTAAAATAGATGTTTTCTTCTCATAATTCCTTTAAAAGACATATGAATCTATATAGCAAAATTTATGATTCTGTATTTTGGGGATTATAGCACCTGTACATTTAATATATATAACAATATCATAGTAGGGGCATAAGTGTAACTGTACCTTACATTTTATGTAGAGTGTTATAATATCAACACTTAGTAGATTGTGATAATTCAAGAGTACATATTATAATCCCAGTAGCGAGCACTAAAATAATCCCCAAAGATATATCTAAGTGCCATTAAAGGTATTGTAATTGGAAATAAAAATATTAATTAATCCAGCAAAAAAGTAGAAAATGGAGCATAGAAGAACAGAACTATGAATAGGACAAAGTAAAAAGATAGAAAAATGATGCACCTAAATAAATTTTTAAAAAATCAATAATCATAGTCTTTGTAAATGGACCAAACACTCCAATTAAAAGAGATTATCAGACCAACTCTATGATGTCTACATGTTATGTACTTATAAAGACAAACTGAAATTAAATTGTTATAACATGCAAACAATAACCTTTAAGAAACCTGGAGGTGTTCTGTAACATTAGAAATCGCAGACTTATGGCAAGAAATATTACAAGATGTAGAGACTTTCCAGATATTCCAGGATAGCCTCCCATCTCAAGAGCCATATCTTAATGCTCAGGAGCCCAGGTATAGGGGACAGTTAGGTTCAGGGCCTCAGGGCTGGTAGACCTAAAGCCCTTTTCGCCATGTGAGGTAGCAGTCACAGGTTCTGGGAAGTAGGGTGCAGATTTTTGGGGGGTGGGGTGGGTGGGTATTAGCTACCACAACCTATAATTAAAAACTCTCACAAAGAAAATTCCTAACCTAGATGTGCTCACTAATGAAAACCTTCAAGCACTGCAGGAGGAAATAATACTAAGTTTTTCCATAAAATAGAAAAAAGGGACATATTTTCCTATTCATTTTGTGATAGCCAAAATGACCTTGATACCAAACCCTGAGAAAGACCTTATGAGAAAGGAAAATGACAAGCCAGTATCTCTCAAACATAGAAGTTAAAATAGAATAGTTAGCAAATAGAATTCAGCAATATGTAAAGAGGATCATATATTCCAGAATTTCCTCATAATGTTTTCCAGTCCATTTCCTCCCAGCTCCACAGCAATCACTTTAGGGCTTTTTAAAAACATAGTTGAGATTACTTTGGCCTATTCTAGAGCATTAGATAATGGAGTTAGAACATATGCATTCTTTGGTGTCTGGCTTTCTTCATCCAGCACAATGTATATGAGTGAGATTCGTCTATATTGCATGGATTGGCAGTTTGTTACTTTTCATTGCTGAATAGTATTTCCTCATACGAATATGCAGTTGATTTTCATTATTCATCATAGTTACATCCTATAAAGTTGCTGAGTCTCTGTCACAACATTTTCATAAACACCTTACTTAATATATATTGTTGATTCATTAACATTGAACTCACAGCCAGCAGCACAATTACTCATGACTGAATGAAGCTTATCTGACACTTATCTAAGCTTGTTTTCTCCACAGGGCACATCCCAGCCTTGCTCTGAGAACACTCCATAGCACTTCAGCACTACACTTGGGAGCCACCTTGAATGGCAAAATCACCAACAAAAAGCGCAAAAATGCCAAAAACATGGTGCTGATTAGATAGCTAAGAAGATGCTTGTTGACAGTTGAGAGCTGAAACAAGCAGGCAGGTTAGCCTTCTTTCAGCCTCAGGTGGAACACATGCATCCTATGCTCACATTTTTACTGCTCAGAACATCCATGCCCATGTCAAAAGCGTGGCAAATGGAGATACAATTAAAATTTTTTTAAATATATTTTATTGATTTTTTACAGAGAGAAAGGGAGAGGGATAGAGAGTTAGAAACATCGATGAGAGAGAAACATCGACCAGCCGCCTCCTGCACACCTCCTACTGGGGATGTGCCCGCAACCAAGGTACGTGCCCTTGACCGGAATCGAACCTGGGACCTTTCAGTCCGCAGGCAGACGCTCTATCCACTGAGCCAAACCGGTTTGGCGAGATACAATTAAATTTTAACGAGCAGATGAATGCACAAATATGGGATCCATGAATAATGAGGCCTGACCGTATCATTCTCTCATTGATAGATATTTGTTTGGTGCCCATTGCTAGAATGAATTAAATTGCTATGAACATTCTAATAGAAGTCTTTGTGAAGACATATGCTTTTTTTCCCTTTTTTAAATCTATTTATTCAGTTTCTTTCTTTTTATTGCTTAAAGTATTACAAAGAGTATTACATGGGTCTCCTTTTTTTTTCTCCCTTTGACATTCCCCCGGCCTCCCCTACCCCCCAGTGTCTTATGTCCATTGGTTATGCTTATATGCATGCATCCAAGTCCTTCGGTTGATCTCTTACCCCCCTTCCCGCCCCTCAACCCTCCCCAGTCTTCCGGCTGTAGTTTGACAGTCTGTGTGATGAAGACATATGCTTTTATTTTTCTTAGGTAAATACCTGGGAGTAGAATTGCTGGATCATAGGGTAGGGGTATATACTTAGCTTTAAAGAAATGCATGAACTTTTTCCAATGGGTTTTACTAGTTTACACCCCATCCTATGCTGGGGTTCTTGTTCCAGCATCAAGAAGGGTTCAGCAATCTGGAGAAGGCTGTGCGTAGATTAAATAAGAGTCCAGAGACGAAGCATAATTTTGAAAGGCATTTGGGGGTCAGAGGAGCCTAGTTTAAAGGAAACTAAGATCTAAGTTCTAAGGTCTCAGGTCTAAGGTCTCCTTGTCTCAGTATCCCCTGCTTTTTATTAAGACAAATTGTCCTGAGGTGAGGCAGAGATATACACTATAAAGGGAATACACAAGCATTGTCAGAATGGGGAAATTAGCCTATGGCTGTTCAGGTGTTTGGCCAGTAGGAGGCAATAACATGTAGATTAAGATGCTCTGAGCTGTCTGGCAGCCAAGCAATAATCCCTTTTCAGGTTTGGGGAAATGCCCTCAGCCATTCCCAGATGCAGCCCTGCTGTCATGCTGGAATTGGTTTCCGGCAATCCTACTTCTGAATTGTCTACTGGCGACTGTGGCCTTAGACAACAGTAGTAGGACATTAGATAAACTGAACCATACCTTGAATTAGGGAAGTTAGTTCTGTAATAAGGATTCTGAGAGGAAGAGTCCATCCTCTTTGGATTCCTCATTTGCCATCAGCCTGGCTTCACATTTCTCAAGCAGTCATCACATGATCCAACACAGCTGCTGAGAGGCTCCCAGGCAGATGCTAGGACAGAGGAGGCCTGGGCAGCTGGCAGCACAGTTCCCATGGGGATGAGGACCTCCGAGTCATTTCCTTACTTCACAGTATACTCACTGACTCCTGATATGTTAGTGGCATTCTGGGATCTGCACAGGGTTAGCATTGAAAGGAAATTTTCTGCAAATCCCTGCAGAAGGCTAGGGGGATGGTCCCAATATAATCTCCTTTCAAGAGATTATAAATTGACACAACTTTTCAGAGGAGAAATTGGTAACAGTGAATAAATTTAATAGGAAGATATAACTATACAAATGCACAGGCTTACATGTGTAGATATTTATTGCAGCATCATTTATGCTGTGAAAAACAATGTTTATCAGCAGGCTACTCATTAAGTAAATCATGGCTTTTTCATAAGGTGAATATTTATTTAACAATAACTTGAAATGTGAAATATATATGGGTGCTCACATGGGAAGGTTTAATGCACACACACATATACATATAACAAAAAGAAAGTAACAGGACAATATCTCTACTAAAATTGCAAGTAAAGATTATCTCGAGATATGTTGTGTATGCACAGAAAACTTCTGTATGGACACAATAGAAAGTCCTATTAGTGTACCTGTTGGAGATAGATCGGGAAAATCAGGCATTAGTGAGAAGGACGTTTGCATTTTGTTTTATATTCCTCTATACAATTTTAGTTTTTAACATGAATTGTGCTAATTTTATATAAAATGGAAATTGTTTTCTAAATGCAAATATTTTAAATGTTATTTTTCTATTTTATCTAGCACCCCAGCCACCCTCATTTTTATATCCTACTTTTTGGGGTCAGTTCAGTATGTGGGTTCTTCAGTCTTTTCCTCTCATTCAAGCAGCTCAGGAAGATGCCCGGGTTGCATCTAAAGACCTAGATGGGAAAATATGGCTGAACAGCCGCAGCTGGAATGCATGCTTGTTGGAGAGTCTGGAATAGGCAGGGGCCTGAGCTGCTTGAGAGGTTGGTTTGGGTGGCAGATCCTCTATTTCTCTTACCAGGTTTCCCATAACTATGGTCAGAGAGTATCTGGTAGACGGAGAGCAGATCTCTGGGAAAGATGAGCTGAAAAACTTTTTGACAGAGGGTATTGGTGGCCACTGGGTTTTGGATGTGTGCTTTGGTGTCTTCTGCTTGAGAGTCCAGTAGGCTCTGCAGGGCTAATTGGCATCAGGGAGAGTCACACGAGGCAGCAGGGGGCTGGCCATTTACCACCTGGACTGTTAGCTGATAACCAGGATTTGGGGTCCAGGAGGAAGGCAGCCTGGGCACTGAGAAACTCCTGGTTGGGAGACATCAAATTTGCCCATTACAGAAACTTTTCCTCCTTCTAAAGTTGATTAGCCTCGGGAGGGGGGAGTGAAAGTTTCTCTGGCTTTCCCTCAATGGCATCCCTAGGGTTTCTCTGAACTTGACAAATTTAGTTCCTCAGTGAGTAACTCTCCTCGGGGACAGAGAGAAGGAGAGCAGGAGGGAGAGAGACAGAGGGAGACAACTGGGTTCCCCACAGCACTGTTGCCCCCCCCCCCCGCCCCCGCCACAAGTGAAGACAGTAGGAGCTGTTCTGGCCCACAGAGCAAGCTCGGCAGTAGCCCGGCAGCAGGTAGCCTGGGCTCATCCCTGGAGAGCCGTGCACCTTTCCAGGCAAGTCCCCTTCTCTGGAGGTGAGTGTCTCCCAAGGGTTCCTCTCCGTGAAAGTCAGAGTAGGAGCGGCTCAGGATGGGCAGTTCTTGGATTTGTTATTGTTCAGCACAAGGACATCTAGAGCGTAAGGCATGGACTAAAGGAGCTGCGGAGTGGATGACATATATCAGGTTCCTTCTCCACAGCAGCGAGCAGACTCTGCCCTTCTCAGTGCTGCTAATGAACACAGCGCTCTGCCACCACTCAGTACCTGCTCTCTCCCTCCTCCCTTTTTCTTTTATGTCTGCCATTTTGTAAGTGATCTCCAGGCAGGGACCACAGATTGACCGGACAATGCCTTAGTGAGGAGTGAAAAGAGCACCCTATCCTCTAACAGGAGAGAAAGCAGGTCAGGATGGATACCCTTTGTTTATCCATTGACTTGTTTGTGATTCATTCACTGATTTATTTATTGAATAAACATGAAAACAGTGCATACTCTGTTCTTGGCACTGGAGATGTGACAGTGAATAAGAAAGACAAAGAAACTCCCTTAAGGTACTTCAATTTCAGCTGTTGATGAAAGCCAGTGAGCAGAAAATACAGCCTCATGAGCGGTCCAATATGAGTAAGGGCATGTGCTGTTTTAGAGAGGATGCCTGGGGAAGCGCCCATGGACTGGAGACATTCGATCAGTGACCTGCGCGTGGTGAGGGAAGGAGCCCAGAGATCCCAAATCAGTGCGATTCATTTGGTGTTTTGTTGACACTTCCCCTCATTTGTAGGTCTTTGACGAAAATGGATGAGCCTATATTCTTTGGAGACTTTTCCAAGCTTCTCTCTGGGACTCAGATCATGCCTGGTTGGTGATCAGGACAGCTTGCCTAGGACAGTAAGCCTGTCTCCTTGCCTGAACTAGAGATTTGAGACCAGGTGAAGTCAGAGTATGTTGCCTCTAAACTCTAGCTGCTTTCTTGTCTCCTGCTCCCAGGATGGAGGGCATGCTGGACAGATGGGAGTTGGGGATCAAAGTCCAAGCCTCCTCTGCACTCCTCTGGACCCCGACTCCCTCTGTCATCTGGTGGCAAGAAGGATCATAATCTCAGAGCTAGAGGTCACCAACTGGGAGCTGGTGATACTCTTCCTACTTGGAGGAGGCACATTCACTGAAGTGAGAGGTGGAGGATGGCTTTTTACCATAAGAATAAGGAGAAAGAAATGGATAATCCATTCCAGGGAGTCAGCTCCCCAGAAGTCAGGGCAAGACTCAATACTATGTCTCAAAATAATTCTTACGATAATGTCCTGAGTAGAACCCACCTCCCTGCCAGCAGCCCTACTAACAGGCAGAAATGATGATAAAGAAGAGTGCAGTGAAAACATTAGGTGAACAGAAGGCAAATGGAGCCTACATTTAAAGGAAACACAGGAAAGAAGTAATCAAGTCTGGTGGGATTGGCTAGGAAGACTTCCTTGTAACTGCTGAGATGCAGCAGTTTGGCAGGGCATGGACATAACAGGTACAGAAGGGTGACTTAGGGCATTCAGGATGGAAGGGATGGTGGTAAAAATGAGCACCTATGCTCAGGGAACTAGACAGGTGGGAGGTGAGAGCAGAGTTGGAGGTAAGATGTCTAGTGAATTAAGGGACAGAGTGCATATTGGGGTGGGTGGGTTTTTATGCCTGGGATATGGTATTGGTGACTTTGTTCATCTTCTTGGACATATACATCTGTCTTCATATATTATATGTTTCTCATAAAACATTTAGCATCAATCTTATACAAAGAATAGTAGGAGATGAGCCCACTTGATCATGATGGGGAGCCTAAGAGCAGAGGAAATGTTTTCTGAAGTCTTTTGAAATTGTGAACATGTTTTCTCTCTCTTTTTCTCTAGATTTCATAAAGAGCAACAACACAGGACTAAATGTTGAAGAATTACTCTAGTGCCATTGATTTTTATCTCCTTGGTTTCTATGGCTCCAAAGAACGACACAATATCCTCTTTGCTGTCTTCCTCTTCCTCTATTCAGTGACATTAATGGGAAACATAGTCATCATTGTGACTGTCTGTGTTGATAAACGTCTGCAGTCCCCCATGTATTTTTTCCTTGGCCACCTCTCTGTCCTAGAGATCCTGATCACATCTGTTGCCGTTCCCTTGATGCTCTGGGGCTTGTTGCTCCCTGGGATGCAGGCTATATCTTTGACTGCCTGTGGTGCACAACTATACTTGTACCTTTCTTTGGGCACGTCGGAATTGGTATTACTGGGAGTGATGGCTGTGGACCGTTATGTGGCTGTGTGTAACCCTTTGAGATACAACATCATTATGAACAGCCACACCTGCATCTGGGTGGTAATTATGTCATGGGTGTTTGGGTTCCTTTTTCAAATCTGGCCAGTTTATGCCACGTTTCAGCTGACCTTCTGCAAATCGAATGTGTTAGACCATTTTTATTGTGATCGAGGGCAGCTACTCAGACTATCCTGTGATGACAGCCTTTTCACAGAGCTTATTCTTTTTTTAATGGCTGTCTTCATTATTGTTGGTTCTTTGATCCCTACAATTGTCTCCTACACTTACATCATCTCCACCATCCTCAAGATCCCCTCAGCCTCTGGCCGGAGGAAAGCCTTCTCCACATGTGCCTCCCACTTCACCGTTGTTGTGATCGGCTATGGCACCTGCCTGTTCCTCTATGTGAAACCCAAGCAAACGCAGGCAGCTGAGTACAACAGGGTAGCATCAGTGATGGTTTTAGTAGTGACTCCTTTTCTGAACCCATTTATCTTCACCCTCCGGAATGACAAATTCATAGAGGCCTTTCGAGATGTCATGAAACGCTGCTGTCACCTCCTCAAGGGTTAGTTCTGTCCTAAAGACAATCATGGACTCATCATCATGGAACCGAGTAATCTGAAAGCCCTAATTCAAATCTGAAATGACCCTTTTCATCAACAAATAGTTTGTAATCTACAAGGGAATTTTAAGAAACTGGAAGTGTTCCATTTTGTAACTGGATGGTTCCTATATGTGAGTTCACTTTATTAACTTTTAAGTGCAATGAATACATTTATCTATACTTCTGTAGTTATATGTCTCACAATATAAATTTGACAAATGTAGATATACAAAATGTGTGTGATTTTTTTTTTAGAACAATCAGATCTTTGACTGGAAAATGCAAGGAAAAGGATACTTCATTTTCTGTCAGCTGACCTAAATGTTTGATTCTAAGGGCTGGGTCATCTTCGCCTTTATTGTCCTATGATTTCATGATCTCACTGCCTAAAGGTCCCTCTTTTACTTCTCTGCATGATCCCAAGTCCAGCCTCAGGCTTCAACCATTTCTTGAGGTTTCTGCCCCAAGGTCCAACAGTGATAGTACCTTCCTGTAGATTTTCTTGACTGGCAGTAGTGAGAGTGAACTCACTCCACAGTCCTGACCTCTTACTAACCTCAGGGCTGGATGATGATACAGACAGTTCTTCAGGGTGTGGAGGGAAGGTCTTGAAAGAGACATTTTCTTGCCCGGCATCACTCATATCATCATGCTAGCCCCAAATGTGGAAGGGCAGTGGGGCTGTATTCTTGGTGCTAAAGTAACAAGGGAGAGTTGAACTTACTATGCCCCTGGCTGAGGGAGGTTGCATGGAGGGCAGAAAACAGACAGCCTCTCACATTGTTCAACCCTGACATGGAGCATTTCATCTCCTTTCTCTGTTAGCTACATTTCTATATTCCTTTCTCCCCTACCCTCCTTTACAAGGACCAGGTTTACCAAACTGTCTTCCAGCTCTACACTGAGCTCCATAATTTGTATGTCTCAGTTTCCATATTGTCCCATCCCAGTTTCTGTTGCACCACTCTTGTCTATCAATATTTCTGCCATTTTTATGTTGCCAAGTAGGTGACAAAAGACTGTGCACATAAGACAGCCTTCCCAACATTATAAATATATGAGATGACCTCACCGAGGTGGTGAGGAAAAAGGGAAGTGACTTTGAAAAGCAGTGTTTAGACTGGAGTCTACAAGACTAAGTTAGGAAAAGGAACCATGCCCAATCATAGTACTCTTGTCAGTAAAGTCGTTTCTCACTGGGGGGATGAGTTAACAAATCTGAAATTGCTGGATGTGTATACTACAGCTGAGCAAATAAATAAAGGATGGCAGGTGGTAGGGCCTGGGTCTTTCACCGTGGATAGGAAAGTTACAGATGAGCAAGGACAGAAGGCTAGAATAAGGCATCTAGTAGTAGATTACTAGTAGTGTTGGAGATATCAATATGCATCATATTTAGGTGAATATATGTATACATGAGGTTAGATCAATTTGTGATATAAATAAATAATATAAAAAAATGACTTCTTTTTCAAAACTGTTTTGGTTATTCTATTACCATTCTCTTTCCATGTAAATTTTGGAGTCATTTTGTATATATCTACAACAAAGCTTGCTGGGATATTGATTGGGACACTGCTGAATCTATAGTGAAAGCCCCAAGGAATATACTCTCTCAATTAATGTATGATTGTAAATTTTCTGCCTGACCATTGTGTTGAGTAGGGGCTCTTTGATGGTAGAAGGTCAGTCTTTCCTCTGTCTCTTATATCTGTAATCTATGTCTCGTTTTAAATGAAGGCATATTTGTCTTTCCTCTGTGACATTAGGCTTGCTCCTGATTCTCTCATCAGCATGTACTTGTGGCTTTACTTTCACATTTTCTATCTTTCTATTGTCATGATACCAGTGTACCAAGTTGTCTCATAGCTTTGCACCTCCTAAGAAGTCCTGTACCTTTATCAGGTCATCCTAGTAGGTTAGAATCCTCATCCGTTATACCCTCAGCCTCCGTCCTTGCCATCCTAAGCACCCATATTGTTTTTGAACACTGTGCCTGACGTCATGTGCCCCACTCAGCTACACCACAAGTGGTTAGCAACTGTAAGCTCTGAATCAGAGCAGTCAACCCAACCATGGGGATTTTCCCATTCATGTGCCATACCTGAACACTTTTATACCCACGTATTTATATAATTTACTATTAATAACTCTTAAGACTTTGTAATAAAAGAGAACAGCATTATCCACAATCATAACAGCATTATTCACAATTGTCAAAAAGTGGAAATAACCCAAAAGTCTCTTGACAGATGAATGTATAAACAAAATGTTGTATATGCTTATGATGGAATATTATTCAGGCTTAAAAAGTGATAAAATTCTGATACATGCTACAACATGGATGAATATCATAAACATTATGCTAAGTAAAATAAGACAGATGCATAAGGATGGCTATTGCATGATTCTGCTTATATGTGGTAACTAGAATAGAGACAGAAAGTAAAAAGGTGAGTATCAAGGGTGTGAGGAAGGGGACAATGGGAGTTATTAAGTAATAGGTACAGAGTGTCAGCTTGGGATGATTAAAATGTTCTGGAGATGGATAGTGATGATGGTTATTTAACAATGTGAATGTACTTAATGCCACAGAACTGTACACTTAAAATTGTTAAAATGGTAAATTTTATGTTAAGCATTTTTTACCACAATAAAAAAGAAAAAATATCAAATAATTCTAAATGATTCATATAGTGATAACCAGTGATAATCCATAACCAGAGGCAGCTATGTTCAACTACTTCTGCTGGTACATATTTATAAACAATATACTTATACAGGTATTGCTCGAATTCTCAATTTGTTTTTTCTTTCATAAAGAATTGCCTACTTAAAAAATTTCCTTGAACTTTCACCCTCTCTTTTTCCCTGTTACATGCCCCTACAGATATCATAAACTGAACAATGATTTTTCCTTATGTCTTATGCTCTCTAGATCTTCTTTTTTTAATATATTTTTTATTGATTAAGATATTACATATGTGTCCTTGTCCCCACGTTACCCTCTACCCCCCCCCCCCCCCCGCTCATGCCCTCACCCCCCCATTGTCCGTGTCCATTGGTTAGGCCTATATGCTTGCATAAAAGTCCTTTGGTTGATCTTTCCCCCTTACTCCTACCCTCCCCTACCTTCCCTCCAAGGCCCGACAGTCCAATCAATGCCTCTCCGTCTCTGGATCAGTCCTTGTTCATCAGTTTATGTTGTTCATTATATTCCACAAATGAGTGAGATCCTGTGGTATTTATCCGCTCTCCAGTTCCATCCATGCTGTGGCAAATGGTAAGAGTTCCTTTTTCTTCTTCCTCTTCTTAAAGAATCCCTTTCAGCATTTCATATAATGCTGGTTTGGTGGTGATGAACTCCTTTAGCTTTTTCTTATCCGTGAAGCTCTTTATCTGACCTTCTATTCTGAATGATAGCTTTGCTGGATAAAGTAATCTTGGCTGCAGGTTCTTGCTATTCATCACTTTGAATATTTCTTGCCACTCTCTTCTGGCCTGCATGGTTTCTGTTGAGAAATCAGCTGACAGTCGTATGGGTACTCCCTTGTAGGTAACTGACTGTCTTTCTCTTGCTGCTTTTAAGATTCTCTCTTTATCTTTTGCTCTTGGCATTTTAATTATGATGTGTCTTGGTGTGGTCCTCTTTGGATTCCTTTTGTTTGGGGTTCTCTGCGCTTCCTGGACTTGTAAGTCCATTTCTTTCACCAGGTAGGGGAAGTTTTCTGTCATTATTTCTTCAAAAAGGTTTTCAATATCTTGCCCTCTCTCTCTTTCTGGTACCCCTATAATTCTGATGTTGGTACGCTTGAAGTTGTCCCAGAGGTTCCTTACACTATCTTCATATTTTTGGAATCTCTTTTCTTTTTTCTTTTTCGGTTGGGTATTTTTTGTTTCTTTGTATTTCAAATCTTTGACTTGATTCTTGGGATCCTCTTGTCTGCTGTTGGATCTCTGTAAATTATTCTTTATTTCAGTCAGTGTATGCTTAATTTCTACTTAGTCCTTTTTCATGTCCTCCATGGTCTCACTATACTTATTGAGGGATTCATTAAATTTATCGGCGGTTTCCATAAAATTCTTGAAAAACCTTATAAACGTGGCCTTGAACTCTATATCCAGTCGTTTGCTTTCCTCCATTTCTGCCATTTGTGACCTGTTTCTTTGTCTCCGCATTTTGGCTGCTTCCCTGTGTTGATAGAGTGGCCCTGCACGCCAGGTGTCCTGTAGGGCCCAGTGGCTCAGCCTCCCCAGTTACCTGAGGTGGACACTCTTGGTGCACTCTTGGTGCCTTGGTTGTTGTAGGGTCACTGGGAGGAATTGACCTCCAGGCCAATTAGCTGTGAGAATCAGCTGTGTCTGAAGTGGGAGAACTTCTGTGCTGAAGACACCCTTCTGGGGCAAGACTTGCTTCAGTGGGGCTTTGGTGCTCACTGAGTCTGCTCCCTGAGTGTGTCCCTTATGGATCTGAGGAGTTGCAATCTGGATGGACCCCCTCTGATCACTGGGTACAGTGGCTCCTGGATCTAAGGAGGTGCTAATTCAGCCTCTGCCTGAGGCCACACAGCAGGAGCCACGAAGAGGCTCAGCTGTGAAGCAATGCAAGCCGCTGTGGGGCCTTGGGCCTTCTCTTGGAAGTTCTGGGTCTGCCTGGCTCGGCTGCAGTTAGGTACATTCACATGCAAAAGCCTCTGCCGCAGCCTGGGTGGGGCAGGGTCTCAGGGAATCAAAGGGCGAAGCAAGCAGCTATGGCTGGTTCTCCGCCCAGCCCTAAGGAGTCGCGCGTCTCAGTGTCCCGGTAACGGCTGCAAGCACCTCTGAGGGAAAGCCGCTCTCAAGTTCACCTGCTGCCCGACAGTCTAGCTTCTCCCCGTATGAGTCCTGGGTCCCCAGAGACTTCCCGGAACCAGAGTTCAGAGCAGTCGGGGAGCTTGTGATTCAAAAAGACAGCCGTGCCACCCCCTTTCCGCGTGCGCGCGAGCCTCAGTACCTCTGCACTTCATCTCCGCAGCTCCTCTGGCTCTCAATGTGCTTTTCTTTCCTTCTAGTTGTAGAATTTACACTCAGCCAGCCTTCCTGTTGTTCTGGATGATGTCCGCTCTGTCCTTTGCAGTATTTTTCAATTGTTGTGGGAGGCGGCAATTTCCCAGTGTTTATCTATGCCGCCATCTTAGTTTCTCCTCTAGATCTTCTTTTCTGGTTTGATTTCAAGTTTTATTTTCTTTTTAAAAAATCTTTATTATTGAGATTTTTACAGTTATTATGCCCATCTTTTTTCCCCTCATAGCTCCTCTCCACCTGGTTCCCACCCTGCCCCAGGTCCTCACCACCATATTATCTGTGTCCATAGGTAATGCATACATGCATATAAGATCTTTGCCTAGTCTCTCCCCCCAACACACACCTTTCCCTGTGAGAATTGTCAGTTTGTTCCATTTCCATGCCCCTGATTCTATCCCATTCACCAGTTTATTCTGTTCATCAGATTTTTTATTCTTTGATTTTTAGATTCACTTATTGATAGATATGTATTTGTTGCCACTTTGTTGTTCATATTTTTTATCTTTATCTTTTTCTTCTTCTTCCTCTTCTTAAAGAATACCCTTCAGCATTTCATATAATACTGGTTTGGCGGTGATGAACTCCTTTAGCTTGTTATCTGTGAAGCTCTTTATCTGACCTTTAATTCTAAATGATAGCTTTGCTGAGTAGAGTAATTTTGGTTGTAGGTTCTTGCTATTCATCACTTTGAATATCTTTGCCACTCCATTCTGGCCTGCATAGTTTCTGTTGAGAAATCAGCTGCCAGTCATATGAGATATTGGCAGACTCTCTTTTTATCACTGGTGGTGATACAAGAAAAAGAACTTGCCTTCAAGGTACTTCTTTCTAATGTGGGATTTTGATGATAAATGAATAATCAAGTAAATGTATAACTTGACTTGAGATATTGATGAGAGCCAATAGAAAGAAAAATACAGTCTAAAAGAGTTAGTGAAATTGTCCATGTATTGCATTAGAAGGGATGAGTGGAAAAGGACCCAAGAAGAGAAGATATTTAAGTGAAGATCTGCATGGCCGTTACTCAAGGTCAAGGGAAGGAGCCTAGACACCCCTAAGGAACTCCATGTGATCTATTTTGGTGTCTTCTAATATTTTTCCTTATCCCAAGGCTCTGGAGAAAATGGAATGTCACAGACAAGCAGATATGCTATTTGGAATTTTCCAAGCTGCTCTATGAGATGGAGACGATGGCAGTTTGGTTAGAGGCACAAACTGCCTAGGTCTTGTCTCCCCTGCTGGAATTATAGACTTGAGAATGTGAAGGATGTTGCCTCTATAGCAACTTTTTTCTCGTATTCTAGCCCCGGGGTAGAGACCATACAGAACAGATGGAAGTTCCTTCTGGACCCCACTTCTCTGTTGTCATCTGGGGACCAGAGGCATCAAAATCTCAGAGCTGGAGGAAATGAGAAATCTCAGAGCTTTATTGAATGAGAGGTGGAGGATGGCTTTCATCATAACAATAATGGAAAGAGCTGGGTAATCCACTCCAGGGAGCCAGCAAGTTAGGGAAAGACTCATTACTTTGTCTCAGAGTAGCTCTTTTCTTGTGATGGTGTCTTGGTTAGACCCCACTTCCCAACAACAACCCCAAACTGATAAATATAACTGGAGAAAAAAAACTTTAGAATACAATGCAAATAGAGCCTTGTCTTGGAGGATACAAAGGAAAGAAATAACCATATCTGGGTGGGGTTGGTTAGGGATACTTTCTTGTAACTGTTCAAAAGTATTTTGCAGAGCATTGCATAACAAGCATAGAAGACATTTAAGGCCGTTGAGGATAGAAGGGTGGTGGTAAAAATGAGCAGGGAAGTAGACAGGATGGTAGGTCAGAGCAGTTGGAGACAGGATGTCCTGTGAATTGAGAGACAAGGGTGCATGCTGGGGTGGGGGCAGGATTCTCATGCTCTAAGGCTTTTACATGGGGAAACTCTTATGGATTCTAGAATAAACTGAAATGTACTTACTTATCTTTGGAACTGCATCTTGTCATCATCAAATAGTCTGTGTGCAACAAAAGTCTTATCTTTTAAGTCATGGCCATGGTTTTTAATGTGGTTGCTTATTAACTTGAAAATTTACTTTATTATCTCCAAAAATTCATTTTATTATCTTAAAATCCAATTTGTTATATATACATATACAGGGTGGGGCAAAAGCAGGTTCACAGTTGTTTGTATGGAAAATAATACAATAATTAGTAAATAATAATACAAGAATAAACTCTTTGTTTTGCATACTCACAACTGTAAACCTACTTTTGCTCTACTCTGTGTGTGCGCAAACACATATGCTTTTTTCAAGTTATGAGATATTTCACAGTAAAACGTTTAAAAACTAAATGTAAAAATAATATATGCAATATTTAGATTTCTAAACAGAAAAGGCTAGACAAAATATTCTCCAACCGAAGAATTGAATGACTACTTAATTCTAGGTTTCGAATCATTTTCCCATAATATGTCCTGTGCTTTGTGTCCTACATGTAAAGCTCCCTATTCCTTTTCTGGCTCAAACATATTTCGTTGGTTTTCTTTCCCAAAGTCCTGTTGCCTCATTTCTTCTCTGCATAGTATAGAGAAGGAACTCATTCCACAATTCTGGGCACCTTTGCAATCCCAGGGTGGTTTGACTTTTACATACAGACACATCTCTTAAGTCGTGGTCTTTCTGAGGAAGAGCTAGGTAAGGAGCTATTCTCTCACTTGACAGGCCCCAGATCATGCTGCCTGTCACAAAGGAGGTGGGGCAACGGAGCTGCTGCGTGGGGCTGAAGTGACAAACCAAGCTGGCTCCCCGACTGAGAGGAAGTGCCTTTCCCACATTCTCCAGCCCTTTCATGGTCCATGACACCACCCTCTGCTGCTTCCTGTCCCCGTCATTTGTTTGTCCTCTCCTGCCCACGTTCTCTCCTGATTCCTCTTTATAGGCTTTGTCTGTGGCTCTGATTCTCCACTGTATTTCTTACTTCTCCTTTTCCTGTGCTCCTCCCATCCCCCAAGTTACAGTGCTATTATCCAGCTCTTCACTGAGCTGTTCTCATTTCCTGCATTTCCCAACCTTGCCCTCCCCCTAGTCTGTCCCACTCTGTTCCAGCCACTGTTTCCATTGCTTATGTCATAAGCACAGTTTCATCTGCTACAACATTTTTGTAATATTAGTAATTGAATGGGATATCAATAGGTAGCTGGTTAAAAAAATTATGTTTATCTGTACAATGAAATGTTATGTAGCTGTGAAAAAAATAAAGAGCTCTTTTTTTCAATGGTTAGAAATGATCTGGCCATATTGGTAAGTGAGAAAAGCCAAGTACATTGAATTTCAGTATTCAGCCTTTTGTGTAAGGACGGAGTAGAAAAGAATGTACAGTACGTCCTCACTTAATATTGTTGATAGGTCCATGGAACAGTGGCAAAATGATGTAGTATAAAGCCAGTTTTGCCATAAGTGAATTGATATAAATGAGAGTTAAGTTCCTATGGCAACATTGTAACAAATTGCCCAGGACCTACTGCATATTTATATTTATACTAGAGGCCCGGTGCACGAATTCATGCAGGGTGGGGTCCGGGTGTGGGGGACACAATCAGCCCTTCAGGACAGGCGGTAAAATGCCCTTGCTGGCCTGGGATCTGGATCCGTCCCACTGACATTTGCGCCAGTTGTCGGAAGTCACCTGGCAGCCACTTTTATGTTGTTTCTTCCTTGTGGAGCATCTAGAGAGGGGAAGCGGCCATGGTGCCCAAGGCTGACTTCCAGGAGGCCTGCGGCGCTGTTGGGATCATGCCAGTGGTGCTGGTCCATGGGTGCCTGGCCTGTTTTCCAGAGTTGGACCTGCAGGATTACTGAGGGAGGGAGTGGCTGCTGCCAGGCTGGTGGGCTGCCGTGACTGGTCAGTCAGCTGAGCAGCACTCCCTCTGTGGGAGTGCACTAACTACCAGGGGCCAGCTCCTGCATTGAACGCCTGCCCCCTGGTGGTCAGTGCATGTCATAGTGACCGGTTGACTGGTTTTTCTGGTTGTTCGGGTTGGGTTGGTTGTTCGGTCGTAACAGTCACTTAGGCTTTTATATATATAGATTTTCTTGTTAACAGCATGATAAAGAACTAATAGGTGGTTGCCTATGGGATTGTGGTAGGGGGATGGGCACAAAGAATGGGGAAGGGAGCAAGACTGTTCACTGCATGCCTTTTAAGATTTTTTTTTATTATTTGTGTAATCATGTGTGTGTATTGCCTATAAAAATAAAATAATTGCATTTATTTTGTGTCTTAGGGATGTAGTAATTCAACCTCTCACCCTTTTTAATTTATGAATTTATGTATTTATTTCTTCTATTATACAGGAATACCTGCTTATATACATACACATATTTCTCTAACTGGAAGACACTTGGTAAATGGAGCTACCTGTTAAATAAAAATATTCTAGGAAATATTTTTAGTTTTTAACATAAAAGTTGCAAGCTTAGGAAAAGCATTGCTGTGGTACAGAGATAGGAAGGGACTTGCCCAAGGTCACATTGTTAGTATGTAGGGGCCCAGGATCCAAACCTAGGCAGTCTGGCATCAGAATTCATCTGCTTAACCAGTGTGCTAAATAACCTACACTGCTAACTTGTGCAATGCTAATTGTATATCTTTATGTGAACTACTTGATATTCATTCTTGCATCAAGATAGTCTAGGTATGTTATGATGACAAACAACCTCAAATATCTTCATAGCTCACAACAGTAAATGTTTATTCTGTTCCCAGTATTTGACTATGGGTCAATTGTCTCTCTGCTCTTCATTGTCCTCTGTATAGTCCAGGCTAATTGGGCAGCCTCCAACTGGGGTGGGGGTGGGGAAGAGTATGGTAAATTGTGGTCAGCCTTCATTGGCTAAAGCAAGTGACAAGGCCAAGCCTGCTATCAGCAGGATAGGAAAGGATTGCCCTCCTGCAGGGAGGGACAGTGAATTTGTGAACAATAATATAATCAACCACAATGCCTAACTTCAATCCAGGGGTGTAAGATTATGTTTGTCTGAAATAGGGTAATATTTCATGTAGTAATTGCTTTTGTTGTTATAGTCTGTTGCTTCTGTAATCTAGATATATGCTTATAATTAGATTCAAGAAGGAAAAAATTATATAGAACATTATTTTCAATCTTATGAGATTAAAAACCTGGCACTTGGAGAAACTGGATATCTACATGCAAAAGAATGAATTTGGATTGTTACCTTATCCCATATACAAAGGTTAACTCCAAATAGATCAAAGATCTAGATATAAGACCTGACACTATAAAACTCTTAGAAGAAAACATAGGGAACAGTCTCATGACACTGGATTTGGCAGTGATTTAATGGATATGACACCAAAAGCACAGGCAATAAAAGGAAAAAAATAGATAAATTGGAATTGATCAAAATTAAAATCTTTTGTGCATCGAAGGACACTATAAAGAGAATGAAAAGTCAAATTGAAGAGCCAATTCTAAGATAAAGGTCTTAACTGCAAATATTCCACTAAGGGCTTCTCCTATTGTTTATCACCATTGAGACATATAGTGAGGATCTTATTTATTATATGCAAGAATTTTGTGTGAGAGAGATTACTGTTCCATTTTATACATAAGGAAATTAAGACACAGAAAACATAAGAATTCTATACAGATTCCTATACCATATTGGAAGCAGAGTAAAAACTCTAATCCAGTGGTTTATTAGATTTACATTGCTTTTTAAAAAAACTCTACCACAGCCCAGCTGGGTGGTCAGTTGGTTGGAGCATTGTCTTGTAAACCAAAAAGGTTGTGAGTTCGATTTCAGGACAGAGCACATACCTATGTTGTGGGTTCAACCCCAGTTGGGGCACATATGGGAGGCAACTGATCAATGTTTCTCTCTCTCTTTCTTTCTCTCTCTCTCTTCCCCCTTTCCTTCCCTTATCTTTAAAAATCAATAAATATATTCTCAGGTGAGGATTAAAATATATATATAATAAAAAAATGAAAACCACACTGCTGCTATCCTATAAGGTGATATTTAACTATCCTAATACCTGACCACCCCTGCCCCCAGTAATAAACTTAAACTATAGTCCACATATTTCCTATATACTCCCCACCAGCACCCCAGCCCAGCTCATGGGACCTCTTTTAGAACTGGGATAGAACACCTCCTTATCTTGGGGAAAATTTGAGCTTTCTCCTAGGGAAATCACTAGATGTCTACATTTCCGGACTCTAAAAGTTTGCAATCTCTCCTGTCATCGCATAGGAAGTGTGGCAACCACAGTTCTCCCTTCTCAAAACAGACGATTGTGGTTTTCACTCTGTTGTCTGAATTCTGAGGCTTAACTTTGGTTAGAATTTTTCTTTTCTTTTTTTTTTTACCACACACCTAGCCTTTCCTCCCTCCTCAACTGCAGCACTGGTCTTTGCGAACACCATGAGACTACTAATATAATTCCAACATCCACTCTACCCCAAACACAAATTGTTTCTGGCAATCTCCTTCAAGCAAGTTCTAATTATATCATTTTTTAAAATTATAAATAAGTGGCATGCTAATTAACCAAAAACTATGACGCTTAGTAACACAGGAACAGAGCTTAGTGGTATAATAATAAAAGTAAAACTGACAATAATTTAATTTGACATCCATCTAATGACATTTACTTTATTAGACATAAATGGTAAGCATTTTACTTAGGTGACTATAATTTCCATTTATTTTTACAGTCTCTCATGGTTTAATTCTTGCTACTGAAAGCCCATGGGCATCTCTCTTCTCTTTTCCATGCACTGAGGAGGGTCTGTTGCCTATGTTGAGTTCAGAGAACAGACAGGATACCCCATGATTTTTCTACCTCTTTCTTGCCTTCCTTCCCATCGGGCCAAATGGACTCTTATTTCCTCCAGAATGATTTCCATTTGTTCCTGGTGTGCCCTTTCTCCTATATGCCCACTCCTTGCCTCCACCCAATGTTTCCTTGAGCATCCCTCCCCTTCTTTTTCTAATTCTTGATCAGCTGGACTTGTCTGGGATCAGTGTGATGTCAACCAGTGCAAAGCTGTACCTGGCAGGGTCACTACAGAACTGCAAAGAGGAATATGTTGTGATCACTGGGGCCCAGGAGATGACCCCAGTTTGTTAAAATATACTCAACACATATGATCAGATAATCAGAATCTGTTAAAATGCAGATTCAGGCCAAGACCAAGAACATTGTTAGGTTGAGTCTCTCTTAGAGCTTTGTTGAAGAACAGAGATTCAGTCAGCTTGATCATCTTGACTGTTGGGTTGTCTTAAAAGGGGTTTCCTAGCAGATTCCTGGCCTGCCAAGACTCCTCCTCATTCCCTGGAACAGCACTCTCTCTGCTCCAAGCTCGGCTCCAAGAGTCCTTCCCAGATCCTGATCTCAGTTCAGACCAGGGGCAGGGATGAAGGGTGTGTGGAGGGGTCTCTTGGGAACAGAGATGAGGGCACAGAAGTGGAGTTTATCCATCTTCCACCCTTGCTACTCTCTAAGTAAGGTTCACACCTGCTCAGTCTGCAGTTTCTCCCTGGTAGTATGGCCAGGTGCTCTGAGGATCAGACAGACCCTAGCAACAGGCTCAGCCCTGTTGACCAATGAGAAATGCTCAGTTCTACAGAAACATAGCTGTCTTTATACCAACTGAATTGCTTCCACACAACTGTTCGTGTTTCCTGGAGATGGCTAGTATCCAGTCCCCCTTGTGGAATACAGAAGCTCATTCCCCCAAACAGCCAGGCCTCTTCTAGTCTACAGATGCACGAAGGGATCATTGACTTCATGAATTGTTCAGATAAAAAAGAATCACAGATGCGACTTTCACAGGAAATGGACTCTTGAGGAATTACTGGCTCAGAATGGGGGCTTTGCCTCAGCTGTGTACATGCAAGTATATCTGTAAAGGGGCCCGTGCATTAGCCCCGAGGATTGGTTAGAGAGCTCAGCCAGTAACCCGTAGAAGACAGACACAGTAATTTGATATTCTCTATTTCTTGGATCAGTCCCAATTATCAATGTTCTCTTTTGCTATCTTCATGAGTATATTGGTTCTTCGGCACGCTTTTCACAGATATAGCGGTACGAAACGTCACATGATGCAGCATCAAATGTGTTTGTTAAGCCTATGGTCACACAGTTGAAATTCTGAATCTGATTGGAAATACTGAATGAGAAAACAACATGGTTAAGGCCCATCAGTTCAGTCCTGCCTTTTTCTGATTCCAGTCCCCCTCTTATCCCCAAATCCATCTCCAAACTGACCCTTTCCTGTCAACTCTCGTGTGAGTGTTTATGGACTCACAGTCTTGGACTGACGCACTCTGTGTTTGGTTAGAAGCACCACATGGGTCATTTGTTCCACTTCCTCCCAGAAGTAATGTTTTAGTACTGAAGGTACTATGTGCACAGCAAGAAGACTGAGAGGAGGAAGATACTTCTTGCTCTAGGCAGCAGGTGGCTTTAGGAAAGAAATACTTCATTGGCCTTCTCACACCTCCTTTTTCCGTCAGTCAGGCTCTTTTAGTCTGACTGGAAAGAGTCTGGCTTCATGGAAAGGTCAAGAGTTATGAAGTCAAGTGTATGTGGGATCAAAATGTGGCTCCATCAATTCTCAGCTTGGTGACATTCAACACGTTTCTAAGTCACTTATCCTCCATCCAACTGTCTGTGAAATGGGGATTAACAAAAGCTTTTTTTCTGTAGCATCATTGTGGATAGTGCAGGAATGACGTGTAAAGTGTCTGGCATTTATTTGACAGTGAATATTAATTTCCACTCCTCTGTGGGAAATGGACTCTTGAGGGAATGGACTTGCTTTCTATCTGACTCAGCCTCTTCAGATGTACACTGGCAATGCCATGCTCTCCACCAATGTATGTCCATGGAATGAAAGATAGGAGATAGCTCTTGGGAATTAAAGTTTATAACTTTAAGACAGAGACAAGTTGCTAATGATAATCTTTCTTTGGATAAAGAAGCCACATCTGGGAAACTTGTCAGAACTTAGTAATAAAATATGATCTGTGGGTTAAAAGAGACTTATGAGATAGATCAAACAAATGGTATGTACTAGTATGTGGGTTTGTTTGGATCCTAATTTGAACAAAATAATTTGTTGTATGAATATTCTTCTCTCTATTTAGAAATGTTTGGTATGTTCCATAATAAAAAAATTACCAAAAAATGTATCTCTGGGAATGGATGGGTTGGAAGAAAGGAGAGAAACAGAACAGAGAACTAGGTCTAAGCTTTGTGCTCTTCCAGGACAAATCCACTGAATCTCAGATCTGGACTCCTGAAGTGAACAAAGTTCCCTAGAAAAATGTGGGTTGTTCACATACTTGCCATTGAAAATGGAGTTGTTGATCCAATGCCACCTCTTCGTTGCCTGCTGGTATAGTAAGCCAATAAAATACTGCTCAGCTCCAGCTATGACCTGGAGGAACTTCTAGGAATTAAAAAACAAGCAAACAGTTCAACAGAAGGTTCTTTGCTCTTGCTTCCTGGGGCTAGTGGGCCCATGATCATATCTGATTCTGGGAACAAGGAAGGCTGGTAAGAGGACTCTGTGGCTGACACGCAACATAAATCCTAGAGAAGTAATTCTCGGTCTACACACAGCATCAGGACCACTTGGAGCTCTTGTTCACACACCTGTTGGGCTCTGGTGCAGTAGATCTGCATAGGTCTGCTATAGGGCTCTAAAGATTTCAATTTCTAACACATTCCCTATACCAGTGGTCGGCAAACTGCGGCTCGCGAGCCACATGCGGCTCTTTGGCCCCTTGAGTGTGGCTCTTCCACAAAATACCGACTTCTGCGCATGGGCCACAAAGTTTCAGTCGTACTGTACATGTGCGCCTGCACGTGGTATTTTGTGGAAGAGCCACACTCAAGGGGCCAAAGAGCCGCATGTGGCTCGCAAGCCGCAGTTTGCTGACCACTGCCCTATACTATCTCAAAAAAGGCAATTTCAAATGCACCTTTATTTGATTCTCTCTGCATAGGATTGTTTTCCTTGCCAGAAATTTTACATTCTGAATGAGGTTTTTGAGGTCAAGTGAATTCTTTGAGAAAATAGGGAGATTTAAAGAGTATTGCTAAAGCAGATAATTCCATGAGAAATAATCAGTGTTTATTGAGTATTTCATAACTTGGTGCTAATCCAAGACATCATAGTTAATTAATGAGCAACAAATCACCCCAGCCAGAAGTCTGGGATCTCCTGGCCTCTTCTGTACTCTTCATATACCTTCCACAATTAGTGGATATCTAAATCCACTTAGATATTCTGTCTATCCCCTTTGCTGTTGCCTTTATTCCTCCTTTCTCAATGTTCTCCTTCCTCAACATATCTAATTTTATTATTTTAAAACATTAATTAGCAAATTTACTCATTTAACAAACATTTGAGTGTCAATTACACACCAGGCATTGTACAATGCTAGGGATATGGAAACAAATTCATTTCTCCTGAAGAAATTATTATCGAAAGCAAGGGTTGGCAAGCTACAGCCAGTGAGCCAAATCTAGACCGTAGCCCATTTTTGTAAAAAAGGTTTTATTGGAATACACCCAGGCCCATTTTTAAACATATTGTCTATGGCTGCTTTCGAGGTACAATGGCAGTGTAAAGTAGTAGTGACAGAGACCTTATGACCCAAAAAGCATGAAATATACGTATACTATCTGGCTCTTCAAGAAAAATTTTGCTGACCCATGGTCTAAAACAGTGATGGCAAACCTTTTGAGCTAGGCGTGTCAGCATTTTGAAAAACCCTAACTTAACTCTGGTGCCGTGTCACATATAAAATTTTTTGATATTTGCAACCATAGTAAAACAAAGATTTATATTTTTGATATTGATTTTATATATTTAAATGCCATTTAACAAAGAAAAATCAACCAAAAAAATGAGTTCGCGTGTCAGAGGTTCGCCATCTCTGGTCTAAAACAAGGTTTCTTAACCTTTAGCCCTTTTGCTGGAAACCATGGATAGTTTCCAAGGGGATCTATGAAGGTGTTAGAATTTTATTCAAAATACTGTGCTTATGTAATGTTTTGGGGAAGAGGTGCATAGATTTCACCACCATTTCTAAAACCTCAGTCATGCCAAACACATTGAAGATATACAGGTCTAATAAGAGAAGATAATGAGTCAACCAGCATAGTGAGGTGTCCCAGGAGATACATGCTAGATCTGGCACAGACAAAAAGGGGAAGTGACCAATTCTACATGGATTTGGGGTTTTCCAGAAAGACTATAGGTGAAGTGATATATGAAATGAATTTGGGGAGATAGCTGTTTTTCAGGCAAAAACATGGGACAGGACTTATCCTTTCTGGAAGAGGGGGCACCAGATCACAGCAGACTGCACAGCAACCTGGAGCATTTGAGGAACCAGAAGATGTTCAATGTGGCTGGTGCAGAGCTAGAAGGGAGATGGGCTGGCACACAACCCTTGGCAGAAGGCAGAGGCTGTACTATATGTCATGCTAGGGAAGCTGGACTTTAACCCATTTTAATTTGGCAAATGGCACAGACAATTAAAAACCTTACATATTTTATTATACAGTTCTGTGGGGGATAGGTAAGACAGGTCAAAACTAGGGATAAAGAGAGGAGTTAGAAGAATTTTGAAGAAATCCAGATGACAGGTGAATTATTGCTATAGGAAGATAAGGAAGGATTTTGTTAGCAATTAATTTAGGAGAGAATAGAAAAGATCAAGTCCCAGAAACTGTCAGTATTTGTTTTTGGGTGACACAAATACTCACAAGTATTTGGAATTCAAGAGGAAGAACAGTTGGAGTAAAATATAACGACTCAGTTTGAATATGGTGAGTTTGTGATGCTTTTGAAACATCAAAGGAGAAATATATATATATATATATATATATATATATATATATATATATATATAGAGAGAGAGAGAGAGAGAGAGAGAGAGAGAGAGGGAGGGAGAGACTGGTCTAGAGAAGGCTAGCTGGAGAAGGTTGAGCTGGAGATACACACTTGAGAATCATCAGCAAACCACTGGTGTGATGAGCTTTTTATGGGATTGGCATGGTGGAGAATGCCAAGTAGTAGAGAATGCCAAGGACCACACTTGAGATGCCCCAAAACATAAGGGTTAGTAGAGACAATGAGACTATTGGCTTTCTGTTCCATTCCTTTCATCTTTTTTCTTTTCTCCCCACTCTCTTGCTCCTGGTTTTCTATGTTAAAGTACTTTTCCTTCCCATGGAGGTTCTTAGCTCTTTGTTGGACATCTACATCCCAGATTCACAGAAGACCCTCTTACAAATTCTTCTCAATAACAGGAGTATGTTTTAGAAGAAGGGTGAAGGGATAGAGGGGAAAGAAGCACGATTACTGTATGTAGCACAATGTCTCGCATTCAGCAAATGCTTAGGGTTTGAAGAGGCAACTACAAAATAAAATATATTAGGGTCTAAAATTGAGTAGAGTATGGGTTTTGGAGGTAGAGAGATCTCAGTTCCATCTGCTGTCCTTTAGTAGGTGTATGGCCTTGGCCAAGTTACTTTTCTGTGCCCTAATTTCCTTATATATAAACTACAGATAATAATTCCTCCTCAGAATTGTTATGAGCATAAAAGGAGATACTAAAACAAAGCTTTTTTGCATAGTGTTGGCTTTTCTATTATCATAATTGTATACTGAAATCCCAATTCTATGACCTAACTAGAGGCCTGGTGCATGAAATTCGTGTACTGGGGGGTGGGGGGGAATGGTCCCTCAATCTGGCCTGTGCCCTCTGTCAGTCCAGGAGCCCGTGGGCCTAAGCTCTCAGTTAGACATCCTTAGCACTGCCGCAGAGGCAGGAGAGGCTCCTGCCACCACCACCGCTGTGCTTGCCAGCTGTGAGCCCAGCTTCTGGCTGAGTGGCATTCCCCATGTGGGAGTGCACTGACCACCAGGGGGCAGCTCCTACGTTGAGTGTCTGCCCCCTGGTGGTTAGTGTGTGTCATAGCGACTGGTCGCTCTGCTGTTCAGTCGATTTGCATATTAGCCTCATTATATAGGATTATTTGTGTTTTACTCATTTTGTTAATTGGTATCTTCCTTATTAATGAGGCAGACTGTCATGATACATTAATAGCGTACACCTTTAAAGTATTCTATATTTCTTAAACAATTTTGATACACATCAGCTCATTTGGTCATTCCCTGCACTTTAAATGTCCCAACCCATCCCCAGGATAACAGTCTACTGCTGTGCCTCATGGATTTCACTAGCCCAAATGGACCTGAGGAGCACACCCCATTGCTACCCCAGCTCCAGGTTCAGAACAAGGAGCCTGAGCTCCCAGACAGCCACCTCTTCATCCCCCACCTCACCCCAGCTCCACCAGTCAAATTGTCCCACCCCTCCTCCCACTGAGACTGGTGTCAGGTGGGCTGCATTACTGTATCTTTCTCATGCTCTCACCAGTTTCTCTGGCGTGTTGACAATGGCCAAATTCGATCCTTGTGCTTCACACAGGTCCTTGCTTTTGTTCCAAGACAATTCAGAGGTGGAAAAGAAAAAGCATCTTCCTTGATGAAAATCCCACCTGCTGGGGCAGACTAAGGAAATCCAAGAGAAGAGAGCATGATATTAGTGGTTGTAGGTGAGAGCCCTGGAACTGAGTCATAATGTAGTGGGATATGGGTTTCTTTATAACAATTATATTCAAACAAATCATCCTCAATCCAGGAAGAAATTTCATCCAGTCTAATTTCAGTATCCCTATGCATAACATAAAGGGAATGAATTAGAAGGTCTTTATGGGTTCCTTTGAGCAAAACAGTTTCATAAGAAAGGAGGCAATGGGAAAAGTCTTTAAGAAATTACTACGTAAGAACCTGGGGGTGGAGAGGAAGTTATAACGATGCTCTTTACCTGTTCCATAGCTCTCTGTGGGGCTGAAGCTGTCACTACCATTCCCGAAAATCTGTGGGACTGAAAGGAAAAGAAAACCTTAAGGTAGGCTTGTGATGAATATAACACACAGACTCAGAGCAGCTTCAAGTCCCTGTGACTATTTGTCCCTGGACAATAGAGGTGACAGGGGCTCTTGGTCATTTTGCGCTAGAATTTTTCAGAGATTTTTTTCTTGGAACCTTCCATCAAACTACTACCATTATTTGTCATGTCCCGCACCCCAAGCTCTAGTTCATGTCTTTTTTATTTTATTTTATATTTTGGTGTGATGTGGGTGTGAAATGCTGAGAGAAAGAACAGGAGACAGGAAGAAGAATGGATGGATTTAGTATCAGAAGGAAACCTCCTGCTCCTTTCTCATGTTCACATTTGACACTGTTATATCCAAAGAGCTATTTGGACCACTTCCCCTCCAGGGTCTACACAGCATCTTTGCTGCTCTCTCCAGTTCTGGTGCCTCAAACCCTGTATGAAAACTAATGATCAGCAACATTTGCAGCCTTCTTTGATCAGAACTCATCAGTGCTAAGGACTGTGGCTAACTGGAGCAAGTTTCAGGGCCAGAGCTATGGGCAGACAAGAAGGCAGGCAAACATTCCAGAGCTTTTCTATGGGCAGAGAAGAGGCAAATATTTATTTGAATATAAGTAGGAGAATTTATAGGCCTCCAAGAGGCCTCATTTTTCCTGGGAACACTGGCCGCCTGAGCAGGAAGCTGCAGTGGCTTCAGAGGCAGTAAAATTTATCCTCAATGGCCCAATTATTTGTCCATTGTGGTTGAAGACCTCTTTAATGGACCCAGACAGCTACTTCTTACACTTATATTAATAAAGCATACAAGTTAGCACTCATTTTTTATTTCAGTCTCCAGTTCAAAGGTGTGTGTGTGTGTGTGTGTGTGTGTGTGTGTGTGTGTGTGTGTGTGTGTGTGTGAGATATGTAATAACCTGGTTTGGGGATCGTAACTGAACAGAACTCCATAAATATTTCATGAGTATTTCCTTCATGTAACTAACTCAGTGTACTGAGTGTCTTGTTTGTCTGCGACAAACAAGAAACAATTATTCTCTTAAAGATGTACAAAGTAGTAGGTGTCTTAAGAGGAAGTGAGGGGGAGAGGTCGGTTTAGGAAGGAGAGCCATGCCTCACCCGCCTCTTTATCCCCCATAGCTCTGGCATCGTGCCTTGCGTTTTGTAGTTGATGAATATGTCCTGTTTTTATTCTTCTTCTCTGGTTGGTCTGGTATAGTGCTTGGCATACAAAAAGATGCTGAATGCAATTTTTTTTTGTGTGTGTGTGGGAATGGACTTCTTTATAACAATTCCTTTAGGTGCACAACATGTCAGAGTTTACTAAGTACTTTCACATTACGTCATAGTGATTCCATACTAATTTCCCTCTTCAGACCCAGGAGGAAAACCGAGGACCAGGCATTTCACTCAGTCTAGTCTTGGTTTCCCAACTATAAAAGGAAGGGGACCAAAGAGAAGATTTTTTACTGACTGTGTTGCATTTAATTTATTTTATTTTTTTCAGCTTTATGAGATATAATTGATATATAACACTGTGTAAGTTTAAGTTGTACAGTGTGATGATTTAATACAATATATACTCCCAAATCTGTTACCACAATAAGGTTAGCTAACACCTTCATTACTTCACAAAATTGCCACTTTTTTTTGCAGTAAGAACATCTAAGACCTACTCTTTTAGCAACTGTCAAGTATAGAATACAGTAGTCACCATGTTGTACATTAGATGTACATCCCAGAATATATATATATATATCTCTTATAAATTAGCAGATATTTATGCACATTTCCTGCCAAAGAACTTCTTGGGGAAAGTCCTTGAGAAAGGTTTCTAAAGAGAATTCAGCATATTAGAACGAGATGGAGAAGAGATTATTGTCATGCATGTTACCTGTTCCATAGCTCCCTGTGGGACTGCAGCTGTCATTACATTGGCCAAAAATCTGTGGGACTGCAAAGAAAATCAGCTATTGGCTCAGCCCCAACTGTGGGATGAATATAACAAACATCCCCACAGGGGCTGCTAGGTCACTGTGACTTTTAATGGAAAATATAGAACTGTCTGACTCTGGTCCACAAAGACATGTATGTATAAGTTTTTTGTGAATGCATTCACTTATTTATATTTGTATTTTCTTCCTGCTCTTTGATGTGATACAAGTTGTACCTTTGGATTGGGTCATAAGGAAGATACTTCTTACCCAACCATGGCCTCCTAAACTACATTTCCTTCCTCATTTATTTTCCTTACTGACTTCTGGGGCTGGAGAAGAGTCTACTTGCTGCAATTGCAGTAAAATTCCTTGATAGGAGGCTTTTCTTTCTAAGCATTTAGATGAATTCATTTCTGTGTACACAGAAGGAAATGCCTCCCTTCGAAAAACCCATTATCTTATATTTCAGCTCCAACAATAGGATGAACTGCTGCTGAATTTTCAGATTTTAGCAACAATAGCAAGCACTGCTGAGTATTTCAGCTCAGATTACCCAACTAATGCTCTAGGATGAAAGCTTTGTGTGGGGTTTGGAGTCCATTCTATGTCTCCAAGGTAGAGCAAGGAACCTGGCCCATTGTGTGTTTTGGGAAGTGAGAAGGGTATTGTCAGTTGCTCTCAGGTGGAAAGACTTGGGCACTTAATCTATACATTTAACCACTCATTCTGAGAAAAGATCCAAGAACAAGACAACATGGAGTTGGGGTAAGAGGTTGCTCAAATACTCACAATAAAGCAGAAATAAGGTCACTCCGGCAACTTTAAGCACCACCACGATAAGCCCAGAGATGATCATGCACCACCAGTTCATGATGATGAGATGAAGAGGCCTGTGGGGATTAGAGCACAGTACCCCCATCAGTGTCTGGGGACAAGACTTCTCTCCACTAGGACATATGCCAGTGCCTTTCTCAGAGCACCCTTGAGAGGGGGGTTTGAAGGCAGGCATGCCTTTGACAGGTACAAGGAGGAGACCCAGCACAGGCCCAAAGATGGATAGGATTTTGTGCTGGTTGGGAGCCTTTGAACTTGGCACACTACCTCTCCTTCACCCATCCATCCCTCAGCTCTGGGCCTCAGCCCTGTTCCCATGTGTGGCCTCCTAAATTCTGTCTAATGAACTAAATTCTTTTCTGGACTTTGAAAACCCTTAGCCTTGAAATGATTCTTGCTCCCTAGCACCTTAGTTAGTAGTCTTGGCCATCCTGACTTCAGCTGTCAGAAGCCTCAGTCTTTCAAAGACTATGTCAGGAACTGACAGATAGGACAGGTGTCCCTGAAGGTCTTGGAACTGGGGAAGAGCCAACAATCTGCAGAGAGGACATAGACTTACCTGCTCTCTCCCTGTAAGGTTGGATTGGTTTGCAGTGGGGATCTTCCTGGTGGTCTTATGCGTGGTGTGGTGGACAGAGCCCTTTCTCTTGAGAATACACTCCTTCTGCTCAGGCGACTCCTTCCTTCTTCACACAGTCTCTCTGTCTTGGCAGCATCCCCAAGTGCACACTCCTTCCCCTTCTGCGCTCTTGGCAAAGGGAGAGGGTGGGGCAAGGAGGGGAAGGAAGTCTATAGCCTTTGTGATAGGAAGGTTCCTGCCAGAGGGGTTCTGATACAGGGGAACATTTTTAGGAGAATTCGGAAAACAAAATACTTCAACACAGATTCACCCTTTTTCTGTGTCTGAATCTTCTTGAAATATAGTGGAAAGCAAATGTAGTAAAATCTTACCAAATAGGGATTCTGGGTGGAGGGTATCTGGAAACCATTTGTACTTCCCTTGCCACATTTTTGCAAGTCTGAAATTAGGTCTAAGTGAAAATTTTAAGTAAAGAAATCCATCTGAAGTCACTGATATTAGTGAGCAGGTCCTCATGTGTCATATTTGCTCCATTCACTGTCATCCAGCTTTGCTCAGTCCCCTCTCAGGCCCCAGCCACTCACATTCTAAACCATGTGCCATATGAGGATGGTGACTATTCAGTATTATTATTATTATTTGAATTTATTTTTTATTGTTGACACTAATACAGATGTCTCCCATTAACCCTACCTTTGCCCCCCACCACTCACCCCCTACCCCAACCGAGGCCTTCACCACACTATTGTCTATGTCCACGGTCTATGCATTTAAGTTATTTGGTTAATCTCATTCCATTTCCCCCACCTCCCACCCCTCTGAGATCTGTCAGTCTGTTCCCTGCATCCACGCCTATGGACCTATTTTATTCATTAGTTTACTTTGTTCATTAGATTCCATGTATAAGTGAGATCAGGTAATATTTGTCTTTCTCTGACTGCATAATAATCTCCAGGTCCACCCATGCTGTTGCAAAGGGTATGAGTTCCTTCTTTTTTTATGGCTCCATAGTATTCTATTGTGTAAATGTACCACAGCTTTTTTATCCACTCATCTACTGATGAGCACTTGGGCTATTATAAATAATGCTTGTAGGAACTTAGGGGTGCACATATTCTTTCGGATTGGTGTTTCAAGATTCCTAGGATATATTCCCAGAAGTGGGATCACTGGGTCAAAAGGCAGTTCCATTTTTAATTTTCTGAAGAAACTCCATACTGTTTTCCATAGTGGCTGCACCATTTTGCATTCTTACCAGCAGGACACTAGGGTTTCCTTTTCCTTTTTTTTTTTTTTTAATATATTTTTATTGATTTTTTACAGAGAGGAAGGGAGAGGGATAGAGAGTCAGAAACATCGATGAGAGAGAAACATCGATCAGCTGCCTCCTGCACACCCCCTACTGGGGATGTGCCCGCAACCAAGGTACATGCCCTTGACTGGAATCGAACCTGGGACCCTTCAGGCCGCAGGCCAACGCTCTATCCACTGAGCCAAACCGGTTAGGGCGGGTTTCCTTTTCTTTGCATCCTTGCCAGCACTTGTTATTTGTTGGTTTATTGATGACAGCCATTCTAGCAGGTATGAGGTGATACCTCATTGTAGTTTTAATTAGCATCTCTCTGATGATTAGTGATGTTTAGCATTTTTTCATATGTCTATTGCCCATCTGTATGTATTCTTTAGAGAAGTATCTATTTAGGTCCTTCCTTTGCCCATTTTTTTTTTTCTTAAAGCATCACCAGAGGATATTTTCCCATTGATTTTTAGAGAGAGTGAAAGGGAGGGAGGGAGGAGAGGGAGAGAGAGAGAGAGAGAGAGAGAGAGAGAGAGAGAGAAGAGACACACTTATTGGTTGCCTCCTGCACATGCCCCTGACCAGGGCTGGGGATCAAGCCTGATCAAGGTACATGCCCTTGACTGGGAATTGAACTGGAGACCCTTTGGTTCATGGGCTAACATTCTAACCACTGAGCAAAACCATCCAAGGCTTTGCCCACTTTAAAATTGGATTTTTTGTTTTTCTGGTGTTGAGTTGATAAGTTTTTATATATTATGGAAATTAAGCCCTTATCAGATGTATTCTTGGCAGATATGTTCTCCCATACAGTGGGTTCCTTTTTCTTTCTTTTTTAAAAAATATTTTATTGGTTTTTTACAGAGAAGAAGGGAGGGGGATAGAGAGTTAGAAACATGGATGAGAGAGAAACATCAATCAGCTGCCTCCTGCACACTCCCCACTGGGGATGTGCCCGCAACCAAGGTACATGCCCTTGACCGGAATCGAACCTGGGACCTTTCAGTCTGCAGGCCGATGTTCTATCCACTGAGCCAAACCAGTGAGGGCCAGTGGGTTCCTTTTTCATTTTGTTGATGGTTTCTTTTGCTGTGCAGAAGCTTTTTTTTCCTTTGTTACCCTTGCCCTAGGACATATACTGGTAAAAATATTGCTACTCAAGAGGTCTGAGATTTTATTGCCTATTTTCTTCTAGAATTTTTATGATTTTGTGACTTATATTTAAGTCTTGTATATGTTGTGAGTTTATTCTTGTGTATGGTGTAAGTTGGTAGCCTAGTTTCTTTTTTTTGTATGTAACTGTCTAATTTTTCCAACACCATTTATTGAAAAGACTGTTTTTACTCCATTATATGCTCTTGCTTCCTCTGTCAAATATTAATTGACCATAAAGTGTTGGGTTGATTTCTGGGCCCTCTGTTCTGTTCCATTGATCTATATTCCTGTTCTTGTGCCAGTACCACGCTGTTTTGATTACAATGGTTTTGTAATATAGTTTGATATCCAGTATTATGATCCCTCCAACTTTGTTCTACTTTCTTGAGTGCGGGGGCTACTCGAGGTCTTTTGTGGTTCCATATAAATTTTTGGTATATTTGTTCTAGATCTGTGAAATATGCCATTGGTATTTTAATAGGAATTACATGAAATCTATAGTTTCTTTGGGTAGTATGGGCATTTTAATGATGTTAATTCTACCAATTCTTCCAATCCATAAACACAGTATATGCTTCTACATGTTTGTATCTTCCTCTATTTCTTTCTCCAATGTCCCATAGTTTTTCAAATACAGGTCTTTACCTCCTTGATTAAGTTTATTCCTAGGTACCTTATTTTTGTTGTAATAGTAAATGGAATTTTTTTTTTTAGTTTATATGATAGTTTATTATTGGTGCATAAAAATGCCACTGATTTTTGGATATTAATTTTATGTCCTGCTACTTTGCCAAATTCATTTAAGTCTAGCAGTTTTTTTTGGTGGAGTCTTTAGGGTTTTTTATGCATAAAATCATGCCACCTGCAAATAATGGCAGTTTTATTTCTCCTTTCCAATTTGAATGCCTTTTATTTTTTCTTCTTGTCTGATTGCTGTAGTTAGGACTTCTAGTACTGTGTTGAATAAGAGTGGTGAAAATGAACATTCCTGTCTTGTTCCTGATCTTAAGGGAAATGCTTTTAGTTTTTGCCCACTAAGTATGATGTTGGCTGTAGGTTTGCCATATATGGCTTTGTTATGTTGAGGGATGATCCCCATATTCCCACTTTGCTGAGAGCATTTGTCATAAATGGGCACTGGATTTATTGAATGCTATTTCCGCATCTATTCCACTCTGATCTTTATTATTTCCTTCCTTTTACTTACTCTGGGCTTCCACCGCCCCTGCCCTCCTCCCTGGTTCTTTTAGGTGTAGGGCTAGATTGTTTCTTTGATATTTTTTTCTTGCTTCTTGAGGTAAGCCTATAATGCTATGAACTTCCCTCTCAGGACTGCGTTTGCTCTGCCCTGTAGATTTGGGTTGTTGTGTGTTCATTTTCATTTGTTACTGGGTAATTTTTATTTCTTCCTTGATTTCACTGGTAACCCATTCATTGTTTAATAACATTCTATTTAGCCTCCATGTGTTTGAATGTTTGGGGATGTTTTTATTATAGTTGGTTTTTAGTTTCATGTCATTGTGATTTGAGAAGATGCTTGGTATTATATCAAGCTTCTTGAATTTGTATAGACTTGTTTTGTGTCCTAACATGTGGTCTATCTTTGAGAATGTTCCATGTACACTTGAGAAGAATGTATATTCTTCTGTTTTGGGATGAAATGTTCTGTAAATATCAATTAAATCCATCTGATCTAGTGTGTTATTCAAGATCACTCTTTCCTTATTGATAGTTTTGTCTGGAAGACCTATCCAATGATAGCAGTGGGATATTAAAGTACCCTAATATGACTATACTGCTGTTTATTCTCCCTTAAAGTTCATAATATATATATATATATATATATATATATATATATATATATATATATATATACACACTCCTATATTGGGTGCATATATGTTTACTAGGGTTATGTAGAATTCATCCCTTTAGTATTATATAGTGATCTTCTTTTCTCTCTTGTTATGGCCTTTGTTTGGAAGTCTATTTTGTCAGATATAAATATTGCTACCCCAGCCTTTTTGTTTGTTTATTTCCATTTGTATGGAATATTTTTTCCGTCCCTCACTTTCAGGCTACATTCTCTTTTATTTATCGCAAGTTTATTTCTAGTCCTATCCTTTAATCTGAATTCAAATTCTTTATTTTCAAGAACTGGTTGGTGTTTTCCAACTAGGTTACATGATGTCAACCCAGTTACATTAAGTTCCAAACCACATTTACTTATCATTTTACTCAAACTCAATCCAACTTCCTTTCTTAACTTCTTTATTTTTGTTAATGATTGTATTATATTACAACACACTCACAAACTAAAAACATCCTTGATTCTTCCTTTTCTATCAACCACCACTTCAAGACACTAGTTGATGTTTTACAAAAGCTCTTTTATACTTTTGCCATTCTCACTACCCCATCCAAGTCAAAATCTTTCATTGCAGCTGGAGTGAAAATGGCTCCAACCCTTTGCCTTCTCCCCTGCAAATCAGTATTAGAAAACACCATCAGACAAATCTTTATAGAATCACTGCTCTGATCATGTAACTTCCCTATTTAAGGTTCTGTTATAACAATTAGCAATAACAACCCTCAACTCTTGAGTTTGGGAGAAAATATTTGTAAACTATATATCTGATCAGGGTTTAATCCAAAATATGTAAGTAACTCATACAACTTTATAACAGAAACAAAACAAAATAAAACAACAATAAAAAACACATACCAAACAACCTGATTAAAAAATTGGAAGAGGACTTGAATAGGCATTTTTCCAAAGAAGACATACATTTTTCCAAAGAAGACAGACAAGGCTGACAAGTACATGAAAAGGTCCTCAGCATCACTATCTATCAAGGAAATGCAAATCAAAACCACAATGAAATATTATCTCATACCTGTTAGAATGGCTACTATAAAAAAAGACAAGAGATATCAATGCTGGTGATGATGTGGAACCTTTGTGCACTATTGGTGGGAATGTAAATTGGTAGAGATACTATGGGAAACAGTATGAAGGACATTTAAAAAAATTTAAAAATAGAATTATCATATGATTCGGCAACCTGACTTCTTCGTATATATCTGAATAAGATAAAATAACTATTTTGAAGAGCTATCTATACTTCCTCTATATTCATTGCAGCATTATTCACAATAGCCAAGAATTGCAAACAACAGAAGTGTCTATCAACAGATAAATGAGTTAAGAAAATGTGTTATATATTATTCAGACTTAAAAAAGGAAGGAAACCCAGCCATTTGAGACAACATGGATGGACCCTGAGGGCATTGTGCAAAGTGAAATAAGTCAGATAGAGAAAGACAAATTCTGTATGATATCACTTATATTTGAAATCTAAAAATCACTGGACTCATAGAAACAGAAAGTGGAATGGTGGTTGCCAGGGTCTGGAAGGTAAGGGAAATAGAGAGATGTTGGTCAAAGGGTACAAACTCTCAGTTATAAGGTGAATACATTTTAGGGATCTAACATACAGCATGATGTCTATAATTAATAATACTGTATTGTATATTTGAAGGTTGCCATGAGAGTAGAGTTTTAATATTCTTACCATAACAACCACCACCAACAAAATGGTAATTATGTAAGGCAAAGGATGTGTTAACTAATCTTGTTATGGTAAACACTTCACAATATACATGTGTATCAAATCATCACATTGCACATCTTAACTTACAGATGTTATGTCAATTATATCTCAATAAAGGTAGGGGAATATAGTATATTGAAATATGTGGGCTATGGGAAAATGCTTAGCAGGAAATTTAAAGCTCAAAGTGTTTATATTAGGACAGAAAAAAAATTTAATTATCTGATTTTCTGCCTTAAGAAGCTATATAAGGGGGACAAATTAAACCTGAGAAAGTAGAAGGAAGGACATAATAAATAATAGAAAGTAAGTAGAAGGAAATAAGTTTGGAAATATCAATAAATTGATAAATCTCTAGGTAGAATGATGAATTAAAAAGAGAACAAAAGTTATCAAAATTGGGAATGAAAGAGGGTCTAGCAAAACAAATACTACAAATGTTAAAAATGATAAAAAAGATATTATGATTAAATTTATGCTCACTTACCAAACACAAGGATAAATATAAAATATTAATAATACTATATCTATTAAACAAATTGCAATTATAAAATTTAAAAAACAAGAAATTCCTAGTTTAAATGATTTCTCTAATTAATGCTATCAAACATCTAGGGAAGGATTAATACTAATTTTATACAAAGTCTTAAAGAAAATTAAGACAATGGAATAATTTTCTACTTGTGTTGTGAGGCCAGAATAATCCTGATACTAAACTTGACAAGAATATTTTTTTAAAATAGAAGTTAGTAGTACTTCTGAATATGTATGCAAAAATTCTTTACAATTGCAAGTCAAATAGACCAATATATCCTATATAATAAAACCCTAATATGCAAAATGACCGAATGGTGGAACAACCAGTTGCTATGATGGGCAGATGCTCAATGCAGGAGCTGTCCCCTGGTGATCAGTGTGCTCCCACAGGTGGAGCACTGCTCGCAGTAGTGGTGGCAGGAGCCTCTCCTGCCTCCGCTGCAGGTGGGTGGTAAGGAGTGAGGGGTCCCGGACTGTGAGAGGGTGCAGACCAGGCTGAGGGACCCCCTCCCCCTGCCCCCAGTGCATGAATTTCTCTAGTGCACTGGGCCTCTAGTAAAAATAATAATAATACATTTTGACTAAATAGGGGTTTATCCAGGAATGCAAGATTTATTTAACATTCAAGAATTATTCAATGTAAATCAGTTAACAAAATAGAGAAGAGACATAGAATTATCTCAATATATACAGAAAAAGGTTTTAATAAAATTCAATCCCCATTAATGATAAACATTCTCAGCACACTAGCAATAAAAATAGCCTTTCTTAGCCCTAGCTGGCTTGGCTCAGTGGATAGAGTGTTGGCCTGCGGACTGAAGGGTCCTGGTTCTATTTGGTACATGCCAGGGTTGCACGATCCCCAGTAGGGGGGCGTGAAGTAGGCAGCCAATCAATGATTCTCATCATTGATGTTTCTATCTCTCTCTCCCTCTCACTTCCTCTCTGAAATCAATAAAAATATATTTTAAAAAATAGCCTTTCTTAATCTGACAAAGGAGATCTATAAGGGATCAAGATTATATTAGGTATGTAAGTATAATATTTAAACATAGCTAACATTATATTTAAAGTGAATGTTTTTCCTCTAAAATCAGGACTGAGGCAAGGATGCATACTTCCAATCAATATTGTATTGAAGATCACAGCCAATGAAATAAGTTAAATAAAATATATAAAGGGCATAAAGATTGGGCAGAAAGAAAAAAATTGTCTTTATTTGTTGATGACACAATTGTTTTAGTATAACATTTTGGAGAACCTACAAACAACTACTAGAACTAATACATTAATTTGGGAAAGTAACAAGACGCATGATTAATATATAAAAATAAATGCTATTTTTATATACTAGCAGCAAATAATTGAAAAATAAAAATTTCATATGCAATAACATTATAAAGTATTAAATATTTAGGATAATTTTATCAAGAGATATGTAAGCACTCTACACTAAAAGCTATAAAGTATTATTGAAAGAAATTAAAGATGTAAATAAATGAAGAGATATATCATATTCATAGATTGTCAGACTGAGTATTTTTAAGAAGTCAAGTCTCCCTAAGTTGACATCTAGATTCAACATGATTAGAATTTTAACAGGCATTAAAAAAAATAAACAAATTGGTCCCAAATTTTTGAATTCAGATAAGGCAAAACAATTTTGGAAAACATAAATTTGGAAAACTCACACTATTTGGTTTCAATATTTAACATTAATCTACAGTAATCAAGAAAGTGAGATTTTGGTGAAAGGGGAGATGGATATACCAATGGAACATAATATAGAGACCAGAAAGAGATTCATAATATACAGTCAGATGATTTTTGACAAAGGTGTCAAATCAATTCAATGAGGAAGAGAAATCTTCAAAAAATGGTATTGGAATAACTGGATAGACATATGGAAAAATACAGTTCAATCCAACTTAACATTATATAGAAAAATTAATTACAAATGAATTATAAATGTAACATAAAAGTGAACACTATTAAAATTCTAGAGGAAATCTTAGTAGATTATTTTTGCATTTTAGAGGCAGGCAAATATTTCATAGAGAGGACACAAAATGCACTAAGGAAAAATATGATAAATTGGGTTTTATCAAAACTCAAAATTTCTGCTCACCAAAAGACACAATTAAGAAAATAAAAAAGGCAAATCGTAGTTTGGGTTAAACTATTCACAATACATAATCTGTCAGATAAAAGACACGTATCCAGAATAAGCATGCACACACACACACACACGCGCTATTAATCAATAAACTTCTACAAATAAATACATAAAAAACAACTCAATATAAAAAAGTTCAAACATCAAATAGCTACTTTATAATAGAAGATATACAAATGGTCAAGAAGTACATGAAAAGGTGCTCCATATCATTGGTTCTCAGGGAAATACAAATTAAAACCACAATGAGATAGCATTCACCTCCGCTAGAATTGGAAAGGCCAAAATTTCAAAATGCTGACAATACCGAATGTTGATAAGGATGTAAACAACTTCTTTGCACGTTAATGGGAGCATAACATGCTAGAATCACTTTGGAAAACTCTTTAGCAGTTATTTGTAAAGTTAAATGAACGTCAACTTTATGACACAGGAATTCCACTCCTGGGTATTTATCTAAGAGAAATCGAAACTATAGCCACAAAAAGATGGATTCAAGAATGTTTATTAAAAAATTATTCATAATAGCCCCAAACTCTAAGCAATATAGATGTTCATCATTAATGAGTGGATAAACAAGTGTGACTCACATACTATTAAGGATGAATCTCAAAAACATTTCTTGGGTGAAAGTAGCAAAAACAAAAGTATTCACTGTATGATTCTATATAAGAACAGGCAAAACTAATCTATGGAAAGAAATCAGTTTAGTGGTTGCCCCTATTGAGTGGATGGTGATTGACTGGAAGAGGAATTCTGGAACTTTCTGTGCTGATGGAAATTTTGCGTATCTTGCCCTCCAGCGGTTCTCAACCTGTGGGTCGCAACCCCTTAAAATACATCCTGCATATCAGATATTTACATTATGATTCATAACAGTAGCAAAATTACAGTTATGAAGTAGCAACGAAAATAATTTTATGGTTGGGGTCACCACAACATGAGGAACTGTATTAAAGGGTCACAGCATTAGGAAGGTTGAGAACCACTGCAACGGGTTTGACTCAGTGGATAGAGCATTGGCCTGCGGACTGAAGGGTCCCAGGTTCTATTCCGGTCAAGGGCATGTACCTTGGTTGCGGGCACATCCCTGGTGAGGGTGTGCAGGAGGCAACTGATCGATGTTTCTCTCTCATCCATGTTTCTAACTCTCTATCCCTCTCCCTTCTTCTCTGTAAAAAATCAATAAAAATATTTTAAAAAAATTTGCATATCTTATTTGGGGTGTTGGTTAAATGAGTGTATATATTATCAAACCTCACCAAGTTATACATTTAACATCTGTATATTTTGCTATATGTAAATTTTACGTAAAAATGGAAAAACTGCTGTAAATAAATGTTGAAGTTTAGTCTTTTTGCTTTTTGCAGTGTTATACAGGATAGCAATTCTGAAACCACTTTTTTATGTATTCTGGTTGTAAGCAAATACGCAAATATATTGAGCATAAATGGAAGATACTTCTCATATTAGAGGAAGAAATTAAAATATGTAAAAAAAGAATGAAGCAAATCACATATAATTGGGTTGGAACTAGAGTTATCAGGATGGGGTTGAGAGGAAGAAGAAAGAAAAATGGAGCAAAATGTCAATAATGGGTAAATGTGGGTGGAAGGTCTAGAAGAATTCTTTCAACTTTTCTAAAAATTTGAAATTGTATCAAAATATAATGTTAAACATAAAGCCACAGAAATCAGTAAAATATCATGGAGACCTGTCCAGAGAGCACTTATGCAAAAAGAGGGAAAACTCTACACGGATGTCCTCTAATTTTTTCCTTTATGATCATATTCCTCCAAATATCCTAGGGGAAGTGGAATTTAAAAGGCCACACCATCCAGGTCATGACAAAGGGCATCTAGAACAGAGGTTCTCAACATTGGCTGTACCCTGGAATCACCTGGGGAGCGTTACAAATGATGCCCGGAGATTCCATTTCATTGACCTAGTATGTCACCTGTGCATGCATTGAGATTTTTAAAAAGCTTCCCAGGAGGTTTTACTGTACAGCCAAGAGTGGGGACTACTGCCTTTAAGGGAAACTTTGGACAACTTTGGTGTCCACCAAGGAAAGTTGAAGTTGCTGGGGATGCAAAGTATATTTGGGAAAACAGAGGAGGAATTGGATTTATCAAGATCAGGTGCCTGAGAGAAGGAAGCATTCCATAGCAGTGCCTACAGCTAGCAGAAGTACAAGCCTTGCCCTAGTTGGTTTGGCTCAGTGGATAGAGCATTGGCCTGTGGACTGAAGGGTCCCAGGTTCGATTCTGGTTAAGGTCATATGCCCAGGTTGTGGGCTCGATCCCCAGTGTGGGGTGTGCAGGAGGCCGCTGGTCAATGATTCTCTCTCATCTTTGATGTTTCTATCTCTCTCTCCCCCTCTCCCTTCCTCTCTGAAATCAATAAAAAATAATTTCTTTTAAAAAAGAAGAAGTAGGAGACTCTGTGGATGTCCTGCTATGTCTTTGAAGTCTGTGAAGATCTATGTCTGCGACCCCTTTTCTCTTCCGAGCCTTTTAGGATCTGATATGAGGAAAGTCTTGTGGGCTGGGTTCCTGTGCAGGCAGATAGAGAATGCTGAATTGCTAGAAGCATACCTTTTAGCTAGGCTATTTTGGCAGCTTCCCCAGTAGACTGACCAATGTTTGGAACCAAAGTACTTTCTTCATGGGCCAATGGAGCAGAGTCAGAGGCACACACAAAGTGCTGGTGTCCCGGGTGCCTACTGAGTAGATGTCTGCCCTGCAGCAGGTTGAATGTACATTTCTGAGTCAATGTATTTTCAGACAAAATGACCCCATCCTTTGATTCCTGTAGAAGTTTTAATGAACTACCTCTTAAAGTGAAGTGGTGACATACTTGTTCTCATGTTTCCATAAAAACTTTGGAGTTTGAGGAGGATTCTGTAATTGCCATAGTGGTGAATATTTTCAAACACTATATTAGCACCTGCTTTAAGAAATAGGGTTCACAGTCATGTGAAAAGCTAACCATGCTATCTTGGGATTTAGATATTATTTCAGAAGACCTGATTTCTCATGGTTTGGCTCATATCATGCACTGATAAGCTATAGTATACAAAGCATTCACACTGAGCACCTCACCTTTCTATTTTATTCATTTTATCAAAACAAACCTAGGGAAACAATGTCATTCTACTTGCCTAGGCCATATGTAGAGCTTTATTATTTTATTCTTCTTTGCTTTGGGTGAGTTCATTGATGTAGAGAGGAGAGACTTCTCAGTTATGGTTTGCAGAAGAAGTTGAAATAGGCTTCTGAACAACTGGAGGTGCATTCGTGAAGGACCCATTTCATGTCCACTCAACATAGACCTGGTGTCCTGGGATCTGCCTTGTGGTCTGCCATTACCCTTCGGCTGCTCTGAACCCACAGTAGAATGCTGTCCGCAGCTCTCCGCAGCTTGGCATTGCCTGAGATCAGGATGGCTGCATGCCCTGAGGGACAGGCTGCCATTATCCCCACACAGACCATGGCCCCGATCTTGTTGTGCCACAGCACCAGTAAAGGCACTGAGAGGAGGGCAGTGCATAATGACACCACAAAGAGGCAGAGAAAGGAGATGAGGAATTTGAGTGCTTTGATGTGGGCCTCCAGGCTGGGGTCACAGGAGTCCATGGTTTTGGCCCTCATTGTCCTCATGTGGCGGCACAGGGAGACAATCAGCAACCCAGAAGACACCAGAAAACACAAGAAAGGTGGGATGGACCCCACGCTGCAGAAGAGGAAGGAATGAAAGAACTTGAGGTTTGCAATTTGCAAATTGAATTCTGAATTATTACTCATGAATAGCACAGCTGTGATTGTGAAGTGAGATCTACTAAAAAAGTCCCAAGAACAGATGATAGTGCATACACTGGTGAAAAGGAGAGTACACAGGAGTATCCTAGAAATCTTCCTGGAGATCCAGCTGGCCAAGCAGAGCAGGAAGGCATGAGAGAAACGGACGATCTTAGAGCAGTAGAGGAGGCTGAGGCAGGTGGTGAGCCAGAGGCCGGCTTGGTTTGTGATCATCCAGAGCATGATGATGGTTTGGAATCTGAAGCTCAGCAGGTCGTTCCTCTGCTGGGAGTGAGTAAGATGAATGGCATCCAGAAACAGCAGTCCATGCAGGAAAAGCCGGGTGAGGCTGAGACTCAGCAGGACAAGATCACAGGTGCTCAGGGGCTGCCTCCTCACCACATCCCAAAAATACACCAAGAAAATGAAGACATTGACCAGAATCCCCACTGCAAACTCCAGGACTGAAAGGACCAGAAACACAGTCTTGACTTCATAGGACACAGTTATGATGGGAGTCAGAGTCAACATGATGTCTCTTCTTAGTTGGCTAACCTAAGACTCACATACCACCCAGTAGAGGAAAGTAAGTCTATATACTGAACCAGGCATTTAGCTCTTGCTCTAGATCCATGCCAAAGTGAATGCATAGAAAGTTCTGGCAGGAAACTGAGAGAGAAATTGCTGCTATAGAGTATCTCTTGGATACACACAAAAGCTCATCATACGAGTAGAAGAATGATGCTTGTATCTCTTTGGTGATGCAGAAGCTTTTAAGAAACCCTGGTGTTTCTGTGCAACAGCCTTCCCAGGGAGCCATGGCACAGCATCATGGATGCAAACAAGACATTCTCAGTTACCCAAGCCCAGTTTTGCATGCCCATCTGGACCTGCATGGGTGAGAAGAGAGTAAAATTTGCTTATGAGTTTCAAGGGAACTGGCAGCAGGCAAAGCATATATCTCAATGAACTATGGTTGGATAGGGTGCCTCTTTCCATTTGCATGCCTTCTGTCACCTCTGAGGCATGACTTTAATCATAGACTTTGTTTTTAATGTGGACAAGTGCACAGTTCCTCCCAGGCGCCGGTGTATGCCTGGTGTGACTGCCATTGTCAGAGATTCATTTAGCCGTCATTATTATGCCAAGCACTGTGCTTGGCAAGAGGAGTATTACCATGAACAAGACCACCTTGCCATGAAGGGAGGGAGTAGAGGGGAAATCTGGCTTGCATTATTGCTCACTCTGCTTCCAAGCCCACTCCCTGACCCCAAAGAAACAATAGTGATCCTATGAAAATATAACTAAGACCATGCCATTGCTGTGTTCAAACCTTTCAGAGCCTCCCATCTTTCTCATCATAAAAGCTAAATCCCTACAATGATCCATGGGTCCCATGTACATAATCAGGGCCTCTGTCTCTTCTCAGATGTCATCTGAGGTCCTTGCTTCATCCTTCACTTCAAATGGGCCTCTTTCATGCTCTGCGAACTCATCAAACACCGTCCCACCTCAGGACCATTCATTTTCACTGAATGTTTTTCCTCTACATACTCCAGTGTCTCATTTTCTCCTCCAAATGTCTTCTCAAAAGTCACCTTAGAAGAAAGACCTTCCCTGAACATCCTATGAATGGTATTCTTCACCCAGATCTTGAGTGCTTCCTGTCATACTTCATCTGCTGAATATTTTGGCATATATTTAATTATTTATTGCCTAAACCCATGCCCCTAAAACATGTAAACTTCATGAAAGCACAGAGAAGCTACTCAATAAATATTTTTTAAATGAATGAAATTTTCACTAATGAAGCATTGGTAGCCTACAACACTCTCAAAGATTACATCTAGGACATTTTAACATTCCTAAGGATTATATTCTAACATACGTGGCTGCAATTTCTAGCTTTCTTCCCTAGGTAACATTTCCAAATATTTGGCAGGATCTGTCTCTCCAGTATCTCTAATTCTCCTCAATTTCTAAAGGAATATGGACTGATTTCATGTTCACTTCTGCAAGCTCTGGGGGAAAATCTGACTGGTTACTCAATAAGACTGAATAACTGATCATTTAGAGGCTGAATGTTGTTTTATAACATTCCTCCCTGATCTGGTGCTTCTTTTTTACTTTTTTTTTCTTCTTACAGGTATCTTAACTTTTTTAGTTCTTTTATTTTTTGTCTTTCATGCTTCACTCACTCACTCATGTATTTTGTGGAATGAATGAAGATAAAGGGAAAAGCTAAATGGTCTGTTGTCTGTTTCCTCTAAGAGATGGCACTTTCTTACTTCTGGGGAGGTTAGGGAGATGGGGTGATGTTGGTCAAAGGGTAAAAGTTGTAATTATGTGGGATGAACAAATTCTAGAGATCGAATGTGCAATATAATGGCTATAGTTAATACTGTATCAAATACTGGAAATTTGCTAAGAGAATAGATCTCAGGGGCTTTTACCACACGCCCCCCCCCCCCCCCACACACACACCTCACTGAGGAAATGGATATGTTAATCAGCTTGATTGTAGTAATCATTTTACTATGTATATCAAAACATTATGTTGTACATGCTAAATATATGCAATGTTATTAAGAAAAACCCAAAATTTATAATCCTATATAATAAAAGCCTAATATGCGAAGGGTTGTCTGTTCAATCAATCAAAGCATAATATGCTAATGATATGCTAAGGCCTTTTAACCGCTTGCTATGATGTGCACTGACCAGCAGCGGACAGACGCTCTGGGGTCTGGCCAAACGGGACTGAGCGAGACGGGCTGGACATGCCCTGGAGCCCTCCTGCAGTCCCTCCCTGACTGGCCAACCTCCCCTATCTCTCCCCAGCTCTGATCATGCATCTGTAGGGTCCCTTGCCCTGGCCTGTGCCCTCTCGCAATCTGGGACCCCTTGGGGGATGTCAGAGAGCCAGTTTTGGCCCGATCCCGCAGGTCAGGCTGAGGGACCCCACTGCTTCATGAACTCATGCACCGGGCCTCTAGTCTATAATAAAACAATATATGATATTGAAGAATAAATCTAACAGAAAATATTTAAGAAATTCTTCTTTAAAAAAATATATTTTATTGATTTTTTACAGAGAGGAAGGGAGAGGGATAGAGAGTTAGAAACATCGATGAGAGAGAAACATCGATCAGCTGCCTCCTGCACACTCCCTACTGGGGATGTGCCGGCAACCAACATACGTGCCCTTAGACCGGAATCGAACCTGGGACCTTTGAGTCCGCAGGCCGATACTCTATCCACTGAGCCAAACCGGTTAGGGCATATTTAAGAAATCCTTGAAAAATTATAGTTTATTAATAGATATTGAAGAAGCATAAGTAAATACATTATGTTTATGCATGAAAAAATAATAAATGTTAATTATTATTCCTGTCCTTTTTCCTGCATATTCCTTTAATCTGAGAGTTATCTGAGTTGCCTCATTTGTTTCTGTAGATACTTTATTTTTTATGTTTACTTTTTAAACAATTAAATTTAAGCCCTAGGGAGAACCAAGATGGCGGCATAAGTTAACGCGGGAGTTTGCTGCTTTGAACAACTACTTCAAAAGTGAAACCAAAAAACGGAAGGGACATCACCCAAAACCACAGGAACGCTGGCTGAGTGGAAGTCCTACAACTAGGAGGAAAGAGAAACGCACACGGACACTCAGAGGAGGCGCAGTGCTGAAGTCAAATTTTGAAGTGCGGAGTGCGCGGAGCGGGCTGGCGGCGGAGGGCGCGGTTGTTGTTTCAATCGGGAGGGAGTCGCAGACTCTGAGCACCAGATCCGGGCGAGTCTTTAGGGACCCAGACTCAAACGGGAGAAGCGAGACTGTCTGGCTTCGGTCAGAGCGAGTGCAGCTTTCTCTCCGAGCTTTGCAGCGGGTGCTGGGACTCAGAGAGGCAGAGCCCCTTGGGACAGGACTGAGAGCCGCCATAACTGCTCTCTCTGGCCCACCCTGTTGATCCTGTGCGACCTGCCCCGCCCAAGCCCAGCGCAGAAGCATTTGCCGGATAGCCTCAGGCAAAGGCTAGATTAGCACCTCCCTAGAGGACAGAAGTTCTCTCACTGCTGACACAGCTGATTCTCATAGCCACTTGGCCTGGAGGTCAAACCCTCCCTGGAATTAGCTACAACAATCAAGATTTATCTATAAGACTGCGAACAAAGACCACTAGGGGGTGCACCAAGGAAGCATAACAAAATGCAGAGACAAAGAAACAGGACAAAATTGTCAATGGAAGAAATAGAGTTCAGAACCACACTTTTAAGGTCTCTCAAGAACTGTTTAGAAGCTGCCGATAAACTTAATGAGATCTACACGAAAACTAATAAGACCCTCGATCTTATATTGGGGAACCAACTAGAAATTAAGCACACACAGACTGAAATAACGAATATTATACAGACGCCCGACAGCAGACCAGAGGAGCGCAAGAATCAAGTCAAAGATTTGAAATGCGAGGAAGCAAAAAACATCCAACCGGAAAAGCAAAATGAAAAAAGAATCCAAAAATGCGAGGATAGTGTAAGGAGCCTCTGGGACAGCTTCAAGCGTACCAACATCAGAATTATAGGGGTGCCAGAAGATGAGAGAGAGCAAGATATTGAAAACCTATTTGAAGAAATAATGACAGAAAACTTCCCCCACCTGGTGAAAGAAATGGACTTACAGGTCCAAGAAGCGCGGAGAACCCCAAACAAAAGGAATCCAAAGAGGACCACACCAAGACACATCATAATTAAAATGCCAAGAGCAAAAGATAAAGAGAGAATCTTAAAAACAGCAAGAGAAAGAAACTCAGTTACCTACAAGGGAATACCCATACGACTGTCAGCTGATTTCTCAACAGAAACTTTGCAGGCCAGAAGGGAGTGGCAAGAAATATTCAAAGTGATGAATACCAAGAACCTACAACCAAGATTACTTTATCCAGCAAAGCTATCATTCAGAATTGAAGGTCAGATAAAGAGCTTCACAGATAAGGAAAAGCTAAAGGAGTTCATCACCACCAAACCAGGATTATATGAAATGCTGAAAGGTATCCTTTAATAAGAGGAAGAGGAAGAAAAAGGTAAAGATACAAATTATGAACAACAAATATGCATCTATCAACAAGTGAATCTAAGAATCAAGTGAATAAATAATCTGATGAACAGAATGAACTGTTGATTATAATAGAATCAGGGACATAGAAAGGGAATGGACTGACTATTCTTGGGGGGGAAAGGGGTGTGGGAGATGTGGGAAGAGACTGGACAAAAATCGTGCACCTATGGATGAGGACAGTGGGTGGGGAGTGAGGGCGGAGGGTGGGGCGGGAACTGGGAGGAGGGGAGTTATGGGGGGGGGGGGAAAGGAACAAATGTAATAATCTGAACAATAAAGATTTAATTAAAAAAAAAAATTTAAGCCCTAGCCAGTTTTGCTCAGTGGATAGTGCGTCGACCTTCGGACTAAGGGGTCCCAGGTTCAATTTCAGTCAAGGGCACATGCCCGGGTTGTGGGCTCGATCCCCAGTGCGGGGCGTGCAGAAGGCAGCCAATCAGTAATTCTCTCTCATCATTGATGTTTCTATCTCTCCCTCTTCCTTACTCTCTGAAATTAAAAAAATATATATTTTAAAAAATTAAATTAAAAAAACTTTTATATTACAGTTTACATTCAATATGATTTTGTATTAGTTTCAAGTGTACAGGATAGTGGTTAGACAGTCATACTTTACAAAGTGTTCCTCCTGATATTTCCAGTACCCTACTGGCACCACACACAGTTATCATATTATTGACTATATTCCTGTGCTGTACTTAACATCTCCATGACTATTTTGTAAGTACCAATCTGTACTTCTCAATACCAATCCCTTCACCCTTTTCACCCAGTCCTCCAACCCCTCTTCCCTCTGGCAACCATCAGGCTGTTCTCTGTATTTACCAGTCTGTTTCTGTTTATTATGTTTGCTGTTAATTAAAGCTCCTTACTTTTATTTATAAGTAATGTGACTGTGGCATGGCTCAGCGGTTAAGTGCCAACCCGTGAACCAGGAGGTTATGGTTTGATTCTGGTCAGGGCACATGCCTGGGTTGTGGGCTCGATCCCCAGTAGGGGGAGTACAGGAGGCAGCGATTGGCTGTTTCTCTCTCTATCGCTCTCCCTTCCTCTCTTTCTAAAAAAAACCCAATAAAAATATATTTTAAAAATATAAGTAATGTAACTTAAATCAGTAATTACTAAAATGTTTTATTAAAACATTGGCAAGAGGAGTATTATGAGATATTTATATACAGATATTCATAAGCCCTTCATTGTATATGATCAGATAGCATTGAAATTGTATTTAACTCATCACATTTGTAGCCCCCTCATTTTTATCATTCATTTTTTTTAGAATGCTAAATAATGACACAGAGTTCTGTACTTTCAATTGAAGCATTTCCCTTTCTCTTACCACGCCAGGTGGCAGCATTGTACCAAAGGAGTTTAGGAAAGGGTTTGCTTTCCTAAAGAACCCAGATGTAAAACACTGGCTCTGTTGCACAAGCGAAGATATGTAAACACAAAGTTAAAAACACTTATGTAAAGATTATAACCTTTTATGTAAAGAATCAATAAAATCATTGATCTAAGTGATTTATTGTGAATAGCAAATCTCACCATAATCTTTCAACACTCAATAGTTCTTTTAGAGAGAAGTAGCAAAAACCCTCATAGGTATCCCCCTCCATTTAATTTATGTACACACGGTGTTCGCAATTATATAAAAAACCTGTGTGGATGGTATTTACCATCTGGCTGTTTTTTGAAAACTGCTCCTTTCACGAAGCTAAGAACAGCTCAATTAATGCAGTGCTAAGAGCAGTGGCAGGAACAAACACCTCATCAGATGTGATAAAACGTTGAGGTCATTTGAATTTTGCAAATAAATGGGTGTTAAAAATTGCATAAAATATATGTGTTTGGACTTTTGCTGCCATTTATTTTTTGAATTTTGGAAATGAATTCTTCGGACTGGTTTTTAAAAATTGCTATTGGTTAGCTTGACACAAAAGCACTGTTACTAGTAATATCAAACCTCATTCCTTTAGGATGCCTTGCTTAAGTGCTTCCAATGACTTGCTTAAATATATCCAATGAATATATTAGATGAAATTTATCAAGAACATAATATATCAGATGTTGTGATGAGCACTGAAGACACACTGGTAAACAAAAGGGTATTAGAGGAACTAAAGAGTGCAAAGATGTGTTATATACCTCAAGGTGGGGGCAGGGGGAAACTGTCGAGTGGTACCACCTCACACATGATAGAGTGGCTGTTATAAAAAAGACAGATGAAAACAAGTGTTGGTGAGGATGCGGAGAAAAAAGTCCCAGGAGTTTCCCAATCCAGCTCTGTCAATCACTCCTGTTACCTGAAGAGAGCAGCAGTGAACTGGAGTGTAGGGTATTATTTTATTAAAAGCTAAAGCAGCACCCAAATAAGTTGGGTTGGAACATTCAGTGGATGTAGGCAGAGTCTACACATCCGACTTGCCATTCTGTTCATGGGAGATGTTGCTAATTGCCTACACAATATCATTCTCTCCTTTTCATTACTAACAGAACTGCATTGTTCGGTAAATCAGTATTCTAAGCTAATACTAAACTCATCTCTTATCTTTCTTTCAGATCAGCATGGCCAATGAGACTCAAGAAGTTATTGGGCGGATTTCTCAGAAAGCCCCTCTTGCCTTTTCTTCTTTCTGTGCCCAAACTCAGATGTTATGCTGGAGCTTCACCCATGAGGGAAAATCGAGAGAATTTCAAAGCTCTCGCCCTGACATCTTTTGGGTACTTGAAACCACACCAGCAACTCTGTGTTCCAGGCTGCTCATTATGGTTGAAAGGTAATCTTTTTTATGTCTTGAAGTCACAGTGCTTGGGCCACTAATACTGGAAGCTGAATGCAGTTGCTAACTGATAACTTGCTGGTAAGAAGGGCCTGAATCCATTTGCCCTTCTAAGCATGACGCCAGGAAGTGGGGTGGGGAGAAGGTCAGCCTGGTCTCTGTCTAGGCTTGCCTATCACAAAGAGGCAGGAAACAGAAAGTGCAGGAATGAAAACAAAAGGAAGGTTGTCTCTGCTTCCTGTGTTTTAAAACATATTTTGTCCACTCATAATAGTCAAAAGGAGGTAGGCTTAGTGGTACTCATATGGGGAGATGAGGTTAAAGATTATCTCACACAGCTCTTCGTTCTGTCTCTGCATCCTTAGATTTTGCTGTTGCTACTAATTGACCCTGCTGATTCATCAATGACTAATTGATCTCCTGTGACTGACATTCAGAAATGGAATCGAGTCATCTAGTGGTCACAGAGCAAGCTGCTTCGTAAAATGCAGGCCAATTTAAGGATTGGCTGTCTTTGCATTAGGTGCCCATCTCCGGTATAGTCAGCTTTAGAACCAACATGGAATCTTGGGACTAGGGGCATCCATCGGATTACTTTCCTCAGCAAGGACCTGTAGGTAGAGATTCCTTTACGGGGAGCTCTGGACCTCTTCTTAAACTTCATTTTGTTTATTAACATGAATTAAAGAAGAGGAGGTTTTAAGTAAAAGCTGATAGAGCTGGAAGACATTGAACAATAACCAGTCCTGTTCTGTTTCTCTCTAACATAAAAAAGCAAGAGAACATGGTGCAGGATTGGCACTTTGAAGCTCTCTATCTAGCAGAGACAGGGGAAATAGTGTGGACATGGTGATTCACAGAAAGCAGAATAGACAGAGAGTAGGTTGGGGGGAGAGGCTGAGCCACAGAAGAGAGCTACCATAATAGAGTCTATGTGTGGCTGTAAGACAGCGGTTCTCAACCTGTGGGTCGCGACCCCTTTGGCTGTCAAACGACCCTTTCACAGGGGTCACCTAAGACCATCCTGCATATCAGATATTTACATTACAATTCATAACAGTAGCAACATTACCGTTATGAAGTAACAACGAAAATAATTTTATGGTTGGGTCACAACATGAGGAACTGTATTTAAAGGGCCAGAAGGTTGAGAACCACTGCTGTAAGACATTGTCAGTGCCTTGAAGACATTTCCTATGATGTTTCTTTCATATTTTCCCCCTGAGGTGGGAGATCAGGAGAAACATACTTACCAGAGGCTCATTACATAGGGAAATTTCTGTAAATCTTAGGTTTTTATGTTGAAAAAAAACTCATGCAAATTTGCATGCTATTACATTATATTGCTACATTTCTCATAATTCCAAATATTGATTCAAATTACTTGCTCTTCTCCAATGAATTTTGGTTTAAATTGAACTCCCAAGAAGATGTATTATGTACCTCTCAGTGAGTCACCATATAGCCCTAGGTCAGTGATGGCGAACCTTTTGAGCTCGGCGTGTCAGCATTTTGAAAAACCCTAACTTAACTCTGGTGCCGTGTCACATATAGGAATTTTTTGATATTTGCAACCACAGTAAAACAAAGATTTATATTTTTGATATTTATTTTATATATTAAAATGCCATTTAACAAAGAAAAATCAACCAAAAAAATGAGTTCGCGTGTCACCTCTGACACGTGTGTCATAGGTTCACCATCACTGTCCTAGGTTAATGTGTCCTGACCTAAAACATACAATTCTAAGGGGATGCCAAATAATTCAGAGACTTTGTGGGGATTTGAAGGTCCTACGATTGCAAGTGACTGTAAAAGTCAGCAAAACAAAGATCACAGGAGGATATGTGTTGCTTGTAGGTTCTGCTGGAGTGGTTAGAGATTTTTGGTGAAGATATTTCCACTGGACAAAGGGAGACAATGAGAGCCTATCAGAGCAGGGCTAGCATGGTTAGGAGGCAGAGAAACTCACAGAAATTGGGTGATAGAAAGGATGATGATGAAGACGATGATGGTGGTGGTGGTGGTAGAGGTGGTGGTGATGGTTAGTAGTAGAAGTGATGGTGATAGTAATAGCAGAGGTAGTATTTCGGTCAAGAAGCAGGAATTTCAAGAATTACATGAAATTCAGTTGTACACTGGCCTTCCAGAAATAGAAAAAATACTGGCAAATAGGCTCTCTGACTTTCCTTCTTTGGGTTTGAATGGTCTCTTGTTTCTGCTAATTTCTACATGTCTGTTCCATTCTCTGCTGGGAAAACAAGTATTTTCAGTGAAATTCTTTGATTTCTGTCTCTCAATACTATGACGTGATCCCATAGACTTGGTGCCCAATGTGGCATGATTCAGACTCTTGGTCCCAAATCCTAATTTTGGGGAGGGAGAATCCAGATTGAGTCAACTGTCCAGTACTCGTTCAGTCTCCTGTGCCCAGTGGGTTAGGTTATGCTGGGCTCCCTTACGGGAGTGGGCAGGTGTTCTCTGGGTGTGGGGGAGGGGAGCCATGGAGGAAATGATGGGAATCTCTAGGACACAAGTTGGGCTTAAAGGGAAGTAGCCATCTGTGAGGTGAGGATGGTAGAATTTGATAACTGACAGAATCAGAGGGTTTCCACTTTGGGAGACATAGTGGAGGGTGAACTTTGAATTTTTAAAATAAATGAACAAATATTAGGCTGATAAAGCAATTTCTGGATTTACTGACTTCAGGCTTCATGCACATTAGATTACTAGATTAAAATTAAATTAGTATAAGTTTGACTCTGCTGTTATTTGAATGACCTTTAGCAAGTCATTGTTCTTAGTTTCTGTTTCCTTGTTTATACATGGGGATTGAAAATACCTGCTCTGTCACATAGGGTTGTGATTAAAGAGCTGATGTAGATTAAAATGCTCTAAAAACTGCAAGGTGTTCTACAAATGTTGAGTTTTATTACCAACATGTGATACCAGGTAATGTATTATTGCTAATAACTCTCTCCTTGGACTCACATGTGTGCCCATGTGTTTCTGTCTATGGAGGTACCGGTAGGGAAGGATAGAAGGCAGTGTAAAACTGCTGAATCATACCAGGTAGATATTTCACAAGAGAAGGAAATGTTGCAATGATCAATGTAAGTAGTTTCTATGCCTACCTTCCTCTGGACATTTCTGGGCAGAAAAATTACTCCTGCCCCAAGCAACTCCATTTCTCCCTTTCCAGGTAGCCTCTGATGTGAAGGGCTTATATTTGGAAGAAAAACCAACGTGGATGCAATAGAAGGAAAGAGGTACAATTTAAAGTTTGTAGGCTTTATGGAAACTGTTAGAGGTGATTTGTGACAGGAAGCGGTATCGATGATGTGTGTGGTGAGAGTAATGTAGTGTGTGTGGAGAGGGAGAGAGAGAGTGCGCTGAATTGCCACAAAGAACCAAGTGATGGGCGGGGCCTGGCTTTCCTTCCTTGGCCTGTGGAATCAGCTCAGTGTAGGAAGCTCTGATGCTCTCTGCTTGTCTATCAGTTGTCCATGGATGGAAGAGACCCCCTCCTCCAGCTCAAGCTAGTGCGGCTGTTTCTGGGAGTTGATGAACTGGAGAAATAATTCTTAACAGAAATTAAGCTAATGACATTGCTTGCTAGATTTTGTTTGACTTAGTTTTAGAAAAGACAGGTTGGGACAGGACTGGAAAACTGACTATGATGTGCATATGATCACATCTAATACACAGAGAAAACGGCTGAGCTACAGAAAATCTAAATGACTGCCCAAGGCCTGTAGCAAGTAGAGACTTGCATAGCAAAGTTCAGGCGAGTTTCATTTCAAACTCGGGGAACTACTAAATCACCATCTGAAAATTTAACAGTGAAACACTATGCAAAAAAAAAAAATTGATTTATCTTGATTTCAATGTCATAGTCAACTGTTTCAGATGAATAGACTTTTAGGGTCATCGAACCCACCCACAGCCTATTGCTAGTGAAGTCCAGACGGATGAGTACTTATTTCCTAAATGGATTTTATTCAGTGCCAGGAGGATGAGAACACACACTGTCCCTTCTCGGCCCACTCACTGGGCAGAATAGGCTTCTCAAGGAGTCCAGCTTTGGGAAGAGTTGGGAGAACTCAGCTGGCAGGGACTTGAGGAGCAGTTAGCATCCCTTTGAGCACTTTGGGGTATGCCTACCTATCAAATAGAACAATGTGTTCTGGGATATACTATCACCCCCGTAGTTCAGAAAAGGAGAAACATCAACACAAATTGATCTTCCTTGCCTCTGTGCTTTATTTATGCTGATCCCTTGGCCCACATTGTCTTTCCTGTCCCCCTTCCTTTTTCATTCCCATCTATCTAGGCTTTCTTTTCTGTCCCTCCCCACTGTGTGTGTCATTTTTCCAATAGCATTTGTCAGTGCTGTCTTTCTGTTGTATCGCAGTTATGTGACTTCTTACATTCCCTTGGGGTGAGGATGTCAAGGTGATATGGGATTTTTGGACTGGAACACGTGGTGTTCCCCTGGGAAGGATGGCTTCCCTGGATTCTTTGTCCGTTAGAATCAAAGAATGAATCCATGGATGGAAGATGGTATAGCAAAGGTGGAAATTTATTGAAGAATAAGTACAGACTCCCACATGGGGAAGGGGAAAGAATCTCACAGCACAGACTCCCATGTGGGGAGGGGGAAAGAGTCCCACCAAGTTCCTTTTTCCCGGTTTATAAAGACTGCAGTTTTTGTGCCTCGATATCCCCTCTGATTGGCCACCATTCCCCTTTGATTTAGTCACTATAGCAACTTCTGAGCTCAAAGGTCAAATGTCACATGGGACATGTGAGGCCCTCCTTCTTTATTTTGTAAATATAGACCTTTGGCTACTCCCCGTTCCCTTGTCTTATGGAAATGTAACTTCTGCTGGCTCCCTGCTCCTTGTCTTATGGAAATGTAACCTTTTGCAATGCTGTGTTTTTTTCATGGACCCCCTTAATTTAAAAAATTCCCTAAACTTGCCTTTTTCACTCCTAAAAGTTCCTATTTCAGAGGTATCACTCACATTTGTGTTTTTGTGTTCAAGTTCATGCTTGAGCAGACTGCCTGGGTTTGCATTCTGGTTTCACCTCTTATTAATTACAGTAGAGGCCCAGTGCATGAGATTCGTGCACTCCGGGGGTGGTGGTGGAGGGGGTCCCTCAGCCCAGTCAGTGCCCTCTTGTAGTCCAGGAGCCTTCAGGGAATGTCCGATTGATGGCTTCCAACGGGGAGCGGGCCTAAGCCAGCAGTCGGACATCCTTAGCACTGCTGGGAGGTGGGAGAGGCTCTTATCACTGCTGCTGCACTCACCAACCTTGAGCCCAGCTTCTGGCTGAGCAGTGCTCCCCCTGTGGGAGTGAACTGACCACCAGGGGGCAGCTCCTGCATTGAGCATTTGCTCCCTGGTGGTCAGTGCGCGTCATAGCAACTGATTGTTCTGCTGTTCAGTCAATTTGCATATTAGCCTCTTATTATATAGGATAACCTTGGGAAAATTTCTCTCAGTGTACCTCATAGTGTGGTTATGAGGAGGAAATGGAACCTTGTGTGTGAATCACTTAACATAATGCACAGGCCCTAGTAAGCATTTCAGAAATGTTACTATTATTGCTATTCGGATAGCACCTTGTGTATAGTACACATATAATAACTATATGTTGAATTGACTGATGTTTAGTGAGAGGCTATTGTTGTGTTCCCAGGGGTAGAAGTGGAGAAGCAGCGATGCATGACCCAGATATGGGATCATGAGATCTGAGTAAGGAATGGGGACGGGCGGCTTTGTCATCACATTACTGATTCTCACATTTGCCGGGGTCATCCTCCCGCCCAGGGAAGGCCGGGTCACCAGGACAGCAAACCACTCACTTTAGGCACCGCATACCTTGTTCGCTGGTCCGGCCTGAATCATCTCTCTTTTAAAGCCAGGGGCTAAACTTTTAACCTGCTTCAGCCAGGCAGCATCACAGGTGTGGGTAGTACTGAGCCCTGCACAATGAAGGTGCTAGAGAGGTTTTCTTTATGAGACATTGATGAGTACCTACCGCCTGGGGAATACTGACTTAGCAGAGAAGGAAATAGTGTCATAGTTGAGGTGCCTTGGGGTGGGAGTCCATTCACAGCTGTGGCAGATGCCTAACAATAACTATTATTATCACTGACACTTACTGAGTAGTTATTATGTAAAACCAAGTCTTTCACTTGCATTATTTTGTTTAATCTTTACGATGTAACTGGATAGGTAACGATTTTTATGGTCATGAACTTGAGGAAACTGCTGCTTCTTTGGCTCTGCTGCCCCAGCTGGTAAGCAGGACTGGCCTTTGAATTCAGCTCCGCCTCACTTGAGATTGGACCTTTTAGTCTCTACACTCATGCAAACCTCACGAAATTCTTGGGTCCTGGCTTCCTCATCTGTGAAATAAGGAGCTAGACTTGCTGAGCCTTTGCGGTAATACCGAATGAACGGCCCAGGTGGGCTTTGCTGCGGAGTGGGCCTCTCCACCAGCCTCCACCAGGCTGCCAACAGTCCTCCACGCAGAGCAAAGCCAAAAGACACCTCCACAGAGGCAAGGAAAAAAGACACTGTTTTCAAACATTTTCGAAAGTATTTCCTTTAAACCACAAATCAGCTGATTGCATGACTCAGTGTCACTGGGTTTCTGGGAGCTTAGGGGTCCCTGAGAGACGGGGGGGGGGGGGGCGGGGATGGAGGGAGGGGGGGCTCATTAGGACACCGGTGTCATTTATATTTTGCCTTTTATCATCTGTCTGCACATTGAGTCAGTCTGTGCTCTTTCAGGAGGCACATGGAGTGCCCTCCCAGCTGAATAGCATTCAGTGCCCAGAGGGCTGGAGGGGAGTCAGGTGGCCACAGCTCACTCCAAGCCCTCAGGGATGTTCTCCCAGGGCTGGACTATGATTACTAATTAACTAGTAAATCTGATCCCGGGAATGAAAGCTGTGCAGTCATTTGCATCTGAAACCCATTAACCAGCACAGTGACCAGTTACCAGGGCTGAGGTTGCTCTCCGTGGACTGTGTGCGCCTCTGCGGTTATTGCCAGGTCACCCTTCAGACGGAGCAGGAGCTGCGCTGGGCGGTGACGAGGTACGTTGGTAAACTGCTCACTGTGGCTGTAGATGTGTATGTGTGTGTGTGGACTCGCGTTGATCTGCTTTAGTCAAAATGCCCTTGTTAATTTGTTAAACATTGATCAAAAAATACACCACAAGTCTCAAAATTACACACACAGATACGTAAAACAGAATTCAACTCACTCATCTTTTTTCTTGGGGGTGTCCGTGTCTGCATGCGTGCACCCCTGTATGAGTGTGTTCCTCTGGACCCAGGCTGAGTCTACAAGCTCTGTTTTAGCTAAACCTGTGTTGGATTTTTATTGTTGTTTTGTTTTGTGTGTGTGTGTGTGTGTGTGTGTGTGTTGTGATGAATGGTTTAATATTCGGGGGGTGGGGGGGAGGTAGCTGTTAGAAATTCTTTCTGATTGGGCAGATGGTGGGGGAAGTGAGGGAAAGCAGTTAAAATTTGGGAGTTAGATTAGAGCACTTGGGAAGTTCCTTTTATAAGGATGTAGGATTGTGATTGAGGAGTGGCAATTGGCGAATTCATCACAGTCAGGAACTTGAGAAATCTATGTCCCTGTGAGTTTTGTGCCTTTATTGCTCAAATAAAGGATTGCTATAGGGAAGAGCCCAAGGGTATGCATGTGAAATATTGGGATGTTTGCACCCACTGGTGTGCAGTGTGCAGTGGGGAATGTGAGAGATTTCATGTAGAAGGAGGGCATGAGTGTAAGAGGCAGTATCTGGACTGGCAGGCATGTATGAAACGGAACAGCAGCACCGAGGGGACTGTGGGAAGGTAATGGGTTATTGCTGATCCCTCTCTGATATAAACTTTAAAATTAGTTGACAGAGTCTAGCTAGACACATGTGGGCACTTCTAATTGGCCACTGAGTAGGGGAGGAAGAATTACTATTGGGGAAAAAGAGGGAGGCCCAGGTCAAAGCCATAGGTCTCACTAGAATAGGCTCCCATTAGGTTCCTGGTGTAGGATCTGAACTGAAGGGACCTCCTGATCTCCAAGCTGTCTGGTGTCCTGTGTCAGTGAGTGTATGTGTGGTGGGCTGGGAGGGCGAGAGAGGGCAGGGCCTTTGGTTTGTTGTGCTGGGTCCGGCCAAGGTGCTATCAGGGACGGAATGAAATGGAAGGACATCCTGTCCCCTACCCCTACTTTTAAGATAGCTCATCATTATTTCACTCACACTTACCCAAGATGCCAGTGATTTTTTTTCTGGCATTCTCTCACAAATGAGCTTCGGTGAGCTGATAAAGGCACTAACTTTACAAACTGCTCCATCAGCATGGAACACTAATGGGCAGATGGAGTTAGAAGAATACAATGTTCATTTAAAATGGGCGCAGCAGGCAACCGCTGAATGTGATGAGGAAGATAAGCCCTGGCACACCTGGTGCTGGGGTCACAGGAGGTCACAGCTGTCTTCTAGAGATGATGCCCTTTGCGGCGCAGAAGGAGAAACTGAGGCCCTAGGGGCTTAAGCAGTTTTTCCAAGGTCCTACAGCTATGTAGGTTCAGAGCTAGCTTTCAGATCCCTGCACTTGGATGTGACCAGACTTGGAAAAAGAAGGCCCTTAGCTAGCCACTCTTTCCCTCCTATTCTCTAAGTAGCCGGAGACAATGGGCCAACCAAGTAAATTGTACCCCGGGTTTTGGAGAACTAGCCATGACTTGCTGGGGTCCTCTTTGCCAGTTATTCTCAGTTTCTGTAAAACTAACCATCACTTTTCTACAAAACTCTTATCTTGTGTTACTGAAGATTTTTAAAAGAAAGGCTTAGAAAATGCATGAATCAGATACTGCTGTAATCCAGGAAAGACCAGAGTCTATTATCCAGTTTCTCCAGTCCATTATCCAGTTTCTCCTAATAAATTTACCTGGCCCTTTCAATAAACTGGGCCCCCACCTGGGTTACCTATCTACTTTGCCTAAAAATAGTTACAACAGTACCAGGAAAATGAGGCTTGGCGATTATTCATATAACTGCTTTAATCCAAGAGGAAAATATTACTATCGGAGTCTGTACAATTTATGTACAAAAATAATTTGCACCTTTACCATAAGATTTCCCCTGACAGTCTAATTAAAATTGCAACCCTCGCCCGGCTATGGTGGCTCAATGGATTGAGCGTCGTCCTATGGACCCAGAGGTCCCGGGTTTGATTCCCAGTCAGAGCACATGCCTGAGTTGCGGGGTAGATTCCCAATAGGGGGCATTCAGGGGACAGCCAATCAATGAGTCTCTCTCATCATTGATGTTTGTATCTCTCTCTCCCTTTCCCTTCCTCTCTGAAATCAATAAAAACTATATTTTTAAAAAATTGCAACCCTCATCTACATATTCCTCACCTCCCCCACCCCCACTTTCTTTTTCTCTGTACCATTTATCACAGGCTAGCTTGTTGTATATTTATTTGATTTACTGTTTCTTTTGGGTACCCAAAAGAACACAATAATTTTTATCTGTTTTTTTGTTTGTTGTTGTTGTATAACCAATTTCTGGAAGAGTGCTTGTCACATTGTAGAAGCTTAATAAATAATTGATGCATGAATAAGTAAACTTCAGTGAGATCTCCCATCCCACCAAAGACATAGCATTGATAACCCAATGAGTAATGTGGTGTGTCAGCAGCTCATTCTCCTTGGCCTTGCAGATAATTTAAAACAGGCCTGTGGCCACACCTGAAGTATACTAGATGCTTACAGATCCACTTCTAAATCCCCCAGGTGTGATGGAGACAAATGTTGCAGGAGTTTTGTTTCCTTCTCTTTCCATAAGCCTTCTAACTAAACGGTTGTCTTTGGAAGGACTTAGGCATCTTTCTATTCTACCTCCTCTTAATTGAAGCTCTAATTATTTATGAATATATAGATTTTCTGCATTTGCATCGCACTGTGCAAGTTGGCAGTGGATTTAGATTGCTTGGTTTGAAGCCTGGTTCTGAGGTCTAGACCTAGTCGATCTAGCCTCCGTCAGGTTCACTTAACTTATTTATAAGCAGAGATAATAGCAGTCCTGGCTGGTGGTTATGAAGATGAAGTGAAATAATGCACGTAAGTGCTTCGCATAGTACACCACACATTCTAAGTACTTGGCTAATGATCCAGACATTATTTGATAAAACCACATCTCACAAAAATGTTAGCTTGTATACAGTGGGGACATGATAGCAAAGAACAAGGAGTAATGGTTAAGAGTCTGGCTGTGGAGTCACAGGGCAGGTGTTCAAGTTGTGGCTTTGTTCCTTATCAGCTCTGTGGCATCAGACAAGTGATCTGACATTTCTGAAGCTTAATTCCCCCTCCTTTGAAAGCAGGGCTAGTGGCCGTAACTAGCTTGGGGAGTTATGAGGATTGCATGCAACAAATTCAGAAATTTCTTCCCACAGTCACACAGACATCATTAGCTGTGATTATCATTGTCATTAAATTTGCACAATTTGTGTTTGTTATATGAAATAGAAATTCACAGATTGATGACAATTAAGGCTTGCTATTTAAATGACTTCCTATTCTATTTTGCCATTTTTCTTGATCTTGATTTTTCCTAAATTGTATCCTTGTAATTTGGAAAGGAAGGTCAATCAGAAGATGCTGCTGAGGGCTTTATTTATTTTTTTGAAGGCTAAGGAAGTGTTTCTCTTTTATAGCTGGAAATAATTATGATTGCACCATAGAGCAGGTAACCACATTTGAATATATGATACAAAAGGACTTTTAATAAGAGGCAAACAGATACTTTTAAATGCAATTGATATATTATTCAGAAGTCATATTGACCCATCCATGTTAATTATCTATTGCTGAGTAACAAATTACCCCAAAATTTAACAGTTTGAAGCAATAAGTATTTATTATCTCACAGTTTCTATGGCTTAAGAATACAGCTTAGGTAGGTGGTTCTGGGTCCAGGTCTCCTATGAGGTTGCAGCCAGGATGTTGCCTGGGCTGCAATCATGTGAAGGCTTGACTGGGGCTGGCAGATCCACTTCTGAGAGGCCTCACTCAAGTGGCTGATGGCTAAAGGCCTCCGTTTCTTGCTAGCTGTTGGACCTTTCCATAAGCCCCTTGAGTGTTATTATGACATGGCACCTGGCTTCTCCAAGAAATAACCCCAGAAAAGGAGCAAGGAAGTGATCCAAGAGAAAGAAGGAGGAGGAAATTGCAATGCCTTTGATAATCGAGTCTCGGGAGTCCCACTCCGTCCCCTCCACCATGTTCTGTTTGTTGGAAGTGACCCTCTAAGTTCAGCCACTCTCAGTGAGTGGGGAGGGGGCTTGGCTCCACCTCTTGAAGGGAGGAGTATCAAAGAATTTGTGGGCTTTTTTATTTTTAAACCACCACATCACAATTTTGGGTATTATTAAATTTTATTTTATTGCACATTTTACTCTGTTTTCTCTCTATGAATATTTATACTATTTTTAATTTTTTGCTATTACATGTATTACATGTCCTGCTACAATGAAAACCTTTATATGTACATGCATTGCTTCCCACATGTCCATATATGTTAATGGGCTAAATTTCTGTAAATGGAATTCCAAACTGTGGATGGAAATAATTTTAGCAGTTTCTGCCAAATCTTCATTGAGCATATGGTGTTTACCATTTGGCTAGCAATGTGTGGGTGCCTTTTCTTCAGAGTGTCTAACACAGTGTGTTAACGAACACAAGGAAAAAATTAAATAATCACTTATCTCACAACTATTAGCAACCACCAAAGAGAAAAGACATGGTCACTTTGATAGGCATTCTGATACCTCCTCTTTTTGCATGACCATCAGATCACTCTTTATCTCATTACCTAATTTAATTATACCAGACAGGGGAGATTATTAATCTCTATGGAATTTTACATGCAACGTTAATATTACGGGATATCTTATAAGAAGGTGAGGTACTGAGGACAGGGCAGGTAAGAAAGATTAGACAGAATTGGGTTATTGATATTAGGAAAAACAAGGCAATCCTTGTTGTTGAGAAGGGTTCAGCCCCATTTCCCTTATGGTAAGAGGGCATTCCATTGACAAACAGCAATTTCTCATCCAGGGCATGAGAAATAAATCCTCTTGTCATTGACTCCTTGGGCAAAGGACTGAGCAAGGCTGAGAAGAATGTGGAGGTTGTGTGAGGACACATTGACTAGGTGGAGAATGAAGCTGTAAGGAAATATCAAACAATAAGGTTGGGGAGCTTTGAATTAAAGCCTGAGGGAAGAAGGGAGAAGATGTGTTTGTTTGCTTTTTAAAATATATATATTTATTGATTTCAGAGAGGAAGGGAGAGAGAGAGAGAAACATCAATGATGAGAATCTTTGATCGGTTGCCTCCTGCATGCCCCCTACTGGGGACCGAGCCCACAAATCAGGTATGTGCCCTGACCAGAATTGAACCTGGGACCCTTCAGTCCACAGGCTGACACTCTATCCACTTAGCCAAACTGGCTAGGACAGGTGTGTCTTGTTTTTTTTTTTTTTTTTGAGTAATGATGTGATTTACAGGCAGGCTGGGAGAGGATCAGGGGGTGGGTTGGTGGAGAAAGTGGACCTTGAATGGGCAAGACTGTTCAAGGCTCCTCCTATTTCTTCCTAACTTTTTGTTCTGTGACTCAGATAACACATGAATCATCTGACACGTGCAGTCATAAAGCACTTAAGCAGATAGGAGCCCTCATATGGGAACAGGTTCATGAGGATAGCAGCCAGGAATATGCATTTGCCCTTTAAAAGTGCTGAGTGAGGTCCAGTGCCACACTCACAGAATGTGGGATTGACAAGTTTCTTAGGAACATGCTGTTTTTTATCCATTGCCCACTATCTTCTCTACGGTACATAATAAGATAATGGCACACAACACTTTATTATTTAAAGTGGTTTTATTTGATTTTCACAATAAAGTGACAATAGGCAATAGTAATGGTAGATATTATTAATTCTCCTTTCATGATAGGAAAGCTGAAATTCTAGAGTATTAAGCACATTCTTTTGGCCATTGCAGCAAGAAATGGGACGGTTCAGGTCTTCTCATGCTGTAGGTAGCATGTTCAATGTTTTGAGAAGGAGAACATGGGAATATGATGAAGGAAAATAGTAATGAAATGTTTGGCACAGGAATCTTTTGTGACTTGGAGGAGTAAAAAAGGAAGCAATTTGTGTGATTCACTCATACCAGCTTTTAATATGAATTCTATAGATCTTCCAGTTCAACCTCTTTAATTTGAAAATGAGAAAGCTGAGGACCAGAAACCTTAAATAAATTTCTCAAGGTCATCTGGCAAAATGAGGAATAAAATTCAGGTCATCTAGTTCTCAAGGAAGAGTACTCTTTCTGACTTATGTCACTTTTATTGGGTAGAAGGAAATAATAGTATTGGACTTTAAGCTCACTTAAGGCAGGCATCATCATTTTATTCTCTAAAATACTTTCATGGATACCATAATTAGGAAGTAGGTAGGTATTTTGTAAATGTTTAATTGGTAAATAAAATATTATCAGTCAATAAGTATTGAGATACTGTTAATAGGTAATTAGGAAGAAAATTAAGAGAAATATGCAGGTATAACTCTAATACCCTGGAAACTCACAATTTGAGAGAGAAGAGAGGTGTTGTAAATTATGGAAGTAGATACATCAATGGGGAAAAAGCCTTAGGAAAACTTATTCTTGGTCACAACTGAGCCAGGAGTAGAGAGGGTGCATTGAAATACTGGAGGTGTTGGGAGGGGTGCTTTGATGGGGTTGAAAACTTTCACAAAGGAACAATCATTCCCCCACTACTCTTTCCAAATATGTTATTTTATTTTTCCTTATTACTGCCTCCTACTTCATATTCATCTCTTATTTCATTGTCCTCAATTTACACTGGCCACTCCCCCCCATTGGCTAATATCATACAATATTATTAAATAAATTGATGAACTCAAAATTCCCAAAGTGATTCTCAGATAGTAGTGGAGGGGAGAGGAGAACCAAGGTGGCAGCATAGGTGAACACCTATATTACTGCCTCTCACAACCACATCAAAACTACAACTAAAAGACAGAACAGATATCATCCAGAACCACAGGAGGGCTGGTTGAGTGGAAGTTCTGCAACTGGAAGGAAAGAAAAAAGCGCATTGAGACCGGTAGGAGGTGCAGAGATGTGGAGGTGTGGGTGAAACAGGCTAACAACTGGGTGCACTGTTGTTGTTTTTAATTGGGAGGAAGATACAAGCTCCCGATTGCTCTGAACTCCAGTTCCAGGCGAGACTCTGGGGACCCAGACTCATATGGGGAGAAACTGGACTGTCTGGCATCAGGACAGGAACACGAGGGTGGCTTTCTCTCAGAGGTGCTCGCAGCCATCATTGTTCCTGTGTGGGGGTGTGGGACGTGGAGACACAGAGACGCGGGAACCTCCCCAGTGCAGGGCTGACTGGCAGCCATTGCTGTTTGCTCTGCCCTGGTGATTCCCTGAGACCCCGCCCCACCCAATTTACAACCCCACCCAAGCTGTGCACAGCGGTTTTTGCATATGAATGGCCTATCCTTTCGCAGCCTAACCTAACAAACTGCAGCTGGGTCAGAGAGCTCCAAAGCTTCCAAAAGAAGTCCCAAGGCTCCTCAGCAGCAGCCTGCCTTGCTTCATAGCTGGGCCTCATCTGGGCACTTCCAAACCCCAAACAAAAGGAGGAATCTGCAGATCTCGCTATACCTCCTGCTGGGTGGCCTCAGGCAGTGGCTGACTTTGCACCTCCTTGGAGATCCAAGAGCCAATGTACCCAGTGGACAATGTGAGACCATACCAGATTACAACCCTTCACATCCATAAGCAACACACTCAAGGGGCAGACTCAGTGATCACCAAAGCCCCACTGAAGCAAGTCCTGCCACATAAGGGTGTCTCCAGCACAGAAGTTCTTCCATTGTAGAAACAGCTGGTCCTCACAGCCAATTGGCCTGGAGGTCAATTCCTCCCAGTGATACCAATAGCAATCATGGCTTAACTACAACAAGACTGTGCACACAGCCCACAAAGGGGTGCACCAAGAGTGTCCACTTCAGATGATTGGGGAGGCTGAGCCACTGGGCCCTATAGGACACCTAGCACACAAGTCCACTCTATCTACACAGGGAAGCAGCCAAAATGTGGAGACAAAGAAACACATCACAAATGAAGGAAATGGAGGAAAGCAAACTATTGGATATAGAGTTCAAAACCATAGTTATAAGGTTACTCAAGAATCTCCTAGAAACCTCTGAGGAATTTAGTGAGACCCTCAAGGATACGAAAAAGGACCAATTAGAAATTAACCATACACTGACTGAAATAAAGAATAATATACGGGGGGGGGGGGGGGGGGAATGGACACATATGTAATACCCTTTGTAATACTTTAAGCAATAAAAAAAAAAAGAATAATATATAGGGATTTAACAGTAGACTAGAGGATCCCAAGAATCAAGTCAAAGATTTGAAATACAAAGAAACAAAAATCACCCAACTGGAAAAGCAAAAAGAAAAAAGAATCCAAAAATACGAAGATAGTGTAAGGAGCCTCTGGGACAACTTCAAGCGTACCAACATCAGAATTATAGGGGTACCAGAAAGAGAGAGAGGGCAAGATATTGAAAACCTTTTTGAAGAAATAATGACAGAAAACTTCCCCTACCTGGTGAAAGAAATGGACTTACAAGTCCAGGAAGTGCAGAGAACCCCAAACAAGAGGAATCCAAAGAGGACCACACCAAGACACATCATAATTAAAATGCCAAGGGCAAAAGACAAAAAGAGAATCTTAAAAGCAGCAAGAGAAAAAGTTACCTACAAGGGAGTACCCATACGATTGTCAGCTGATTTCTCAACAGAAACTATGCAGGCCAGAAGGGAGTGGCAAGAAATATTCAAAGTGATGAATAGCAAGAACCTACAACCAAGATTACTCTACCCAGCAAAGCTATCATTCAGAATTGAAGGTCAGATAAAGAGCTTCACAGATAAGGAAAAGCTAAAGGAGTTCATCACCACCAAACCAGTGTTATATGAAATGCTGAAGGGTATTCTTTAAGAAGAGTAAGAAGAAGAAAAAGGTAAAGATAAAAATTATGAACAACAAAGTGACAACAAATACATATCTATTAACAAGTGAATCTAAAAATCAAGTGAATAAAAAATCTGATGAACAGAATAAACTGGTGAATATAATAGAATCAGGGGCATAGAAAGGGAGTAGACTGACAATTCTCGGGTGGGGAAGGGGGTATGGGGGGTGTGGGAAGAGATTGGACAAAAATCTTACACCTATCTACAAGGACAGTGATGGGGAGTAAGGGCATGGGGGTGGGGTGGGAACCAGGTGGAGGGGAGCTATGGGGGGAAAAAAGAAGTACATCTGTAATAATCTGAACAATAAAGATTTATTAAAATATAATAAAGCAAAAAATAAAAAAGAATTGACTGTAGATAACACCATTTTGTATCACAAGTAATGAAGCCATTAAAAGTTTGTAAGGCTTCAAGACCAACGACCCCATTCACATAGTTGTTCTTACACTTCTCTCTTCTCTCCCCTCCATTTCCTTCAAATGCTTCTTTATGTCTGATTCTACAGACAACTTAAGGGGGTACAAGAAGCTAGCAAGTCAATGAAACTCATTTTAGAAATCACTCCATTACATCACCCAACTTGACAATAGATTTATTTACTTCTTCTATATAAGATCTTCTATGGCACTAAGAGAACTTTATCCCTTCATTCTGAGTGGTGTATTGATTAAGACTTGCTGTCCGTTTCACTTCCCAGTGAGTGGCACATTTTTGCACTATAATATGGCTTTATATGATTTCTTATTCTCACACAAAACATGAAAGACAGATGTGCCGTTACCTAACAGTCCGTGAGATCATAAGGAAGATCCATAAGGTGGGAGACAGGGCCACTAATTGTCCCACTGACTTGTCCTGAACTTTGGGCAAGTGTCATTAAAGCACCTCAGTCCTGTTAGCTGCACAATGGAAAATTTAAGCTTGGCTATTCTTCTATCTCAGTATCATTGCAAATACAGAATGCAGTCAATGTAGGGTATTACTGTCCTAGGTAAACAGCTTTTCCTGAGGTTCTCAGATCTTAGATAAGCCAATGGCAGGAGATGCAAAGTTTTCCCTTTCAAAGATAGTAAACGTTATCTTTTAAAAAAATGCTGTTGGAATTTGGCACAAGTGATCAAATGATATGTTTTAGTTATTGTTTGAGAGAGAATATGGAATGTTGACCTGCAAAGGACAAGCTTTTTAAAGAATGATAGTAGTAGGGTCAGAGAAAGGAGGGGCTAAAGGCAGTGATATCAGGGAAAACCATGGGAAGGACAGATGTGAGTGAGAGGCTTGCTATTACTTGCTACTGATGCAGGTCAGGGCCACAACTCAGTCTGGAATCAGAACTATCCCTAAGAAAGGACAACGTCCTAAGATGGAGGTGCTGAAGGAAATTTCTGTAATGGACTGTGTGGGAGGAGTAATTCTCATAAAGAGTGATAGAATTCCAGCACTACTATTTCACAACTCCTAGTGATATAATGGATCTAAGGAATGCTCACCAGTGGCTGTTAACATAAAGAAAAGAAAATCTGATAGATTTTATGTCTCCTGAAAGATGCTATGCCACCTATGCACCATTCTTGCTAAAAACTCAAACCTATATATGGTCAAAACTCTAGATCTAATAGTTTATAGAGAAACATGTTAGCATGCATGGGGATACAATTGATAAAATCCAAATTGTGGGAAAATCTACAAACCAAACACTATTGATTACAAAACACTTAAATATAAATGAATTATAATATATAAATCTTACTTGCATCCTTATGAGAGTACAACAAACAAACTATAAAAAATTATTAGCTCAGCTAGTGTGGCTCAGTGGTTGACAGTTGACCTATGAACCATTGATGTTTCTATCTCTCTCTCTCTCTCCCTTCCCCTCTCTGAAATCAATAAAATATTTTTTAAAAAATCAGACAATGATGGAAATGTCAACATTGACTAGATAGTTCATGATTATGGGATTATTTTAAAAATAATTTAGGTATGATATCATTTTTCTCGTCTTCTGTGAAATTTCTTATTTAAGAGATATGCGTCAACATTTTCAGATGAAAAGTTATGAAATCTGAGATTTGCTTAAAAATAATGCAAGGTTAGGGAGAGAAGTAAGTAGGAATGAAGATGAGATTGGCCGAGAGTTGATAATATTTTGTCCTATGTAATGGGTACATGGGATTTTTTTTCATCTACTTAGGAATACATTTGGGCTTTTCCATTAAAGAAAACTTACTAGCTGTATATATGAAATAAATAGAGGAAATTTAAAATCCTTTTCAAATCTAAAATTGTTTTCTCCTTTTATAGATGGCAAGAACGAAGCTGAAAGATTTTACTACGTTGGAGCTTATGCTCAGTGCTCTTCTGCTTATTGTGTTTATCATCACTATTCCTCTCTTTGTGCTTTCTGCCAAAGAGTCTTTGAAATCCAAAGGTAACAAGGAACTCTGGTGTTCTTCCTCCACATGTTCTCTTAACAAAGCAAAATTCTCATAAGTGACAGGGAAGAGTGCTTTGTGTTCTTTGCTGTGAGTGTGTGTGTGTGTGTGTGTGTGTGTGTGTGTGTGTGAATGTGTGTGAGTGTGAGTGTGAGTGTGTGAGTGTGTGTTGGGGAGCACCTAAGCAAACTGTGACAATTCAGTAGGGACTCACTGTAGGCCTAAATTCTGACACTTTCATTTTCCAATTAGCACAGTGCAGGATTCCACAACAGACATGAAATATATTTTCCAAATTTCATTGACTAAGTCTAGGTCTGTTAAGACATAGTAATAATGAATAATACCCTTATACGAAAGGCAGTTAAATAAGAAGTTAAAGTATTTCAGGCCTAAGTTTGGTTCCTTAAAAAATAACAACTACCAGAGTTATTTTATTAAAAGTTTATTGTAAAGTGCATGATTTTCTAACCCCTTTGCTGTACACCTGAAACTAATACAGAATAATGTTAAATGTAGACTATAATTGAAACATAAAAAAATTTAAAAGTCTATTGAACTGTATTATTTTACAAGAGTGGATGGATTGTGCTGTTATTCATGATTTCTTACCCTTCAGTCCATGAAAGGTCAGTCCGTCTGTGGCTAGAGGAAATCTTGGCCCTTCATCTCATTCCCAGTCCTGGCAATTTCTGCTTTCAAGGGAAGTTAGATGAAATAACCTCAAAGTTTGTTCACTCCTTAAAATTCTGTGATTGAAGATGGAACTCAAAACGTTATGCAGAAACTGGCACAAATATGAAATTCTTTTAATCCAGCACTTTTGAATTGGAGTAATGAAAACTAATTGAAAACCTCATTGTTTTAACTTTATTAATTTATGTCATTATTAATTTACTGCAGTGTCTTAAAGAAATCTCGCTTCCTCATACTAGAATGCGTTAAATGTGCCTTTTTAAATTTTACTAATTTTAAAAATCTGAATCAAAGGCCTTGGGCAGATTCTAGCTGCCAGTTTCTAGATCAGTGGGCTCCCTTTAGGAGACTTTATGTTTACATAGGATGCCACCAACCTGGTCTTGGGGCTTGGCACCCAGAAGGGACTGCCTGTTGACTGAGCAAGCAGAACTGAAGTTGCTGTGGTTAGAGTGATAACATTCAAGACAACATGTTCTCTGTGCAAACCTACGGTGATCCAGCCGCTGGGGTGGAAGTGAAGGACCAGAGCAGAGTCTGAAGACTTTTCTGTGTAGGGCCAGAGGCTTAATGTTCAAGACCAAGCATGTCAAACTCAAAGGCTAACATGGGCCAAATAAATGAGGCATGTGGCCCATGGGCTGTGAGTTTGACATGCTTGCACTACTGTGGGCCAAGTGGTCTCTATCACAAATATTTCATTCTGCCATTGTAGCACAAAAGCAGATATTGGCAATACATAAAAAAACTGGTGCGACTGTGTTCCAGCAATACTTTATTGAATAATCAGGCTGTGACCTGATTTGACCCACGGGCCATAGTTTACTGACCCTTGGACTAGAAGAGGAAGACTTAGTTTCTGTTCAAATAGCGGAGTCAGACTCCTTATTCTTAATGCACTGTCTCATAGGGCAGGGTCTTGGTGGTAGAAGGTGATGCAGGTGTGCATGGAGGTGAATGCAGTCAGCAGGAACAAAGTGAGGCTTTATGAAGTGAATGCATTTCAAGGACATGGAGAGAAACCCGATCAGTAGTGGAATTCATATAATGGGAGTACAGGGATATCAAATGCCTGAGATGCTAAGTTGTTCTAATGGTCATTTTATATTTGCTTTTGGGATAATCTCAGATTCTGGAACGGTTACCCCCCCTGAGTGCCCCGTGGTCAATGAATCGGAGCGGATAAACTGCATCCCGGACCAGTCACCCACAAAGGTTTGAGTTCTGGGTCTTGTTTTCATTGAGGAGTTTATGCTGCTGGAAAGCTTTTTTGTTTGTTTTTATGGATTTTGTTTATGTTTATCACTCCCAGAGAGTTTTCAATGCAGCTCTTGGAGGCTCAGGCAAATTAATCTTCTGTCAATGATTGTATGATAGAACAGCTTTGGGAGAGGAAGCATTGGAAGATACTTTTGGGTTTACAGGCTCAGCAAATAGAAGTGCAGGCTGCCCAGTTAAATTTGAATTTCAGATAAACAATGAATAGTATTTTAGTGTAAGTATGTCCCAAGTAAGACTTGGGACTTATACTGTAATGGTTTTGTTTCTTACCTGGCAACACTTCTTGGTTACTGGTTTTCTCTAAGTCTGTTACTGCCTACTGCCTCTGTTCTTGGCCTTTCTCTGTCAGTCTCCCTCCTTTCACAATTTCAAAAGGTTATCTAGGATCTACAATAAAGTCATACACGTGCATAAAACATTTAAAATAAGGACAAAGTGTGAAGAGCCATACTTTGAAAGAAGAAGATAATAAGTACCAGATTAAGATAGTGCAGGCATCTGGATGTTTGCTCTAGGGCAGGGTTTCTTGATCAGGAGCTGAAGTCCAGCTGAATATAATGATTATAAAATATATTAAACCTACCATATCAGTCACCTTTCACTTAGAGAATGAATGAGAGCAAAATGCAGCCTCCGAGTGAAAGTCCACTGAAATGACAGAGCTGTGTTAGACACAAAGGACACTCGCTGCAGGTGATGTGTGGGCACATGGCACTCTCTCACTTGTCTCTGTAGCCATCCTGTTGTCAGTGGGCTGGGACAGTCTGTGCTGTGCTTGAGAGCTAATGTTTTGGCTTATCTAAAATAAAGATTCTAACAGCAAAAGACATTTTCTGTTTTTCCCCTGTAACACTTCTGGAGGCTAGATGTCCAAAATCAAGGTGTGGGTAGGGTTGGTTCCTTTTGAGGGCTCTGAGAAAGAATATGTTCCTTGGCTCTCTCTTAGCTGCTGGTGATGACTGTCAGTTCTTGACATTCCTTGGCTTATAACTGCATTACTCCAATGTCTGCCTCCATCGTTACATGGCATTCTCTCTCTCTCTCTCTCATTCTCTCTCTCTCTCTCTCTCTCTCTCTCTCTCTCTCTCTCTCTCTCTCTCTCTCTCTTTCTGAAAATACATCCAAATTTCCCATTTTTAAGGGCACTGGTCATATTGGATTAGGGGCCCACTCTTTTCCTGTATGGTCTCATATTAACTGATTACATCTGCAACAATCCTATTTGCAAATAAGGTCACATTCTCAGGTACTGACTATTAGGACTTCAACATTTATTTTCTGGGGATACAATTCAGCCCATAACACGGACAAAGTCACATAGATGGGAAGTATGGAAACTGTTACAACTTGAGCCTTTGGTATTGACTGAAATGTCATATGTGCTGAGTCAGAGAGAACTAAGGCAGCAAAGAGAGAACAAACAGATTAGGGATAAGCCATAGGATTAGATGGGCTGGGCCTCTGAGGAAGCTGGAAGTTAAGGTTGATAAGGCAAACAGAGCCAGATAAATTGGAGTAGAGAAAATGACTATGAACTGCAGATTGGAGCAGAGTGATGGAACAAAATGAGTTAGGAAGCCCAGAGGCTGTGTTGAAGGCAAGAGAGATCCAATCTGATATAGAGTTAATAATCAGGAAATCCCCAGGACAGGATAAAGCAGTGCCTAGACCAGCTATCCAGGCACAGAAGGGCAGCAAGCCTGCTACAGTAGCTGTCATCCTGGTTAGACCAGTTTACTTTACCAAGACTACTGTGGTGTTCACTCCCCTTCCTTCACCTGGCGTCTTAACCTGACCTTCTCTTGGATTAGTGTAGAGACTTGCCTGCTTGGAGTAAGAGAAATGAGGCTGAATATAAAAGATGGATTTAGAATTTGGAAGACCTTCAGAGTCAGGTATCAGAGGTTGGTTTTTCATACACAGCAGCTTGGAGTAGCCATTAGAGGCTGAGTGGAATCATGTAATGAGAAACAAGGAGAGACTAAAAGGCTTAGAAACAAAGGAAAAAGAAGATACAAAGGAGAAAGAAAAACAAAAACAAAACCACTTCAGTATGGGGCCAAATGCCACAAAGTTTAATATTTGGGGTTATAGCTATGTTCACTTAAGCGATCTATCTATCTATCTATCTATCTATCTATCTATCTATCTATCATCTATCTATCTAAAAGGCTAATATGCAAAGTGTCCCCTCAGGAGTTCAACCGGAAGAATGGGAGTTCAGTCGCTCGCTATGACATGCAATGATCACCAGGGGGCGGCACAGAACATGGCGGGTAGTCAGCAGGGTACTGAGGGAGTGAGGGAAGGAGGAGGCAGGGAGGTGGGGAGGGGGGGATCCTGTTTGACCCTGATTGCCGGCCAGGCCTAGGGACCCTACGCATGCACGAATTTCGTGAACCAGGCCTCTAGTATATATATATTTCTTGTCATAGATTCTAGTAGAGGAGATAAGCTAAGTAAGTAAATGACTGGGAAATGAAACAAAAATTCATACGATCTGAGAAAAAAAATACTCTTGGGATCAGAAAACAGAAGAGATTATTATCAAGGAGAAGGTAAAATTTTGGAATTAGATATACATAGGATTTTGACAGAGATGGGAGGGATGTTAAGTGATTTCAAGATACAAGAGATGGTGTAAATTGAGTGACAGAAGAGGAAATTGTGGGGCATATATATGACATAGTGAATGGTCCCATGTGACCAAGATATAGGGTGGATACCAGAGAGAAGCTAATGTTTAAGACTGAAAGGTAGATTGGAGCTTGATGATAGAGGTCCTTTATTTTTATTTTTTGTTAATCCTCACCTGAGGATATTTTTTCCATTGATTTTTTTTAGAGAGAGTTGATGAGAGAGAGAGAGGGAGAGAGAGAGAGAGAGAGAGAGAGAGAGAGAGAGAGAGGTTGATAGAGAGATAGAGAGAGAGAGAGGTTGAGAGAGAGAGAGAGATGAAGGATGAGAGAGAGAGAGAGAGAGAGAGAGAGAGAGACAGAGACAGAGACAGAGAGAGAGACAGAGACGATAGAGGTCCTTTAACATGCTGCTTTGTCAGTAGGAATGGGAAGTTGTGGTCCAGGTATGTTGTACCTAAACAGGATGTTTGACACACTAGGTTTGCAAGAAGTTGATCCATCCCCATTTACTTGCTTCTGTCACTGTGTATTAGGAAACAGGTTGCTCAGAAGCCAGCCTAGAGGACCAATGCATCCTAAGTCTGTTCCCTCTCCTTCCCCGCCCCATCTTGTTCCTGGCTATTGGTAAACATCAGATGTCTTTGCTGCTTCAGTAATGTTTCTTTGGTGTTTTATTATACGAGTTTTTAATAAATGCTGTGAGGTATTGCCCTCCTCACCAAATCTGCTCTCCCTTCTCACCTATGAGATTTCGGTTAGTAGTTCTATTGTGCTTCTAGTCTCTGGGGCAGAAACAGAAGAACTTTTGCCTGGCTCTCTCCTTTATCCCTTTGACCAGTGTTTCATGTATTTTAGTTAGTTTAGAACATTTTTCTTAACAATGTTGTCCAGAACAAGCACTTGACTTCCATTCTCACTGTGCTCACACTAGGCCATTGTGACCACATGCTTGGATTGTTCCAGTAGCCTCCCAGCCTCTCTTCTGAATCCCATTTATCCTCATTTATTCCATTATATGCCTGATTGAAACTGCTGTCTTGAATGTCTTACTTTTATTATATTTCTACCTAATTTGAGCACCTGTTCTCTATTGGGTCACATTCAAACACTTCATTGTGTTGTCTAAGACAGGTGCTAGGAGACTGGGCCTGAGTGAGTCACCAGCATTAGCCATCACTCCATAGAAACATAATTTATGAACACCATACCTTGAAGCAAGATGGATGATCGAAAAAGAACTAAAGTATGGATAGCTTAAACCTGAACAGGAGAAGAAATTCTCAGCTCAATTATAGCTGCTGGTAGTGCCCAAGTCTTTACATGAGCCTCATTTTTAGGGCAACACCCTTTCTTTGTAGGATACCAGCCACTACTGTTTCTCTCTCTCTCTCTCTCTCTCTCTCTCTCTCTCTCTCTCTCTCTCTCTCTCTCTTTCTCTCCTTCGCCTCCCCCCTCTCTCTTCCTCTTTCTCCTAAACTGAGGTACAACTGAGAGAACATTAAATTAGGTTCAGGTGTACAAAGTGATGATTTAAATATTTGTATATATGGCAAAATGATCAACACACTAAGTCTAGTTAACATCTGCCACTATACATAGTTACAAAATTTGTTTTTTTGCTGTGATGAGATCTACTTTTAAGATCTACTTTCAAATATGCAATACTTAATTTTATAACTATAGTCACCATGCTGTATATTACATCCCTATGACTTTTTTTATTTTATAACTTGGAATTTTTACCTTTTGAACCAATTCATGATTCCTCCTCTTCTATATGACAACTAAATTTTATAAATATCTTGTCTATCCACACTCAGTCCTTTGATGATTTCATCCAGTGTCATGTTTATCAGTGGTAACCCCTATGTGCCTACATATCAGAGGAATGCCTCTACCCTAAATCACTTTCCTGAATTCCACATTTATCTATGCAACTGCCAATTCAGCATCTCCACTTGGATGTCTGATAAGTACCTCAAAACAAACATGTCAAAATTGAACTTTTGATCTCCCACACTTGTGCACATACCGAAACCTGCTCTTCCTGTAGCCTCACCCATCTCTATAGTGGCAACTGTTAACCTTTTGCCCCTTGCATTCAGAAAAGAATTACAAAACTACGAAGAAAATAAAGGATCCTATGTAATAAAAGCATAATATGCTAAGTGTCCAACTGTTCATTCGATAGTTCGTTCGACTGTTCTACCAGTCACTATGATGCACAATGACCACCAGGGGGCAGACGCTCCAACCGGTAGGTTAGCTTGCTGCTGGGATTAGCCGATTGGGACTGGGTGAGACTGGGTGAGACAGGCAGGACATACCCTGGAGCCCTCCTGCAGTCCCTTCCCGCCCCGATTGAGACTGGGTGAAACGTCCCCAATCGGCCCAAATCTCCGGCCAGGCCAAGGGACCCCACAGGTGCATGGATTCATGCACCGGGCCTCTAGTATAATATAAAATAGTAATTAATTTATTTTCAACTTATTTCTATAACTTTTTTTGGATTTCTATCTAGATATTATGTCTGAAAATAATGATAATTTGGTTTCATATTTTCAGTCTTATAAAAAGTTTTCTTTGTTGTCCTATTGTATTGTTAGGACCTCTAATATAGTTTTAGTTACAGGAATTCATAAACACAGGTCATCTAGGTTTTTTTCTTCTTCTGATTTTAAAGGGAATGTTTCTGACATTTCACCATTTGGTAGATACTCACTAGTTAGCTAAGGAAGTTACTGTTTGTTCCCAATTTGCTAAGAATTTCATCATGAACAACGGATGCATTTAAATGATTATATGGTTTACTTCCTTTAATAAGTTATTGTGAGGGACACACAAGTGGATTTTTTTAATATTAAAGGATCCTCGTATCTCTGGAAAGAATACTACTCTGTCAGTATTGACTATGTTGTTGATTTCTGAAAAAGCTGAGGGTCTTTTTTTCTAAGCTTTTGCATTTATGTCCATGGATTAGACTGGGCTCTAGTTTTCCTTTTTCTTTCATGCCTGACTTTGGCATACAATACTTGTTTGTTTCTTCTCCTCTCCTTTAAGTGTAAGAAGCACTGGGGTTGGAGGAGTCTTGGACATGGGTGGAGCAGAGATTGATTACATCTTAAATTGTCTTCAGGATCTGGCTTCCACCTGTGAGAGCAACTCAGTTCCTCTCTTTGTGTTTGTGCAGGAGCCTATAAGTTCATTATGTGAAAAGTAAAATATCTTTACTTTTTGTCTACTTTATCAGTTACTAAGGGAGCTCTTTAAAAATATCTCATCGCCGAAACCGGTTTGGCTCAGTGGATAGAGCGTCGGCCTGCGGACTGAAAGGTCCCAGGTTCGATTCCGGTCAAGGGCATGTACGTGGGTTGCGGGTACATCCCCAGTAGGAGATGTGCAGGAGGCAGCTGATGGATGTTTCTCTCTCATCTATGTTTCTAACTCTCTATCTCTCTCCCTTCCTCTCTGTAAAAAATCAATAAAATATATTTTTAAAAAAAATAATAAAAAAAAAATAAAAAATAAATAAAAATATCTCATCATGTATACCATCGTTTTCAATTGTACCTTGTCAGTCTTTAAAACTTTTCTGTAAGTGCTTGCTTTGGCAGCACATATACTAAAATTGGAATGATACAGAGAAGATTAGCATGGTCCCTGCCCAAGGATGACATGCAAATTCGTGAAGCGTTCCATATTAAAAAAAAAAAAAAAAATTCCCCCGTAAATATTTTGAGTCCTTATTATTATTTACATATCAAATTTCCTGGTCAATTGAACCTTTTACCATCAAGTAGTGTCTCTTTAATAATGAATTTTTACTTGAAGTCTATTTGTCTGATATTACTCTAGTTACACTAGCCTTTGTTTAGCATTCTTCTCACATATCTGTTTAACCAAACACTTTTATCTTAGTGCTTTGGTGAGCTTAAATTTTGAGTGTGCCTCCTTTCAGCAACTTAACTAATTTAAATGCAATCAGACTTTTTATTATCTTCAAAGTATTTATCTTTTTAATTAAGTATTTAAGACATGGTAATTGAAATACATTTTTTTCTAGGTCTTATTTTGTGTTTTCCATTTTTTTCTTTCTTCTTTTTTTGTTAATCTACTGCTCCCTACTTCCTACCCTCATATACATCTTTTCTTGCCTTACATTTAAATTTTTCTCTCAAATTTTAATTCTCATGTCCCACTTAAAGGGGCATATTTGTGGCGTGGGTCTCCTTCTTCTGTGTGCCTTCTGTCCAATTCAGGTTGTCATGTTTTAAAGCTTCTTTCTACAAGTATTTTCCTGGGTTTCACATACTGTTTACTCTGTTGTTTATATGAGATATGCTCTGCTTCTCTTCCCACTTCTCCTCGTAGCTGTTCAGCTCCACTACGGGACCTGTGTATTCAAGTTGGCCACTCTTTGGTCTTTGCCCTTTCCACTTTAATGAAGAAATCGTTGAGTTCTGGGGAGCATACAGGAACCATTGTGTTCAGCACCCATTTCAACACCTTCTCTTTTCCTGTTATACTGAAGTTTCATCTGAGTGGGGTTTTAAAGAAAAAAGCAAAAACTGCTAGTTGAAGTTGAGTTCACAGTGACACCTGACCCCACAGCAATATAAACCACAGATGGGCATCATTTTTCCATCCTTAATATGGCTATTGGCATAAAAATTAACATTTGATTACACTAAGTGTTTATATAGCTAAGCTATATCCTCCTGAAAATGTGTTCAGCAGATTCTCACCCCAGGCCATAGAAAAAAGGAAATGGTCAGAGAGAATGAAGGTTTGGTCCTAGTCTTCTCAACAGCTAACTGAGCCTCCTCTGGCAGGTCACGTCACCTCTGTGAACCTCTCCCTCGGGGGCCTCAGGTTCTTCATCTGTAAAATAATGTAGCAGGCTGTATTTGTATTCATTAGCTATTGCTGTGAGACAAATGGTCCAAAACTTAATGGCCTAACACAACCAACATTATTTCTCACAGTTTCTGTGGTCAGAAATCTGGCCTTTGTCCAGCTGGGTGCTTTTGGCTCAAAGTCTTTCAGAAGACTGCCGTCATGGTGTTGGCTGTGATTGTGGGGTGATCCTTCTCAAGCTCATTTATGTGACTGTTGGCCACTTTTCTGTGCTCTAATTTACTCTGTTGTTTTTGCCACATTCTATATACAAATCACTCGGTCTACTAGCCACATTCAAGATGAGAGGTTTCTTTGTACTTTTCCCTATGTAACCTAGTTGCTTCTCCAGAATTAGTTGAGATGAGAAAGGGATTGTGTTCATTTTAGTCTCCACTTGATTCAGTCATTAACTGTGGTATAAGGCAGGAAACTTTCTTAAATAAGAATTGGAATCGATTCAGGTTTCAAGGAACAATTTTTCTCCGCCTTGGGATGAGTGGAGAGACTAACTAACTAAATAAATGTCACATATATAACCTCACACATTTAAAAGTCAAAGCAAAATTGATCTTAAAGCTTTTGAATAAAGTTGATTATCAAGGCTTTGTGTTTTAAAGACCAAACCTATGTATATGAAACTCCAGTTGAAAGTTTGGGTTATTGTGATGTACCTATATTGTAGTTTAGAATATTTAAATTTATCAGTTTCATTGTGATGGCAGATGTGGACTGCATTGTGGTCCCTATATTGTTATATAATAGCAGTAACTAGGAAGAACATTTGAAGGAAAGATTGGTTTTGAGTACAAGTTCTGCATGGCCTGGGACATAACACAGTTTCTCTAAATATCAGTTCCCTTATTTGTAAAACGAAGTGAATGGTATCACAAGTGCAAATTGTGTTTGTAAACGACCGTTCTAGTAACAAATGGAGTTACTGTGACTAAATCTCTTATTGCAGGCCACCTGTGAACAGCGTGGCTGCTGCTGGAAACCTCAGGGGCCCATCAGTGTGCCCTGGTGCTACTATTCTAAGAGTCATGGCTACCAGGTGGAGGGTGACCTTGTGAAGACAAATGCAGGTAAGCCAGACCAGGAGGCGGGAGCTCCAGACTCTCTGGAAACTGGCTCTGTTGGCTCCAGAGGAGAGCCTCGGCGAGATGCAGTTTGCTCTGCAGGGCCACACTCATGCATGTGACTGAAGCTGGGCGCTGCTCTTAAACAAGGACTAGAATTTATTTTGGCATCAAGGAAAAATCACTCCGTCTTGGGACTTCAGAGACATACTCTGTTTCCGACTCTCCCTTCATGTAACTTCTTCGTAAACATCATCACTTCTTTGGTCCCTGTTTCTAACATTTAAAGAGGGGGATTTGAACTCAGTAATCTGAGACTACTTAATGTGATTTTAATGATGTGAAAGTAATTCCAATTTTTTCAACATATTTGGAAAGTTAGCCAATGTCAGTGTGCATGGACTAAATATCCCCTCTTTTCCCTCCCACCCTAAAATATAGAGCACACTAATGACCAGCCAGGGGAGACTACTTTGGGGAGATTCTTAGCATAAAGGAAGGAGCATGTTCCCTAGCCAGACACTCTTGGCCTGTCAGGCTTTTCTAAGGTCTCCACTCTCATCTGGCTTAGGTAACTAGGGAGATGGCATCAATGTACATGAGCACCTGTAATGTAACAGGAGAATAACCAAGGAGGAATATTGTATACATACAGATTGTGGGCTGGTAGAATGAGAGTTTGGCCTTTTGGGGGGAGGTTTCCAATCAAATTTTGTAGAAGCGAGGCATGGTTTTTGGATAAGGTAATGACGGTACCTAGCTTCAGATTGTATGAGCACATGATGGGGAAATAAAGGCTTTTCACCAGGCTTTTTGACACAAATGTTATTTTTTATGTCTATTTTTGTAAATGTGCACAGCCAGCTTTGTAAACCTTTTTCTTCTCTATATTAGGATTCACAGCCCAGTTGAAAAGGATGCCTTCTCCATCCCTGTTTGGAAATGATGTCAACAATGTCCTTCTCACAGCGGAATATCAGACCTCCAATCGTTTCCACTTTAAGGTTGTGGTTTGTTTATTTTTAAAAATAATCTGTTTTGAGAGGTTCTTATTTCCTACCCATGACTGCAGTTATTACAAAATAGAAAATTTTGCTAATGGAGGTATTTTTCCTCTACTGTCATTATTCATACTTAGCACCTATATGTCAAAGGCATCTATAGCCTTCCTTCAATGAGATAACTTCATACTAGTATATACATTAGAGTTTACTGGTGAACTTTGTTTTTCATTTGTTTGCCCTTAATACCATGTGAAATGTAGTAGGGAGGGAAAAACATGATCACTTCTTTGAAAATTCTAGAGATAGTCCATCTCTTCAGAGTTGGAGTGTATATTTCTACCTAAGGACTAGCTTAGGCCCAAGTATTCAACATCAGAATTTGATAATATAATGTATACATGCACCTTAGACATAATGCCATTTGGGTCAGTGCCTGAGTTCCAGTACCATGAGCACAGATAGTGGGAAGCACTGGTGTGGCAGGGATGCTTCTATTTTGAGAATACAGACAAGTTATTATTTTGGCTTTCTTTTCCTTCATCTCTCTGGATAGTTAACTGACCAAAAGAGTGACAGGTATGAAGTGCCGCATGAACATGTCCAAGCCTTCAAAGGAAATGCTGCTCCTTCCCAGACCTATGAAGTTAAGGTCTCCAAACAGCCATTTAGCATCAAAGTGATCAGAAAAAGCAACAATTTAATCCTGTAAGTTTGGAAAACCTATCTGGGGAACAGAGAAGGAAGGGGAAGGGAGCTTTGCAAGCCTGAGGAAGGATTCATTTCAATATTTTTAGAGGTTGTAAGCATCCTGTTGGAGGCCAAACTCTCCACCTCCAAATGAATATACTTTTTCTTTGCCTACCTTCCTCTTTCCCCATCCCTCCATGTTTTTTGTTTTGTTTGTTTTTTGTCATTACTAAGCTTTTTAAAAAAATATATTTTATTGATTTCTTACAGAGAGAAAGGGAGAGAGAGTTAGAAACATTGATGAGAGAGAAACATCGATCAGCTGCCTCCTGCACACCCCCCACTGGGGATGTGCGCAACCCAGGTACATGCCCTTGACCGGAATCGAACCTGGGACCTTACAGTCCGCAGGCCGACGCTCTATCCACTGAGCCAAACTGGTTTCAGCACTAAGCATTTATTGTAGACCAGTCACTAGGCTGTGTCCTTTTTCTCCCACCCTCCCTTTTTTATCTAGTCATGTTCATCCACTAGTAACTGTTTATGGAACATCTGGTATAATTCAGGTCATGTGGTAGGGTGTCTATGGGACAAATCTAAGAAATGTACCACATGGTACCTGCCCCCAGGAAGTCCTGATCTCTAGGTGTCCAAGGAAAAATGTCACAGGAGGACAAATGGGGCCTGTTAAGTAGGGGGTATTGAGTCATTGACATGGACCACTTTTCTAATCAGTTGTGTTCTCTCCACCCCACTTGCCCACCTGTCCCTGTGTTTTCTGTCTGTGTCTAGGTTTGACTCAAGCATTGGGCCTCTCCTGTTTGCTGATCAGTTCCTGCAGCTCTCCATCCGACTGCCCAGTGCCAATGTGTATGGACTGGGAGAACAAGTGCACGGACAGTACCGCCATGATATGAATTGGAAGACCTGGCCCATATTCGCCAGAGATACAACTCCAAATGGGGTAAGGTCACAGGATGGACCCTCTTCACTGAATATTATAGTCTCATTCCTGAAGGTCACCCACCAGCATACAGTGTAATGACTAAGTATAAGATGCTAAGATGAGGCTGTCTGGGTCTGAATTCTGGCACTGCCAGTCACCAGTTACGTGGTTCTGGGCAAGTTACCTCTTTGTGTCTTCAGTTTTTCATATATAAAATGGGGGCAATATATTTACCATAGGGTTGCGATGGAAATTAAATGAATTGCTATATAGAGAATCTCTAGAAGAGTGTCTGCTACATAGAAAGTTATTGACAACTATTTTTATTTATATCTTTCTTTCAAACTAACTAGTTCTAGAGAAAACATTTACTGATATTGACTCTGCACAATATTATGATCTCTATATTTTAGGTTGACCTTTATAAATCACCAACTAACCATGTTTGTCAGCAAAACAGGATAAAATATCACCTAAAAATATTATATTAATCATTCTTTGTGTTAAGAATGTTTGGGGCAGTGAAAGAGTCAAATTTTATTGTTATTGTTATTTTATTGTTATTGTTGATAATTTATTATTTCTTTTGCTTTTTTGTTTTGACAAAGCAGAGGTATTTTCTAGGCTCAACAATACAGGTCTTGTTCAGCTACTTTCCTGACTAAGTGGAACTAGTGGCTGGATGAAAAGAGATCATAGAATAATTTATTGATTATTTTTATGCATTATTACTATTTACCAAAAGAACTTTGAAAAAATAAGTATAATTTACTCCATTTAACAGACTAGGAAATGGGGACTCAGAAAAGCCAAATAAACCCCAATGTAAAAAAAAAGTTTGTAAGTAACAGCAATAAAATTTAATAGCTGGAAATGGCTGATGATAGTTCTTTAACAAGGAGCCCCGGATCCTTGCTACTTGAAATGTGTAGCATGGGCACCACTGTGTGAGAAATGTGGGCTCTCAGCTCCCTCTTCCATCTACTGACTTAGAATCCACATGTAACTAAGATTCTTATATGATTTGTATGCACACCAAATTCTGAAAAATTCTGTTCTAGAGTAGTGATTCTCAAACATGACTACACGTTGGAATCACCTGGGGAGATTTAACAGACCATCAGTGCTTGCTTCCATCCTCAGGGATTCTGTTTTACTTGGGCGGGGATACAGCTCAGGTTGAGAACTACTGTACTAGTCGAACGTATGGAAGACCAGCTCAATTTCTAAACTCTACTGTTGTAAAGACTAGAAGACCCGGTATCTCAAGAAGAGCTCTAGTTGCACATTAGAAAGGCGCCCGATTCTTATTAAGGCTTAATGGAGCTTTTTCGGCGGGGGCGGGGGTGGGGGGGGGGGTTAGGTCAGGAAAGGCAAACCTCTTTGAGAGGAGAGCTTTTCAGAACTCCAGATATCACATGCTCTCACATTCCTTTTAGATAAATGGTCATAGGTGGCTTATTCAATATGTGAACACTTCTTTACTGGTTAGCATCAACTAAATATCCACCTTATATTTTCAAAGTTTAGTTATGCCTTCTTTAATCATGAGTTCCCTGTCAATTACTCACATGATTAACACTGATTTCCTAACTCATTTCTGGCCAAGTGGAGTTTAGACTACTAGATTGTAAATTTGTGGTTTTGAATTATCTTTCTGCAGGATGGAAATAACTTGTATGGTGCACAGACATTCTTCCTATGCCTTGAGGATGCTAGTGGATCGTCCTTTGGAGTGTTTCTGATGAACAGCAATGCCATGGGTAAAGGACTAAAGGAATAGTCATGAAAAAAGAAAGGATCAGAGGGATCTTCAGTCCCTTTTTTACAGCGTGATGATGAAGGGAATGGAGCCCTTTAGGAATGGTTGAGCCATAGCTGAAGGCCTTGTATGTGATGAGTAGGGGTTTCCCTCCTAGCTTATGACCTTCCTGAATGTGTTTGCCTCTGTTGGAATATTTTTCTATTATAGAGTTAAGACAGCAAACTATAACCTATTCAGAGACACTTTCTATCATTTTGCTGTTCTCCTTTAGACTTCATCCAGAAGAGGGGTTGATATAAGCTCAGGTGGGAAATAGCCAGTTGCTCTTGGCCTGATGATGAAGTAACTGGGCCTAACTAGGGGGCTACAACCGAGCAGTGAATGTCACATTCAGACACTCCAAGGGTAGCAAGATAAAGGAGTGGCAAGGGTCATGTGGAGCAAGATCAGATTAAGACCAAAGAGTGTAACATTATAGGATTCTAGAAAGTAGTTGAAGATTTTAGATTAGATCGATGATTCTCTTTTTCTGCCTGCAAAAGTAACAATGGATTCTAGTGGCAATGAATCAATCAGCACAGGAGTAGAGATGTATCAGACTCTCCCAGGGTTGATGGTGGGCACAGGATATTGATCCCAAACCTCTTTTCAACTGAGGGTCAATGGACTAGATCCATGACACTCAGAGCGTGGCCCACAGATGGTTCACAGATTGTGTCAGTTCTACAGTAAGATGAGTATAAAAATCAAGAGTAAACATTGTTGTAGCATCCAAGTGCATGCATACACCATTTCCTAGTAATTCATTTTCATGTTATTTTATAAAAGTATCAGTTTAAAAAGAATTGGAAATTTAAAAATCAGGATCTGATCCTTCACTACAGATCATCTGAGAATCTCTCCAGGTGATCTAAGATTGTTATAAGATACCTAATAGAATTTTAGATGATTCTGAGATACCTAGTATTCTAAGAACAGATTGAGATAGTACAAGGATTATACAGTGTCAGGTAGTTGAAAGGAACCAGATAATAAGGGAAGGAACACAGGACCCTAGATACTCTGTGTGAGTTGCTCCCATGGCTGCAGAGTACATTTCAGTAGATTTTGAGGTCTTTTATCTCTAAATGCAAAACAAGGTATAGGGAGACTCACTTCTGGGATTTGTGATTGGTGCTTTGAGGGACTGTGAATTTACAGCATCATATCTGACTTTGTTTCTAGATTGGCTTTTGCTTGGTGTGAGATTCATTGAGGCTACTGCCTCAGTGGGTTATATTCCTGCAATAATGGTGGATGCAGAGTAGGAACAGCATGTTATATAGTTATGAATGTCAAAGAAAAAGAGTTTCTCTATCCCCTTAAGTTTAATATTTGGGGGCCTGTGAATGAAACTGACAAAGGACAGGTTAATAAGAGAAAGGACGGAGTTTATTTACACATGCAACATGCATATGCATAAGCGTGCTCAGTGGAGAGCAGCTCAAGGGAGTGTTACAATTTGGAGCTGAAATATCATCCTAATAGGTAAAGGTGAGGGGGATAAAGGCATTTATGATAAAAAAAAAATTACTTCTTAGAGGAGCTGGGAGGGATGAAAAGCACCTATGGGAAAGCAAATGACTTTTCAGGAAGATAAACAAGCCCTTAGGACAGCGGTTCTCAACCTGTGGGTCGCGACCCCTTTGGGGGTCGAACGACCCTTTCACAGGGGTCGCCTAAGACCATCGGAAAACACATATATAATTACATATTGTTTTTGTGATCAATCACTATGCTTTAATTATGTTCACTTTGTAACAATGAAAATACATCCTGCACATCAGATATTTACATTTGACACTCCAGTCACCAATTATCTAAATCTGTCACAGAACCAGTGCTTAGACTCCCATGTGCTGCCAGGGTGGACTTTGATTGTCAGTTTGTTCCTTTGTATACAAAATCTTAGGATCACTTTATTAATATTCAGATGGCCACTATCCTCTGATCTAAAGCTTTGTAATTATCAAAAATAAATTCTAATTTTTATTTTCTTCATTTTTAATCTATCAAGAGGTTGCCCTCCAGCCCACACCAGCCATCACTTACCGCACCATTGGGGGCATTCTGGACTTCTATGTGTTCTTGGGAAATACTCCAGAAGAAGTGGTCCAGGAATATCTAGAGGTAAAATTATATCATGATGACGACTGGGAAAGTCCTAAATAGCACAAAGAAAAGCAAGTTTACTATGCAAGTGTGACTCATGAAAATCTGCTTATAAATAGCTATTGTAAATCTATTACAAATTGACCCTACTCTCGATGATTATAAAGGCGCTGGGAAAGTAGACTAATATCCAACATTAATGAAAAAGTGTGTTGGAAAATGGAGTATGTTTTGTGCCCCTAAACCAACGCTTAGTAGAGGCTTTTATTAAAAATAGAACATTTCCTAATTTTTATTTCAAATATCTTTTAGCTCATTGGACGACCAGTCCTACCTGCATACTGGGCACTTGGATTTCAACTCAGTCGTTATGACTATGGAACCCTAGATAACATGAAGGAAGTTGTGGAGAGAAACCGGGCAGCACAGCTCCCTTATGTAAGTAAGGTTTTAAAAATTCCTCCAAAATAAAAGAGTTCCCTTGGGAAATAAGAATAATTGTTTATAATTTCTCCACCTGAGTTTAAAAAATATATATATATATAATGTAAAAATTTTATTGGTTTTCAGAGAGGAAGGGAGAAGGAGAGAGAGATAGAAACATCAATGATGAGAGAAAATTATTGATCGGCTGCCTCCCGCACACCCCCTACTGGGGGTCAAACCCCAAACCCAGCCATGTGTTCCTGGCTGACACTCTATCCACTGGACAAAACCAGTTAGAGCTAGAGTGGTAGACTATTTTTTTGTTGGGCCAGACATTCCTTCAAGGACTGGTTCTTTTCAGTAGGAAATATTACTTAGAGACCATGATTATGGGGTTAGGAGGCAATCTGTTTTTGTCTCTATTTTTTTCTTATGACATTTTTTATTAGTAAAATTTTCTTATACTTACTATATTAACTACATTTCATATAATGCATTTTATTTACATAATGCATTTAGTTCTCAAGGCTTTTTTCCCCCTAGTTTAAGTGAGCAAAAAGAGATAGTATATACATGTAATCAAATATTTTTATGTTCTGAATAAATTTGAATGTGCCTGTTGTATAATTCGAAGTGAAATTTTACAAGCGAAACAAAGGGAAAAGCTCAATAGTCTCTGGAATAATCCTCTTCTCTCCCTTCCCCAGCCCCTTGGAGGGCAACACCTAGATCCTAGAGCAGTGATGGCGAACCTTTTGAGCTCGGCATGTCAGCATTTTGAAAAACCCTAACTTAACTCTGGTGCCATGTCACATATAGAAATTTTTTTGATATTTGCAACCATAGTAAAACAAAGATTTATATTTTTGATATTTATTTTATATATTTAAATGCCATTTAACAAAGTAAAATCAACCACAGAAATGAGTTCGCGTGTCACCTCTGACACGCGTGTCTTAGGTTCGCCATCACTGTCCTAGAGCAAGAGTCAATTTCTTTCTGGGTCCCACTATTTTCATACAGGTTCAATTGGGGAAGGATAATCACTAAAAAAAGACTTGAAGTAGAGCAGCACACAACAAAATGTGGGGTGGTGAAATGAGGGAGAAGACAGCCCCTGCCCCCATTATCTTGTGAATGGGGTAGAATTTAGGGCCTGGCTATGTTTTCCATAGCATCAGTGATTTGTTGTCATGGTTGTGATTTGTTTCTTAGATTGTTTTTTAATCCCAATGGCCAAGCAACAAGGTAGGATGATGTGGTTAACCTGATTCCAGGCCTTAGGGAAACAATGTGCCATTTGTTTTGAAATCACCATTGGAAAAAGAACCACTTAGACACCAGGGACTGATTATGTACCCTGTTTAGAGCCCAGCACAGAGTCTGTGTGTCTCCTGAATAATAACAATGATAATTGAACTGACTTATTTAACAGGGAAGTTCCCAGGAACTAAATGGAGGAGTACTTTGTGTTGTTCTTTCAGGATGTTCAGCATGCTGATATTGATTATATGGATGCAAGGAAGGACTTCACTTATAATCCAGTCGATTATAAAGGCTTTCCTGATTTTGCTAAGGATTTGCACAATAACGGACAAAAACTGGTCATCATTGTGGTATGTGCCATCCTCATTTACCCCCAAACCTGGCACTTGCTCTTTCTTGTCATTACACCAGCTCCCCCTCCTTTGTCCCCAATTCCCAGCCCCCTTTAAGTGCCTCTAGTTTAAAGCTCGATTCTTCATTGTATTTTTCTCCTTCTTAGGATCCAGCTATCTCCATCAACTCTTCCTCAAGTAATCCCTATGGCCCGTATGACAGGGGTTTAGATATGAAGATATGGATCAATGCTTCAGATGGAGTGACTCCACTCATTGGGGAGGTAACTTAGTGGGGAAGGTGGGGGCTGGCAGAGGGGCTGTGTGTGTGTGTAATTGTTTTGGTTCATGTTTTCAGATGTCTTATAAATGTTAGGACTAAACTTTCCTTGTTCCTTCATCCCCAAATACTTACCAGCCATCCTAGCTCTTATATTCCCTTCACAGTCAAGTCCCTTTAAACAATAGCCCCCATATAAATATGCACTTCCTCACCCCCATTCACTCATCAGCTGACTGCAGTCTTCCTTCCCCCATCACTTTTCTGCTACTGCTCTGGCAAATGGTACCAGTTATTCCAATAATTGGAAAATCCAATGGAATTGTTTCATCCCTTTTCTTACTTGATTTCTCTGTGGTATTTGACAAGTACTTTGTTTTATTGTCATTGTTTTCCATGAAATTTTTACCTACTGGTTCATTTCTTTTTCTTAAAATTTCTTTATTGATTAAGTTGGTTCATTTCTAATACCTTCGAAGTCCTGCATACATAGTGTCTGAGGGGAAGTGGATAGGAAAGGGCTAGAGAAAAGTAATTGATGGCTAGAATCCACTATTTGTAATGGACCAGTTGAAATATATATAGTCCTCCTCCTCATTTATCATTCCTAGAAGTGGGAGTAGAGAAAGTGAGAAGGAAGGGTGAACCAGAGTTGAAGATTAGCAAGGACTTAACCAATTTTTTAAAAAATGAGTTTTTATCACGTGACTGTGTTTGAGTCCTCCTGACACTTATTCTAGGTATTTGGAGTGCTTCACATTCCTGAGAAGAACCTGTGCCCGAGCGCTTCTGGTGCCTTGATCATATTAGGAATTTATTTTTCAAAATACTCTCTTTTACTCTATATTCACGTCATTTACTCCGATCAATGTTTTCTTCTTTGTTTATTTTTTTATTCTCCTGCAGGTCTGGCCTGGAAAAACTGTGTTTCCTGATTACACCAACCCCAAGTGTGCTGTTTGGTGGTCAAATGAATTTAAGCTTTTCCACAATCAAGTGGAGTTTGATGGAATCTGGATTGTGAGTTCTTAATGTTTTGATTATTTGGTGGCTAATATTCAGATATCTATATAACTGAATCATGGAGCATAGAGGGGAGAGAAGGAGAGGAAAGCCAGTATGGCAGTAATTCTAATCATTCCCTATTTTGTGTGTGTTTCACACTATTGAGTTGGCTCTGACTTCTAGAGACCCTATGAATGACTGAAGTCCACAGTGTCCTGTCCTCAAGAGCTCTGCTCAGCTCCTGCAGACTCATGCCAAAGGCTTCTTTTTTTATGAGGCAGTCCATCTCATACTTGGTCTCCCTCTTTTCCTTTTGCCTTCTATTTTCCCCCAGCATTAATATGTTTAGCAAAGAATCCTGCCTTCTCATGATATGTTAGAAACAGGACAGCTTCTGTTCTGTCACTCTTGCCTCCAGTAATGTTTCAGGCTTAATTTGCTCTAGGACCTCCTTATTCATCTTTCTGATGGTCTACAGTATCCACAGAGCTCTCCTTCAGCACCGTATTTCAGCTGAATCAATTCTTTTCTTATCAGCCTTCTCCAATGTCCAACTTTCTCATCCATTCATAGTAATAGGGAATACAAAGGTGTGCGTACTTTTACCTTTGGTTTGTAATGCCACATCCTTGCTCATGATGACCTTTCCTAATTCTTCCATTGCTGTCCTTTTGAGTCTCAGCTTTCTCTTGGTTTCTTGGATGCAGTCTCCATTTGATTTGGTGACTGAACCAAGGCAAGCACAATATTTAATAATGTCAGTGTCTTCATTGTCTATGTTAAAGTTGTGTATTTCTTTTGTGGTCATGCTTTTTAACTTCTTGATGTTCAAATTCCCTATTTTTCTATTCCAATAATCTTATCAAAATGTGTAGCTTAGAATCAAAATCAGATCATTAGGATTAGAAGTAAACTGTTGTTGTTTTTTCCCCAAGTCAGCACTTCTTTTACAAATGAATGAACTGTAGTAGAAATAGATCATACTCTTTGTATTGTCACAAGTACATAAATTGTTGAATTATCAATTCAGGACCTTTTCTTTTGGAGATATTGGATAAATTTATCAGAGCCAGAGTACCAGGTGTATGACAAAACTGTGGCTGCAGTAAGGGCAAATGTCTTAAATATTGTCAAATAAAAACAAATGTAAAACTACAGATGTTCAGCAAAATTTGGAGACCGCTAGAGTTGAAGATTTTTTCTTTTTATAAGAGAAATGTAGAAAATTCAAACAATATAGAGAGCTACAAAGATGAAAGCAAAACCCTCTAAAATGATATTGACCAAAGGCATATTTTGGTATCGATCTTCCAGACCCCTCACTTGCACATCCATTGGCACATGTTTGCTCTCTCACTCTCTTTGCTTATGATTGTCTTTTTATATATGTATATTTGTTATGTGTGTATTCATAGCTGTATTTGGATACACAGAGAATATATAAGTTTACATATGGTACTGTATAAATTAAGATCTTTTTTCACCTAATGGGTTTGGAAATTTTTTATTTTCTGTGATTATAGACAGCTATAATTTTAAAGGGATTTATAAGGACCATCTCCATGAAACCTTCAATGTATAGAGAAGATAGGAATATCTATTTTTCTCCATGTATATAAGAACCTCTTTAAAAAAGAAATATCTGGGATCATTTTTTTGATTCCTCAAAAAAAGACATAACTTTTAACCTCTGTCTTCTAGGATATGAATGAGCTGTCCAACTTTGTTGATGGTTCACTTTCAGGATGTTCCACAAGCAATCTAAATTATCCTCCATTCATTCCCAGTAAGTCTTAGTAGTTAGTCTAATTAAAGTGGCAATGCATATTTGGTATTTTAATTTCATAAGGATATATATGGACAACTTGGCAAGAGAGTTTGTACATGTGAGTGCATATAGAAAGGAGAATGTGGGTAATATATAAGAAAAACTAAGAAAGAAAATAAAAACACTTCATGCTTTTCTAAAGGAGGCATCAATTCAAAAAGGGGAAATCTATTCATTCTACCTATAGTCTGACCTGTTTCTAGGGGAAGGTCTAGAGAAGTTGGGGTGCAGAAGCTAGAGGCTAGTGGTTAGTCGATGTTGCTCTAGAGTCCACTCCCAAAGGTCAGGACTTACCACAGGGAAACCAGATAATCAGGCTTGGTCTTCAGATAAGGCTCAAGTGTAGTGATATCAAGAGTGTGAAGAACACACCTGAACCATAGGAGAAAAGGAAGCCAGAATGAATGGCTTAGGAGGTCAAAGTCTAAGTCATTGAATATGATACAAATGAGCTCTGATTGAACTTTGAACACCACTAACTTTGAACAGGGTGTGGCCTTGAAATCCCAGCATTTATTGTAGAGGCTTCCAGACAAAAAGTGTCTTGATTAAGAAAGGAATGAATTTCTAGAATTATAGCATCTTATGAAGACTTCCAGTCTGGTGGGAAAGTAGGAAATTGGAGCAGATGGGTCAGAATCAAATGTTGAAGGACTTGGATAGGAGGCTAAACAGTTTACACTTTATTCTTTTTGTGAGGGAATCTGCTTATGTTTTAATAAAAGGAAGTATATAATAGTCAAATGGTTTTAGAAGTATTAACCTGGCATTAATATATAATGTGGATTAGAAAATCAATAGGTCAGAAGTCAATAAGCCATTAGGAACCTTTTGCAATAGTTAAAATCGAAAGGTCATTTGGATCTGAACCAGAGTGGCACAATCAGAGCAGAAAGGAATAGATGAATGAAAGAGAGATTGGGCAATCGTTCTTTATAATATCTAGTCAATGGAGAGATGGGTTGAGAAATTAATTTATACTTTCATCCGGTATTTATATTTTTGAACCATTTAACTTAGCTGAGTTTGAATAATTCAGATTGAATCTCAAGTCTAACTGAATCATCTTGTTCCAAATGCCTGCCTCTAGTCACATGAGCACCCAAGTGGGAGGATGTGTATGAGCCAACACAATTTCTTTATACATCAGAGTAACTACCCCTTTGATAGTGAGGAATCTGTGTGATCATTTGCAGGATGGCCACAGTAAATGCTTGCCTGGTGAGAACGATGTCAGCTTTTATGACAGTCGAAGAATAGGGAATGTGCAGTGTAGGCACTCACTCTCTGACCCTTTTTTCTCCCAGGAGTCCTGGATGGGTACCTGTTCTGCAAGTCTCTCTGCATGGATGCAGTACAGCACTGGGGCAAGCAGTATGATGTCCACAACCTGTATGGCTACTCTATGGCGATTGCTACAGCAGAGTAAGGATACTGTTGCTATGGACATCAAACATAGCACATTCTTGATCTTGCTAGATACCAGGTGCCAGTGGTTTGCTTTTAAGAACTTTGCAAGATAAGTATGGTTATTATTACTGAATGAATGAAGAAACTACCTAGGGAAGAAGGAGTCCCATAAATATTCATGGAAAGTATGAAATAGAAGAATGCATGAATAAATGAAAAGTTGGAAGGAAAAAAGAGAAGTAACTTGACTAAGTTCAAACAGCTAATACATTGTAAAAGCAAAATTTAAGCACATTTATGCATGAATCTAGGTCCACGTATTTTCCTCTCTGCCACACTGTCTTGTCTGGAGGGTGGAGGGTTAGGTAATTAAGACTCCATGTGCTTTGGGGTCTTAGATGCTGGCTCTGCCTTCTGTGCTGTGTCTGCCTTTGTGTGTGGACTCAAATTCTATAGTGAAGAAAAGGTATTGAGAATTTACTCTTTACTGCAACTATGACAGAAGGAGGCCAGACCAAAACCACATTCATTCATTAGCAAAGTCATGGTGTGATTTTAGCCTTCTTGAAAGTTGTTAAAAACATTGTAAAGCAAATGTTTTTAAGAATATAACAGATTTCTTATTTTAAAAATATAGATGATACCTATAATAATAAAAGTGTAATATGCCAATTAGATTGGATAGCCAAATGACCTTCCAGATGAAGCCAGGGCTGGCTGCAAGGGCTGAGGCAAGCTGCTGTGGCTGTGAAGGCCAAGCCCCTTGCATGAATTTTGTGCAGTGGGCCTCTAGTATCTTTATATTTACTTATAAAAATATTCACATAGATACATAATTTTAAAATGTCTTTTCTTATTATGAAACAAGAGGCCCGGTGCACAAAATGGCACAGGGCCCTCAGCCTGGCCTATGCCCTCTTGCAGTCTGGGACCCCTCACTCCTTACTGTCCACCTGCTCTCTGCTCCTTACTGCTCGGCTCGCTGCTCCTTACTGCTTGGCTTGCTGCTCCTTAGCCCTGCTGTGGAGGTGAGAGAGGCTCCCGCCACCACGGCTGCACTCACCAACCGTCAGCCTAACTTCTGGCTGAGTGGTGCTCCCCTTGTGGGAGCACACTGACCACCAGGGGGCAGCTCCTGCATTGAGCATCTGCCCCCTGGTGGTCAGTGCGCATCATAGCAACCGGTCATTCTGGTTGTTCCGCCATAAAGGTCGCTTAGGCTTTTATTATGTAGATTGTGACCAAAGTGTTTCTACTTAAAAAAGAATTTAAGTCCCATTTGTGTGTATGTCTAAAATCACACCCTGTGAAAGATCAATGATTAGGACGGGGTAAAAGTACGTCTACAGTTGTCTGTATAGGAAAGAATACAACAAATAAATTATAATACAAGAATAAATCTGTGTTTTGCATGTTCACAACTGTAAGCCTACTTTTGCCCCACCCTGTTTATACACAACTATATAAAGTTAAATTTTGCCTTTGTTCCATAAAACTTGTATGCCTATTGTTAGTAGCCTTTTTAAGTCTGCTTTGGAACGTCTTGAAAATTATGGAGTTATTGATGTACATAAGAAAACACCTTAAAATAAAACAAAACATAAATATCCTTAATAATTCAGTCTGCCCCATCAGCAACTCTAACTCCACTGGCAGAGAACTAGAAGAGGCCGATGGGGTTTTGACTTCTGAGGCCCTTGGTATATGTTGCTGGGCTGAGACATACTAAGGTTGCACATTGATTCCCACTCTATCTCTTTCTAGAGCTGTCAAGACTGTGTTCCCTAATAAGAGAAGCTTCATTATAACCCGTTCCACCTTTGCGGGATCTGGCAAGTTTGCAGCTCATTGGTTAGGAGACAATGCAGCCACCTGGAATGATCTTCGATGGTCCATTCCTGGCATGCTCGAGTTCAATCTTTTTGGTATCCCAATGGTGAGTTCACATCCCAAGTTCTCTTACGAACCTCAATTTCCAGAAAGCCTCATTTTAGAAGGTTTTCAAATCATAAGACTCCCTCCTTACCCTCCATGGCCCAGGGATTTCATATCTTGAGAGTATGTGTTTCATCTACACAGTATGGCTCTGATCCTACCACATTCTTCCTTGCATTGTCTTATAAAGATAGAAAGTTCAACCTTGAAGTGATCTCATTGGAACATTTCTTTCTATTCAAGTATAATATACACACATGAAAGTGCACATTCCTGAAGTATACAGTTGATGAATTTCACAAACTGAATACATCCATGTATCCAGCACCTGGGTGAGGAAACAACATTACCAGCACTTTAGAAGTGGCTTTGTCATCTTTTAGTTAAATTCAACATATATGTTTATTGAGCTCCTACTATATGCAAGGTATTGAGTTAGGTGTGCATGGTGAGGGCAAAGAAAAACATACATATAGTAACAGAAATGCCTCTCTTTCCCCAAAGAGTTTATAATTTAGTAAGAGGAGACATATATAAACAAACAATTATGACAAGCTGGGGTAAGCGTGCCAACAGGGACATATACGTCAACTGTTAAGGGAAATCCTGAGAAAGGACTTAACAAGATTATAAGGAACAAAGGGAGTCAAGAGAAACTTCATGGAAAAGATAGCACTTGAGTTTAACTTTGAAAAGTGTATATAATTTTTCTGACTCATGGGGAGAGGTCATTTTGATGGGTCTGTGAGGGTTGGTGTGTAAGACTAGAATGGTAAGTAATGCTGGAAAGATGGGTTGGAGCCAGGTCTTGTGGAGCTAATAGGATAAGCTGAAAGGAGGCTCTGGAAATTTTTGAATTGGTGAGTAACAATATCAGGTTTAGGTGTTGGAACATTAATTCCAATAGCAGTGTGGTCAAAATAATAATATAAACAACATTTCTAGTAACTGTTCATCAAGAAGCTATTGTGTGTCAAGTGTTTTACTTATTTCACTTAGTAAAACCTTCTGTAACTAATTAGTGCCTACTTTACTGGTAAAGTAAGGAAACTGAGGCACAGGAGGGTTAAGTAAGTTACTCAAAGTCACTTGGCAGTAGAGTGGACACAGGATATAAACCAATTCAATCACACCATATTAGCCTTCTCAATAAGAGGTTAGCAAAGTTTAGTTGAAGTCCCTGGTAGAAAGCAAAGGGGGATGTACTCCCTTTGAGCTGACTGTGTGTCCTTCCAGGTGGGTGCTGACATATGTGGCTTTGCACTGGATGCCCCTGAGGAGCTCTGCAGGCGGTGGATGCAGCTGGGAGCTTTCTACCCATTTTCCAGGAATCACAATGGCCAAGGCTACAAGGTAAGTCTCCCAGGATATAGGATGTAAATAAATTTGGCATCCCTTAGGACTGCATCTATGGGCATCTACGGAATGTGTTGAGCCATCCTCCTACCTGGTGCTCAATCAGGCTAATTTGCACCACTGTTTGCAATCAACCAGGACCTATGATGCACCATTAAAATGCCCTGTGCCAGGCCTCTGCTATTTCTATGCTTCTGTCAAGAAAATGGCGAGTCTGTGAAGGTTTTTATCAAACCTCTGTATACTTTATCAACATTGCTCATATTGTAATGAGAATCAAATGAAGAAATGCTTCAAAATTATTGAACCGGCAGTCTCTCTAGAGAGCACCCCTAAAGAGTGGGTGAAGGGAGCTGAGTTTCAAGGTGAAGAATGGCCACTTACTTGGTGAAATGATCTCTCTTTGCCCAACTGTACTGATCAGAGGCCAAGCTTCCAGGTCTTTTAGGAAGTAAACTCTCGGTTGTGATGAATGGGGTCTGGAATTCTCCAGACACTTCTGTTGTGCATGGCCAGCTGACAACTGCAACATCTTCCTTCCTTCCAGGCCCAGGATCCTGCCTCCTTTGGAGTCAACTCTCTGCTGTTGAATTCCTCCAGGCACTACCTTACCATCCGCTACACTCTACTGCCCTATCTCTACACTCTCCTTTATCGCGCTCATAGCCGGGGGGACACCGTGGCCAGGCCCCTTCTACATGAGTAAGTCCACCTAACCCAAAGGCCTTTTGTTAATGCAACTGATGACATTGACTATATCATCATATATAAGAGTGACAATTGAAACAATTCAAACCCAGGTGGTATTTGCAAGGCTATTGTTGCCTAGATACTATTTAAGTATTACATCCTGTTCTCTTTTGGGATGGAAGCTAGACTAAATGTCATGGGACTGGGGTCTTTGTTCTGTCACCAACCAGCTCTTTATTTTAGACAAGTAATTTTAGTTCTTTTATCCTTAGTTTTTTTAATCTTAATTTAAAGGATTTGGTAGCTTGAACTTGATGGTCTCTGTTGTAACGCACTATGTTCAGGCTCTAGGACTTAAGAGGCTTTCCTTATCAAAATACAGTTAATGTCCTTATGTGTCTGACATTTTAGGCCCTCAAGCACATGTCTGCTTTATTATATATTCACTAGAGGCCCGATGCATGAAATTTGTACAAGAGTAGGCCTTCCTTCCCCCGGTTGCTGGCACCAGCTTCCCTCTGGCATCCCGGACCTGGGCTTCCCTCCCACACCCAGGACCCGGGCTTCCCTCTGGCAGCTGGCAGGCACCTGGGATTCAGGCTTCCCTCATAGCTCCGGCTTCATCCAGAAGGTTGTCTGGAAGGATGTCTGGTTTAATTAGCGTATTATACTTTTATTATTATATATTATTTGGGGTAAGTTTTTGCCATCTCCTGGAATTCTCTGTTAAAAGGCAGCTAACATAAGAGAGAAAAAGAGTAAAATTGTAATTATCTTCTATTTTTTGTGATCAAATCCAGTTTTTTCTTGATGGTCAGCTGAACTTTTAAAATGTACAACTTACTTTATTTATTTCTTTATAAGGGAGATATGGTAATTAGAATTCGGCCTTGAACCTGCCTAAGCCTAGCATAGATACCGGAACAGGAATGTCTGTTTAACCTGGGGAGAGATTAGGAGGGTACATGGGCTAGAGGAAGCAGATCTCTCTGCAGGATTTGGGAGGTGGGAGTTGAATAGGCATCATAGAAAAATTGGGGGAGTTTGCCTTAGGAGGGAACCTGTGTGTTTTGGACAGGCTGAGGGGAGAGCTTCCAGGAAGAAGCTCACATCTCAGCAAACATCTCTCCAATCTCCAGGTTCTATGCGGACAGTAACACTTGGGATGTGCACCAACAGTTTCTATGGGGGCCTGGCCTCCTCATCACTCCGGTTCTGGATGAGGTATGTGTTCCCATAGAGACACACTGGTGGTGTCAGCTTCTGTTCCTGCAGCCCTCTCCTTGGAACCATTTCTCTTCTCTTTATTCCAAACCCATTTCCAACATGTGTGGCTGAGTCAGGCTTGATGACAATGTGCTGGGGAGGTTGTATATCTGATACTTCCACATTTTCTTTCCTCTAGAAATCTTTTTTCTGACCAAGTTCTCAACCAGTGTAGAAGCATCTACTGGCAACTCTGGGTTTAAGAATGGTCCTATTTGTTGTCAGATCATCAGAGCAGATCAGTACTTGTTCTGTGAAGTAGAGGCAGAAGGGTGTAATGGCCCAGGATCACTCTAAAGTCTGGTGCACAGGGTGGAGGGAGTCAATGGGGAAGAGGGGGTACATCAACACTAATAAAAGAGAAAAATGGTAATTGGCATACGAGCTACCCTTTTCATTGGCTAATCAGGGCTATATGCAAATTAACTGCCAACTAAGATTGGCAGTTAACTGCCAACAAGATGGCGGTTAATTTGCATATGTAGGCACAATGCAGGGAGGCGAAAGGGAAAGCAGGAAGAAGCCCCCTGCCACTGACAGTGATTGGAAACCCAGGGGGGAGCTAAGAGCTGGGGGGCAGGGCAAAAGCGGCCCTGGGGCCGCCTTTGCCCTGCCCCCCAGCGATGATAGGAGAATCAGGTGCCTTTTCCGCCCTGGCCAGTGATAGCAGGAAGTAGGGGTGGAGCCAGCGATGGGAGCTGGGCATGGTCGAAGCTGGCAGTCCCGGGAGCTAGGGGTCCCTTGCCTGGGTCTAAAGCGAAGCCCATTATCGTGGGGCCGCTGCAGCTGCGGGTCCCCGCTGCCCAGGCCGGACGCCTCAGCCAGAGGCGTCCTGCAGGGGCAGGGGCGGAGCCCGCGTGATCGCGGCACCCCCCCCCCCCCCCCCCCCCCCGCTGCCACTGCAGGTCCCCGCTGCCTGGGCCGGACGCCTAGGCCAGAGGCGTCAGGCCTGGGCAAGGGGCCGATCCTGCAATTGGAGGGTGATGGGGATCAACGCCTGAGGGCTCCCAGTATGTGAGAGGGGGCAGGCTGGGCTGAGGGACACTCCCCCCCACACACCCCCCCGAATTTCATGCACTGGGCCCCTAGTCTGTAATAATTCCAAAAATAAAGATAAATTAAAAAAATAAAGTTAGGCTGATGAATGTGAGATTGTTGCCTGCGCCACTTAGTACCAATGTGATCTAGGTATGTCATCATGCCAGTTCCTTAGCTGTAAAGTGAGATAATAATAATCCCCATCACTGGGGACTGTTGTGAAGTGTGAATGAGATAACCAATGTAAAGCTGGAATTTTTACCACAACATGTTTCAATATTGTCATTATTCTTAATGTGGTTCCACTTAGGATTTTTTCTTGTTGTTGCTCAGTTATTGCCTTTATTATTCCCATTAGAAGAAAGGCATGATTCCATAACAAGGCCAAGAAATGTCATTTATGCACTCTCGATATATGGTAAAGAAGTTCCCTAGGGAATGCTAGGAAATGTATTTGATCCCTTTCAGAGGCTGGGCCATGAAGAAGTATATTTTGTTTTCATTTCAGGGTGCAGAAAAAGTGATGGCCTATGTGCCTGATGCTGTCTGGTATGATTATGAGACTGTAAGTAGCACTCACTTTTCTTAAACTTTTCAAGACCACAGCTGCAGCTGTGTAGACAAGAAAGGAGTGTTTCTGTAATGTCTTCTGTAATTTCAGCCGAGTCAATGAAATGAGCCTAAGTGACTTAATGTCAGTCATGATGAAATCCGATAAAGACTCAAGTAGAATGTCTCATGGGCAAATGCTGGAGGGGCCAATGGACAATTTGAGCTTGGTCATGAGTTAGAACTACTCATTCATATAATATATATCAAATAGCCTCAACGTGGCATACACGTGCCTCCAAAACCCAATTAATGACAAAACCTGTTGTTTTTGACTTTTCCCCTTCTCTTGTTTGATTGTCCAACTAGACAGTAATTCAGCTAGGTGGTAAAGGAGAGAGCCAAGATAATTCAGCACAGGGATGAAAGCTGGAGATGAATGTCCCATCATGGCAATGTGATTGATTTGTCTTCATGCTTCAGGGGAGCCAACTAAGATGGAGGAAGCAGAAAGTGGAAATGCAACTTCCTGGAGACAAAATTGGACTTCACCTTCGAGGAGGCTACATCTTCCCCACCCAACAGCCAGCCACAACCACTGTTGCCAGGTACAGCATGACTGAGTTTCCTTTGAGGGGCAGGCTGACAAAGCTGGTCATTTCTGTGCCCATCTGTTCCCATGCAGGAGATGCTGACACATCATGTTGAGGGTGGGGAGTGGGGAGGAAGATGCTCTAGTGTGTGTGGTGTATGTATGTGTGATTGGTCATTAAACTCTGCCCCTAGGCCTCTTCTGAGGAAGCTGTGATTTAAAACTGCATCCAGATAGATTTTGAAAGACCTTAAACCAGCCGTGGGCAAACTATGGCCCGCGGGCCGGATCCGGCCCATTTGAAATGAATAAAACTATTGAAAAATAAGACCGTACCCTTTTATGTAATGATGTTTACTTTGAATTTATATTAGTTCACACAAACACTCCATCCATGCTTTTGTTCCGGCCCTCCGGTCCAGTTTAAGAACCCATTGTGGCCCTCGAGTCAAAAAGTTTGCCCACCCCTGCCTTAAACCAGTAGTTCTCAACCATCTGGCCCTTTAAATACAGTTCCTCATGTTGTGACCCAACCATAAAATTATTTTCGTTGCTACTTCATAACTGTAATGTTGCTACTGTTATGAATCATAATGTAAATATCTGATATGCAGGATGGTCTTAGGCGACCCCTGTGAAAGGATCGTTCGACCACCAAAGGGATCGCAACCCACAGGTTGAGAACTGCTGCCTTAAACCCTAATCTTCCTAAACCCCCTTGAGAGAGAATATCTTTTTAAAAATCCTCTAGCCAGTCATTCTGTAGGTTTTAATTGATATTTCCAAAGTGAAGATCTCAACCGGTTGCTCCCCTGCTTAGAGCAAATTCTTTCATTAGTAGGGCATTCAAGGCTAGTCACAATCCGGTTCCAAGTTACTTAATAATTGTGCCTCTGGGTGCACATTAGCACATAACTGTAGACCACCATCCTGAAAATCTTGCTATTCTCCAAACATACCCTTCTATTTTCCTGCATTTGGGCTTAAGCACTTATTATCTTTTCCAACATTCTTTGCCTGGTATGTTCTTTTTTTTCAAATTAAATTTATTGGGTGACATTGGTTAATAAAATTATATAGGTTTTACGTGTACCACTCTTTGATACATCATCTGTATATTGTATTGTGTGCTCACAACCTCAAGTCAAATTTTCCATCACCATACACTCGACCCCCTCTACCCTTCATAACCTCTCCCACACCCTTTCCTCTGGGAACCACTATAGTGTTGTCTGTGTCTATGAGTTGTTGTTTGTTTGTCTTGTGTGTTCACTTGTTGCTTTCAGTTTTATATCCCACATTTGAATGAAATCATACAATTCTTGACTTTTCCCATCTGACTTATTTCACTTAGCATGATATTCTCAAGATTCTAACATTCTTTGTCTGGTGTGTTCTTAATAATCCTTCAAATTAAACTCAGATTTTATCTGCAGGAAATGTTTCCCAACTCTTCCAGCAAAGGGAATGCTGCCACTTCCAACTTTCTGGTCATATGTTATACTTTTTTGGTGTTTAGCTGATTTTTTTTCCTTTCCTCCTTAATATTGTTAATTATGCCAATCATAGTTATTTTATACTTTTTACCTGAAAATACAATTATTTAAAGTCATTAGTGGAATCAAAATCAATAGTTGTTTTTGCCAATTTCTTTTATGCTGGCATATTATCTTGTATGATTAGTTGTTTTTGTTTTTCAAATGTGGTGATCTTAAAATTCCAAATGTGGGTCTCATTCTTCTAGAGATGACTTGCTTTCTCTTTGATTGCAAACCAGGACTGCTGGCCTGGATCACATTAGCTCCCTGTAGGGACCATGGGTTGTATTTTATCTAGGATCAAGCAGTATTTTAGTGGGTGGGTCCTTCAGAATGTCTGGTATCCTCTAGAATATCTAATCCACCACACTGCTAAAAGTGTCATTCTGGGCTCCTATAAGTATTTTAACTTTAGTGTCACACTTTACTTTCTGCTTTGATTGTTTTGGTGAATACATTTAATATTTCCTACAATATTTAAGGTCATCAATGGAGTGTCTTGTGGGGAACTGTTTATTGCCTTCACTATCTGATAAGCATAGACAGAGAACCCCCCGAAGGCTGGGTGCCTTTGAAGCCCTCCCAAAGGTCAGAGCTAGGCTCCACCTCTGTTTGTCCAGACAGTGGTAGCTGAAACTACTCCCCCATTTATTATTATGTAAATCCTTGCTGATGGGCTAGTCTGCTTGTTACTGGGGGGTCACCTGCCTAGGGCTATGCTATGGGTGCATCCCAGATCAATAAAAGCTTGGTGAGGCCTGAGCACAGAGAGGAAGTCCTTCGGGACTTGTCGCCTGGTCCCCCAATATTGCAAAATTATCTCGTGTCTTTTTCTCTCATTTGTTGTGCGGCTCCTCTTTCAGATACTGAACCCTACTCCACGCGAGTCGTGGAAGGAAACACTCAACAGTGTCTGTTCATCTTTGTATCCCTTAGACTTCCTAGCAAATGAAAACTACTCAACATATGCATGTTAGATGGAAGCAGGTGATTTTGTTGATAATGGGATCCAGCTTGCATAGGGCATAGTGGAAGGCTGAGTCAATACAATAGACTCAGAATACAATAGACTGTGAGGTCAGTGAGGGATGCAACATGATCAGAAAATTGGGAGGTAGATTATGTCCATCTATTTCACCAACTTACTGAGTAGTGTTCTGTGTTTCTTATTTGTAATTATAAAGCAGATAATTGGAATGTTTTCTTTTACTCTCAAAACAAACTAATAATAAATAATAAAATTAGGAAAGGTGTTGTTTTATAGATAGACCTTATTGTGTTTTATTGCTTTCTGAGTCAAAATGGTTCTCTAGCAGGGAAAAAATGTATCCCCCAGGCACAATTAATACTTCTTCTGCATGTAACATCTCTTAAGTGATTAGGCTGAACCAGTTATTGTCTAGGATTGCTGTGTTTTTTAATAGTTTGTATTCTAAATAATACTTGCATTGGTAGTTTTTATTGCAGTTACTGTGTGATTCTGGTGCTTAAATTTTTTGCCTCCTACCAGAGGTGTTTATTGCTAATGTTTGGGGCAATGATTCTAGAGAGGGATGCACCTGTTGATTTTGTCTTTGTGCCTGAAGAAAAGCAGAGCAGTCTGATGCTAGGATCCTTTTCCATCTGAATCTGATCGTCATCCTCAGTTTATCTGACAAAATTCTTTGAGTTTTAAGTCTTGGTCTCTTAAATAAATATCTTCTCCTACAGTCGACGGAACCCTCTTGGCCTTATCATTGCCCTAGATGACAAAAAAGAAGCAAGAGGCGAACTTTTCTGGGATGATGGGGAAACGAAAGGTGAGCCAATGTCACTATTTATGAACCTGCATCTTTGAGCTACCCCTCTGGTCATTCAGCTGGGGGAGATATCTCACCAGGCACAGTAGCATTCATCACTGGAGAGAAGAGTTTTGTTTTAGTAGCACTGCTTATGGTAGGTGGACCACTGATGGAGGAAAAACACATTTCTACCTTGTAGAATTCTCCCATTGGCCAGCAGTAGTCATAGGCTCTCATTTTATTGTCAATGGGAACCTGAAAGATGTTTTTAACACCATCCCTGCCATTTAATGTGGACATCTTCCCCCAAAATACTACTGAACAAATGTTGATCGTATGAAAAACATAACCAGTGAAAAGGCAGTGAAAATCTAGCTATGTGTCTATATCTAGTTTCTTAGCACATTTTTCTGTCTCCAATAAATATACTAACGACTCTTGAGGCTTGAGCTTAGCAAATAGACTCACTTAAGGAATATTCCTTGGAAGCACATGAAAGGGAACCTTTTCAAGGTTAAAGGAGAAAGGAAAAGGGAAAACAGTGGCTTGGCCTTGGAGACTCTGTCTATAATCTTGTCCTTCTCAAGATGTAGCTTCAAAGTCAGCCAGAGTAAAAACTGTTCTCCTGTGGTGGGCAGATCAGAATCTGACTCGTCTTTCTCTCACTTTCAGATACTGTGGCCAATAATGTTTATATCTTATGTGAGTTTTCTGTCACCCAAGTAAGTAGCATATTTTTGTGAATCTTAAGTGTGGGCTTTTGTTGGTCCACAAGACTCATGTGTGTTTGTGTATGTGTGTAATTATACTTGTAGCTTCATATGCATTTATGGTATAGGTGAGCACATTCTCCTAATAACTGAATCAATCATGTTAGTTAGAAGGAGGCAATGAAATGAATAAATCAAAGCAGTCAGTTTTTTAATAGTAATTATTAAAAAGCTCTCTTTCTTTCTTCCTCCTCAGGGAGTATCAAAATACATTTGTACTAATTAAGCACAGATGAGTAGAGATAGCTAAGAGACATTCAAACCCATTTTGGGTATCTGATCTAGGATGGAATATTTGAGTGACTTGAGAAACTGTGTTTTATAGTTAGATCTTTGTGCTTAATTGTTTTGCAGAACCGCTTGGATGTGAAGATTTTGCAGTCAACCTACAAAGACCCTAATAATTTAGTATTTAAAGAGATTAAAATCCTTGGGACCCAAAAACCTAACAACATTGTAGTGAAACACAATGGTGTACCAACTCAGGTTTCTCCTAAAGTCACGTATGATCCTAACCGACAGGTAAAAATCCCTTTGGTTGAGACAGTTTATCAAGAATTCTTCACAGCTCATGGTGTTCCTTCTTACCAAGGTTGCATGGGTCCTAAAGGACCAAAGTACACTGAGGCCTGGAGTGAAAAGTCAGAGGGTTAGGAGAGAAAAAAAAATGAGGAGTGGGCTAGCACTAGAATGAATGAGGGAGTTGCTGGGAAACTGGGATAAAGGCAAATAGTCTGTTCATCCTTATTCCTCCACTGGCCCCAGTCTTCTGTTCTCTCTGGGACAGAAGAAGTGTGGGTAACAGAAACAGAGGAAAAGTAGATCTGAAAGCTGTTGGCTGATGCTAGAAAGGTAAAGAAGGGAGGGGGTCTCCATTAATGAAAAATTTGAAAAGAGTGGTTTTTTTTTTAACTGTATTGAGATATATTAGTATAAATTCTCACTACAACATACATTTTTAGAAAAAATTTTAAGTCAAAGAATTTGACAAGTCTAGGTAATTAATGGCTACTTATTTGGTTAGATGATAATAATAAAATAACTTTTCATCAGTTGTGATAAGATATGATGCTCCTGAGTAGTTGTAATCAGTTCCTCTGATATTTTAACACTAGAGGCTCGATGCACAAAATTCGTGCAAGGGGCTTGGCCCCTGCTGCGATGGCGGCTGGGGGCCTCTGCCGCCTCTGCCTTGGCCCCCGCCGGCGCAGCTTTGTCTGGAAGGATGTCCAGTCTAATTAGCATATTACACTTTTATTACTATAGATTATGAGGGACCCTTTCCTCAAATACTTCTTACTACAGGTATGATCTGGGATTGGGAGCTACTGGGTTAGCATGTTTCTGAGGGACCTTCCAAACTTAAGAAAATAAGTAAATTTAGTTTTCTATTATAATGATATATCAGTGACATTTGACATTTTGTCCTGATAATATCCATTGAGGATGCATGCATCATAAAGTTAGAAGTAGTATTACGTTTTTGTTGGTGAGTACAGAAACGTGCAAGCCATTTGACAGATTCACATATGAAAACAAATTCAATACATGTTTGTTAAATAGATGAATTACTATAAGGCCAAAGGGGCTCTTTAACTGTTTCAATTTGATTTGTGAGGAGACACAATATATACATATGAAACTATTGGGACGGGGACAGGCAACCCAAACCAACATATGCAAAGTGTTAACTTATTCTAAGTCAGTGTTCAAAGCTTAATGGAATATTGAACAAAGTCCTTGCAGAATATAGGGCTGGAGCTGGACTTTGAAAGACGATGCATCAGCTAGAGATTCATTTGGCTGCAAGTGTCAGGAGACTCAGTCAAATGGTGGTTTAAACAAGTTGGATTTTTTCCCTTATGCAGTAAGAACTTTAGAAAGAGGTCAGTTGCTGGCATTGATTCAGTGGCTCAAGGTTGTCAGGGTTGATATTTTTTTCTTCTCTTATGATTGGAAGTGCCTCCTGCTTAATTCCAGTCACTATGGCCTTGCTTTAGTATGAATAAAAAGAGGAAGCAGGAAAGAAAGAAGCAGTCCCTTAAATCAAGAAACAAAAGCTTGGCTCAAAATTTACCTATTAATGGCCACAGCTTTAATTCTTAAGTGGGAACTTTAGTATTCTAAACTGAAATAATAAGAGGATAACTTTTATGTAGTGCAGGCAACTAGCAGTTTATTCCACAGATGAGCATTTGTGAGGATAAAACATTCAAGGTTGGGATGTCAGAATGAGCCAATCTAAGGATGGCCTTGTATTAGTAAGAGGTTAGCCTTTCATTAGTCTGTGCATATTATATAACTAGAACAGGTAGAATTCACTTTTGGAAGGAGATCAGTTTGGACAGATAACTTATGGTCAGATTTTGGAAGGTCTTAGTGCCAAAACGAGAAGGATCTGATCTAATGTCAAAGGGTCACTTATTGACCCTCAACTCAATGTTTAAGAGAATTGTCATGGAGGGGGATGGGATTCGTAGTCCAGGGAAGTGCAAGATGAATTTAGACTGAGAAGAGACTGGAAGAAGGATGATAATCCTTAGAATGTAATTTTATAGCTCTAGACAAATGTGAACTTTCTCTAAGGAAATTGCTAAAGAAGAGACAATATAACAGTATATAGAAAAATGTTAGATATTTGAATTAAAAAGTGGGATTTTTAAAAGTTTTCAAGTTTTGAGGCTTTGGCCTGCAGAAATGAAGAGGTTGCGGTGTTAGAAATAGAAGGAAATAGAATGATTTTGCCAATTCACCAATTTTGCAATTGATGAAACAGACCCAAGGAATTGAAATACTTTGTCTAAGTTTCCACAGCAGAATGGAGATGAGAACGCAGGCCATGTTATTCTTATTCCTTTGTTCTTGCCATCAGTCTAGACCACGGGGGGACACTGGTTTGGGGGAAAGAGGGCAAGAAGATAAACTAAGTTTGGAATGACACTTGTGCTTGTGTGTGTTATGCTACAAGGGGAAGTGCAGAAGCAAGCCTTCCTGACAAAACAAGGAAGAGGAAGCAGGTGAGGGAAGGAAAGAAAGGAGTGATTACAGAAGATTTTATTTTATCAAATTCTTTTCAAAATGTTATATACAAGATTGACATAGAGTTGTGACATCTGCCCTGTTGCCATTGGGTGGTTCCTGCTCCCACTCCCCATATAGTTCTCTCCATAGAGGCTCCAGTGGTATGTCACTTGGATTATTCAGTCTGGTATGATTTCTATTCCTCTCCCCAAAGAAGTTTCAGATTTTGCAAGGCCTATGTCCTGAGGGTAAATTTCCTTGTCACGTCCCTATTCCCACAGGTTGCCCTTATCACAGGACTTGATCTTGTCCTGGGAGAAGCATACACTGTGGAATGGAACCTGGTGATGGAGGATGTAGAAAAAATAGACTGTTATCCTGATGAGGATGGTGCTTCTGAAGCAAAGTGCATTGCCCGTGGCTGTGCCTGGGAGGTAAAAATGCTGATGGTGTTATCATAATTAAATTTCTCTACATTTAACCTACAATTTCATGAGCATAGCACCAGTACCTATGTGATTACTTAAAATCCACAGAAAGAAAGGACTTCCAAAGGAAACTGGGTTTTTATCTGGATATGAAGAGTAGGTAGGGATAGGAGTGAAAATTATTTTTAAAAAAATATTTTACATGGAGACCAGGAATTTAAACTTGTGTCACAACCAAAGAGCACATAGTCTGGCTGTATCTCCCTGTAAATTACCTTTTCCAGCCCCTTTGTATTGATAATCCCAGAACCACATGCTGAGCTGACTTTGGCTTTACTTCTCAGGCAACCACTTCCCCAGGAGTCCCTTTTTGCTATTTCACCAATGATCTATATTCTGTTGATGATATTCAGTATAACTCACATGGGGCCACAGCTGTCATCTCCTTAAAGTCTTCTCTTTACGCCAACGCTTTGCCCTCAACACCCGTGAACACCCTCCGTGTGAATGTGACCTACCACAAGAATGACATGCTGCAGTTTAAGGTACGTGTTCACAGTCTGTCTATCAAGTACTGACTAGCACTTTTCAGTTCCATCAGTTTTTGCTAGTCAAGGTTACAGAACGCTAAAATAAGTTCACTCTTCTAGGTTAACCATGCTATCTTATACTAGGTCATTATCCTAAGAGCAGTGAGAAACCAGTGATGGCACAGGGAGACCTGTTCTAATTTGCATTTTGAAAAGATTGTTCTGTTTACTGAAAGGACAAGAATGAAAAGGAGAGACAAACTAGGAGGTTACCAGTTAGGTAATCCAGATGAGGGCTGGAGCTTGGTCATAGTACAGGAAGGAGATGGGGAACAGTGGACATCTTTGAGAGATGAGAAGGTAGTGTTACAGGTTCTGGTGATAATTGCAAGTAGGTAATGACAAGAGGGAAGAACCAAGAATGATTGCCATTTTGCTAGCCTGCATCTCTATATGGAGTATGGCAATATTAACCGTAGTGGAAACTCTGAAAAGGTTTGAGCTTGGGCAAAATCAGATGATGAGTTCAGTTTTGGATATTGAGTTTGGGATTCCTGTGAAATAGACATGAAAATGAAGTGATCTCTCTTTTCTATGATTTATTACATCTAAGGACTAGTGATGGACTATTTTATGTATATTTCTATATTGAATTGTGAGTGTCTGAAAGACAGGAAATGTCCTTTTATCTTTGTGTTTCTGAAATCTAACACCGAGCCCAGTAGGTAGTCAGCACTTAGGTGTTCATTGAGAGAATAAATGAAAAACATTAGGCTTCACCTGACAGGTTGTTCACAATCTAATATCAACCTGGACTCTGAGTTCTTGTACATCTTATAATATAAGGACAAGGCTTTTATATTCCTGTCCTCACCATAGACCTGGTGGCATTTGATAGGCACCCAATGGGTTTGAAATAAATGAACTTGCTTAGGTTTCCAGCTTTAACTCTTTGCCGGTCTACTTCCTGATCACACAGTAACTCTCTCCAAAATATTTGCCTCTTTCTGACCTTGCTTTAATACTCAGTGCCTTTGCACTTATTTCTCTACCAGAAATGACTTGATCCCCTTTATGTGCTGAGTTAATGGCTATAAAGCTTTTAAGACTCAGTCTGTATTTTCTCTGTGAAATCCACTCTGTGAAATCCACTCAGTCTCGCTGGAAGTGTTAGGTATTTCCTTCCCTTCAGTGTCACAACACTTCCGCAAAGCTCTACATTAGCATATTATCACCCAAGTGTTGTGGGTACATCTCTTTTACCTCCCATTAGCATGTGAATTTCTTTCTTTTTTCAAATTTATCTTTATTGTTGAAAGTATTACAGATATCCCCCTTTTTTACCCCATTGACTCCCTTCATTCCTTCCTGCCCGCCCCCACCCCAGGCCTTCACCACACTATTGTCTGCATCCGTGGTTATGCATATATGTATATAAGTTCAAAGTATTTAATCTCTTCCTCCCCCTTTCCCTCTGAGATTCTTCACTCTGTTCCATGTCTCTGGATCTATTTTGTTCGTCAGTTTATTTTGTTCATTAGATCCCATATCATATAAGTGAGATCATGTGATAATGGTCTTTCTCTTACTGGCTTAGCATGTGAATTTCTTAAAAACAATAATGTGTCTTATGCAGTTTAGTTATTCCTAGTATCTAGTACAGTATAAGCAGGAATATATTAGATACTCAGTGAATCAATTTTTAGTGAGGCTATCTGTTTTATTTAACCAAGTATTGATTTTTTACAGAGAGGAAGGGAGAAAGAAAGTGATAGAGAGTTAGAAACATTGATGAGAGAGAAACATCAATTCAGCTGCCTCTTGCACACTCCCTACTGGGGATGTGCCCGCAACCAAGGTACATGCCCTTGACCGGAATAGAACCCGAGACCCTTTAGTCCGCAGGCCGATGCTCTATCCACTGAGCCAAACTGGTCAGGGCGAGTTTATATTTTTTAGGGGCAGTTCAATTCAGAAAAGTTTTCAAGTATTCACATAGACTCATACCCCTACACATAAACTAATAAAAAATATAATCATAAACCACATTGATTCTAGACTGATTTTCCAGGATAGCACCAATGTCAAAGTGAATGTGTTATTGCAATAGAAGCCTTAAGTAAGATATGACAGACAAAAAAAAAAGTTAAATCTAGCATTGTTCTTTCATATGTTAATAAAATCCAGAGTATTATGAGCTTAAAGACAAAAAAACATAGCATTCATACTCTTTGTCAAGGTCATCAAGGTTTTGCTAAGGTTATGGGCTTTAAGGGCGCCATAGTTACCTAAAATCAGTTTTCTCTGTCACTAGATATATGATCCCAACAACAATCGGTATGAAGTCCCAGTCCCTCTCAACATACCCACAGTTCCAACCAGCACCCCTGAGAATCAACTCTATAATGTCTTCATTAAGAAGAATCCATTTGGGATTGAAATTCAACGCAGGAGTACAGGCACCGTGATGTAAGTGGCTCCTAGTCTGATTTGAAATTGATGGATACCTGCACATTCATTGCTCTGTCCATTGTCCTTGGAGATATCCTGCTCAAAGCACCACACTACCCATTTCCAGTTTCATGAATAAGTTATTTCCTTTGGGTCTGTTCTTATGAGAAAGCCCTCTGGGAATAATTACAGAGGCAGTTGCATGCACTTAGGCATTCATTCAACAAATGTTTATGGAGTGCCTTTATCTTTTGTGGTTATAGAAGATAAGGTCTCTCTTTTTATGACAAAAAATAAGTAAATCACAAAGATAACTCAAGTTAAAATATAAATAAGGTGGTTTAGATAGTGACAACTGCTATGTAGGAAAAGAACAGGATGATTGAGGGTTGTAGAAGGTTACTGCTTTGGGTACTGTGCTCAGAGTGGATCTCTCCAAGGAGATGATATTGGAAAAAGGACCTGGGTGAGGAAAAGGAGCCACCCATGTGGAAATCTGAGGGGTGAAGAACAATTTAGACAGATGGGCTGGAGAGTACACAGGCCATGAAAAAGGAGTAAACTTGGCATATTGGGGGCGGGTGGGCGGGAATATCCAATATAGAGTTGGAGCAATTTAGTAGGTAGGGAGGTAAGTGATGGGAGATGAAGCTGGAGTTTAGGTGGGTTTCATATTAGACTTCATAAAATTTTGTAATGGAAATCACTGAAGAATTGTAAATGGGGGAGTGATGTGATGTGAGATACTTTGAAAAAATTCACTCTAGATGCTTTGTAGCAAATGTGGTCTGTAGGGAGCAGGAGTGGAAGCTGGGGTTGGTATGGAACCATAGCAACTGAGTTGGAGAATGCTATTAGATGGGCATTCTGAAAGAAGAACTGAAGGGAGGTAGTAATAGAGGAAAATAAAGAATGAAGCTTGCTCCTGAGCTTTTAGCAAAGGCATCTATGATTATTTTAATCAAGTAGGTTTGGTTTGGTTTGGTTTGGTTTGGTTTGGGTGATTAACAGGATTCTGGGTGGGAGAGGAGGGAATCAAGAGTTTGGTTTTCCTTGAAAAATTAGCTGCTTGAAACCAATAGAACAGCCTGTTTCTTTCCCAAATATACTCTTTTGTGTTGCAGTTGGGACTCTCAGCTTCTTGGCTTCACCTTCAATGACATGTTCATCCGCATCTCCACTCGCCTTTCCTCCAAGTATCTTTATGGCTTTGGAGAAAATGAGCACACAACCTATCCGAGAGACTTGAATTGGCACACATGGGGGATGTTTTCCCGAGACGAACCCCCGGGGGTAAGGGCAGAGTTTTGGAATCTGGGTCTCTCCACCCACATATGTACACTTCGTGTTTCATCTTCCCAGACTCGACTTGGGTGGTCACATCTGTTTTTAGGCAAATGAACCAATTCCAGGCTCCTTTGTTTCTTATACATTTTATTTCAGAGAAGACTAGACACACCTTACCAATCAATTTTTGTTGAGTTTCTTTTTTAGCCGCCTCTTCCCACTTTTTCATATGATTCTTCCAGTACAAGAAGAATTCCTATGGTGTCCAACCCTACTACATGGGACTGGAGGAGGATGGAAGTGCCCATGGAGTGCTTCTGCTAAACAGCAATGCCATGGGTAAGATGATGCCAGCATCTCACCTTATTTTTGTGAACCAATCATTCTTGAAGAAGTTTAGAATGTGTTTGACCTAGCTGCCTGCCAAAGTCAAAATCGTTATCATGTGGCCAGTTTTGTTTCCTCTTAGCCTTTCTACTTAGCCTTTCTGTTTATTTTCCGCTCAGTAATGTGTGTTAACAAGAATTAACTAAACTCTTATTTGGCAAAAAGTCATGTAAGAAGGGATAGCAACAGTAAGCAAGTCCCAATTATCCTAGAGATCAGCTAGTGGAAGCTATCTGTATAATTGAATTAGTGAAGACGCTATGGGCAGAGCACTCTCTCTGGGGGTATGAAGATGTGAAGAAAATTTTTATTGTATATTGGAAAGAGGTGGGGAAAGCAGGAGGTGGAGGGGAAAGCGTGCATGTAAACAGTGGTGAAATCTGAATAAGGTCTATACCTGAGTTAATAATATTATGTCTATGTCAGTTTCCTGGTTTTGACAATGTACAATGGTTATGTAAGATATTATTATTGGGGGGAACTGGGGAAAGCCTATATGGGAATACTTGGTACTATTTTTGCAACTTATAAGTCATAAACTATTCTAAAATAAAATTATAATAATTAAAAAGAGCAGAATGACAAAACGTATAATAAGATATCAAAGAACACCAAAGAGAAAAAAATCCAGAGATAGGATCCTGTAGACTTTCGCTTAACTTCTTCAGTTCTGTGTAGGTACAGTACAAAGTACTTTCTCACAATACAGAGGCATTGGAAAAGGGAGAAGTTATGCATTTCAGGGGATAGTTCGTCACATGGAAGATTTTCAGATTGACTTGTATTTTCCTACATTTTCAGATGTGACGTTCCAACCCCTGCCTGCCTTGACATACCGTACCACAGGAGGAATTCTGGACTTTTATGTGGTTTTGGGGCCAACTCCAGAGCTTGTCACTCAGCAGTACACTGAGGTAGGAGGGAATTCAATGGGTTACCAAGAATTTAAACAGTATATTTTGTGTTCCAAAACCTACATTCACTAGTATAGTTCTCAGATAATTGGGTTTATTGGTCTTACTGGGAGACAGATAGATTATAAAATAAATAAAAATATATACATCCCAATAATCATTAAATTCATAGCCTCTCAAAGCATTTCAGAGCAGTAGAATTAATAGTACTAGGGATGGTTGGGGAGGTGGCAATAGTGGTAGTGAGGGTGATGATGTTGGTGATCTGATGATGACGATAGTGATGTGATGATGATGGTAGTGTACAGGTGGTGGTGATGGTGGTTGCGAGTGATGGTGTTTATGATGGTGGTGATGTGATGGTGATGGTAGTGTAGTGGTGGTGAAGGTGGTCATAGTAGTAATGACAGTTGTTTTGGCAGCAGCAACAAACATTTATAAAACTAACTGTATGTCACTGATATGTGTCAGAACAGTTTACATTGACATATTACCTCATTCAGTCCTCAGCTCACAAAAAAAAGAAAACACTGAAGCAAATACTATTATTATCCCCAGTTTAAAAGTGAAGAAACTGATGCACAAGAGGTTATTTAACATTTGTCCAGGGTCACATAGTCAGCGGGGTTTGGAACCGGTATGATGACCTAGGCATTTTGCCTATGGATTATGTGTTCTTAACCAGTAAGCTAGACTGCCCCTAGGAATCAGAGTAAGATGAGATTTTCCAAAATTCCTGGGCAGGGAGGTCCAGTCTAGCAGGAGGCTTTCTCCAAGGTATCCCAGTGGTTGTGCCTCTTCTCAGTTTCTCTCTGGATTTGAATTTGTTGATCGTCTAACTTGGAGCACTGGAAAAATATTCTTATTACTTTGTGTACAACTTCAATTCAGAGTCTTCTTAAAAACTAATATTTTCTGTCTGTTTTTAGTTGATCGGTCGGCCAGTGATGGTTCCTTACTGGTCCTTGGGATTTCAGCTGTGTCGCTATGGATACCAGAACGACTCTGAGATTGCCAGCTTGTATGATGAGATGGTGGCTGCCCAGATCCCCTATGTACGTTCTCAGTCTCTTGGTGTACTTGTTCTGGGTCCTCACAGCCAGCCCCAGTTGTGTCTGTATCTGGATTCATTTGCCTTATTTTTTCAGGATTCTGTAAAGTTACAAGATGCTTTCTCATACATCACACTGAGCCTCACCCCAACACAGTAATACAGGTGGGGGTCATGGTCCTCACCTTAGAGCCACAGTGATTTGCTAGAGGAGGAGGACATAGGGCCAGCTTTTTGCTAGATCATGCTTCCATTTCTGTTATATGAATTCAAAATATTTAGTCAAAAACATCCTTGGTTCCATAAGAATAAAAGAATCCCCCCAATAGTAGTATTGTTTAACTTTAAAAACTCAGCCCAAATTCAGTCAGATCATTGTGTGTGCAGATAGAATCACTATTCCATCACTATGCCGGGCTGGAGCACAGTGTTCCCTCAGCTTTGAGTTAATCCTCGGTTGAATGTAGGGACGTTGGAACTGACTTCCAGAGGAAATACATGTGGAATAAAACTCTTTCATTTCAGGACAAGAAGGGTCCTATAATTATATAATTGGTTCCATGAGCCAATTACATACAGTGGTCATCAAAAGTAGGTTTACAGTTGTGAGTCTATGAAACACAGGGTTTATTCTTGTATTATTATTTATTAATTATGGTATTATTCATACAAATAATTATAAACCTACTTTTGCCAACCCCTGTATTTAATTGTATCCTATTTATTTTTTATTGTTTACAGTTGTTTCTAGTCATAGGAAGTGCAGCATGCACTATTTCATTCTTAATGAGAAAGCTGTGTTTAAAAACCCCCAGGATTAGATATCCAAAGCAATTACAGGTTTTGTTTTTGGTAGATTCACCATCCATGTTGTATTCCTACTGGGTAATTGACATTATGTTATTTTCTCTGAATCGGAACCACAAATAATACCAGGGCAGCTTTTGGGGGAGGTAGCAACAATCACTCCTTATATTGGTCATATACAAGGCACTCCCTCATCCATTGTTTTCATTTATTCTCAAAAACAGCCCTGCTGGATAGGCATTATTATCCTATATTTTGCTAATTTAATTTTCTTTTTATTTTACAAAGAAAAATTAGAAGGTTAAGTAGATTTCCCAGACCCTACTACCTGACAAATGACAAAACTGGGATTTGAAAGAATCCAAAAAACGCCATCTGAAATTCCCTACTGGTTGTGTTAGGGGTGGTCTGTTCTCGTCTGGAACCTGCAGCCACTGAGTTCCCTTGTGTGTCCCCCAGGACGTGCAGTACTCGGACATCGACTACATGGAGCGGCAGCTGGACTTCACCCTCAGCCCCAAGTTTGTTGGGTTTCCAGCTCTGATTAATCGCATGAAGGCCGATGGGATGCGAGTCATCCTCATTCTGGTTCGTCCCTCTGTGAATGGGAGGAGTCTTTTGGGAGCGTGAATAAGCTTTGGTGGAGAAAACTTTACACATACTGTGTTTCTTTCCATGTTATGTGCAGAGAAGTTGAGGGTCAAAGAGAAGCTCTACAGTTCAGGTGGAAAGTAGTGCCTTCCCTATGGAGGAGTTTTTCTCTTTTCTGTCCCCAGTCATCCTCTGGCTTTGTTTTTCTCTCCTGACCTGTGTGTTGATTGTAGGACCCAGCCATTTCTGGAAATGAGACACAGGAATATCCTGCATTCGATCGCGGTTTGAAGGATGACGTCTTCATCAAGGCTCCAAACGGTGGAGACATTGTCTGGGGAAAGGTATGATTTTCACAGTGACCCAGGTGAAGGGTGGGTCACTGTTAATATGTTTGTGCCTGTTGTTTAACCTTTTCCATTTGGCTTTGAGGTTGGAAGTTCTCATTTTGTCAATCAATATCTGTCAACACAGTTAAGGAATTTTTAAGGAATGTATATGCACTGAGATGCACTTCTCTCTAAATCAAGCCTATGTGAAAAATCCAAGTATTATCACCTATAGAACCATGGTTTATCATTTCTTAGGAAATGCTATATAAGAGAAGTTATCTCCTGCATTGCTTTTGAACATTTTTCTCTCCACAGGTCTGGCCTGATTTGCCCAATATCGTTATAAACAGCTCTCTAGACTGGGACAGTCAAGTGGAGGTAAAGGGTCCTTTGTGGATATTGGGTGAAGTCAGGGTTGCCAGGAAGGTCTATCTTTTAATCAGTTTATTTGTTTTAGAAATGACTCAGACATGGCTGGTATTAATCTTTATTCTAATCCTCTCTCACCCTGCCTGCCTACCATGTTTTCCAACCTGCCTGAGCTGGAGTTCTCTGTTCTTCGTGAAAGATTCTCTACTGGTTCCATGTTTCTACCGCTATTTTCCACAAAAAGACATTGCTGGCCTGCCTCCCTCTCCCAGCCTCTCAATAAAGTGGCTCACTACCCTTTCACATTTCTGTGATCCTGTATACTGATCTGTTTCTGTTTTTTTCTGTGTGTTCCTTTTTTTTTTTTTTTGCCTTATATCTAGACATATGGGTTCCTACTTGCCTCTTGTCCATTGTGTATAAAAGCTGGAAGTCCCATGACCAAGTCTTTCTGTTGCTCCCCCTACCCTTACTACTAGCATTACTGAGCTTGTTAACTCTTAAAATGCACTGGTGAACATAGAGGAACCTATTTACTGAGACATACAAAGGACCATAAAGTTCTATAACAAGCAACCTGGCCTATATAAAAATGTATGACTATTTGCTGCTACTAAGTGGTGTGAATTCACAATTAGGCACTGAGCATTTATTTTATGTTCTAAGCTAATCACTATGGGAGAATACAAAGATCAATCAGAAGAAAATAAAACAAGGTCATTGCTCTCAAAGATCTTACAGTATAGTTAAGGAGTTAAACCTTGGGTCTACTTTCCAGGTTAAGATGAAAACATAACTTTTATTATTTGAGGAAAGTAAGGGGAAGGTGCATCTTTTTCCTAAATGCTCCCAATTTACTTGACACACAAGAGCTGTTTTCAAGTGATTCTGAAGCTAGAGAAAACACAGGTGCATACTAGTTAGATGGTCTAATGCAGTAGTCGGCAAACTCATTAGTCAACAGAGCCAAATATCAACAGTACAACGATTGAAATTTCTTTTGAGAGCCAAATTTTTTAAACTTAAACTATATAGGTAGGTACATTGTTATTAACTTAATTAGGGTACTCCTAAGGCTTAGGAAGAGCCATACTCAAGGGGCCAAAAAGCTGCATGTGGCTCTCGAGCCGTAGTTTGCCGACCACGGAGCTAATGTAATAAAATGCAATCTTGCCTCTCACCCCTTTTCCTTAGTGGGAATGAGACACAACTGGATGTTTCTTTCCAACCTGTTGACAAAGCACCTGATGTCTGCCCCTTTCGGGCTGCAGGCTCTCCCTGGCTCATGCTTTGTATTTGAGAAACAGTTAGGAAATTGCAGGACAAAAGTTGAGGGTTGGGCATCTAATAAATGACATAGTGAGTCCAGGGGTTGATTGCTACTGTTCCTGTTGATATGGAGAGGAAATCAGTCTATGGATGCTTTCCAAATGCTAAGGAGGGGCCGAATTGTGCTAAAATTTCCCCTGTACTATTGTACTTGAAACTTGTGCCCAGAGCTTGGCCCTCGCAGCCGCGGTGGCTGGCAGCCCCGGCTTTGTCCAGAAGATCATCCGGAAGGTCGTCTGGAAGGACGTCCAGAAGGTCATTCAGCTGTCTGGTCTAATTAGCATATTATGCTTTTATTATATTTGAAATAAGCAAAGAACATTACTTAGGCTCTGTTTGGATTATCTGTCACCATGTAGTACAAGGCTGTGCATGAGTTAAACTCTTAGTAAATGCCTGTTTGCTGTCTAATATGTTTGGGACAAGTAAATTGTATTTAATTTTTATAGCTATACCGAGCTTACGCGGCCTTCCCAGATTTTTTCCGTAATTCAACTGCCACCTGGTGGAAGAGGGAGTTGAAAGAACTACACACCAATCCACGGGATCCAAACAAGAGTTTGAAGTTCGATGGCATGTGGATTGTGAGTGTTTGTGTCTGTGTACATTTGGATAGGGGTGTGTCTAAGTGTATGTATCACTGACCTTTAATCAAATCAAGAAGGATAATGATCACCCTAGAGAGCTTTGGATGTATCAGACTATAGTTCCTCCACTAAGGAACATCCTGATAGTCCTCAGACCGTGTACCTTGCCGCACGTTCCTGCTGTAAAATCCCAAGGTCATTACTAGGAATTTCTTAGAACTGCAACTTGCTTCACACCCTGAGGGAGAATTTTTTTTTTTTTTAATCCTCTAGCCCAGTGATTCTCTCAACCTTGGCTGCACATTAGAATCACCTGGGAATCGTTTTAAAATCCTGATTTCTGGGCCCCATCCTCCGGAAATTCTGTTTCTTTGTTACTAATGTTGTGGCCCCACCCCATAACAAAGAAACAGAGTTTCTGGAGGATGAGGCCCAGAAATCAGGATTTTAAAACGATTCCCAGGTGATTCTAATGTGCAGCCAAGGCTGAGAACCACTGCTAGCCAGTCCTTTTGTAGGGCTTAATTGATCGTTCTAGTCAATTCTCAGCTGGATTTAATGATTACTGGATGGTGAATGATTTATTCACTACTTCTTTCCCTCTGCGTGGATAGCATGTAACTATTTTTAAAAATATGTTTTTATTTATTTATTTATTTTTTTTTTTAAATATGTTTTTATTGATTTCAGAAAGGAAGGGAGAGGGAGAGAGATATAAAACATCAATAATGAAAGAGAATCATCAATCAGCTGCCTCCTGCACAGACACCCCGTTCCCCCCGCCTCCCCTCCCCCACCCACTGTACTGGGGATTGAGCTTGCAACCTGGGCATGTGCCTTGATCGTGAATTGAACTGCAACCTCCTGGTTCATGGGTTGACGTTCAACCACTGAGCCACACTGGCAGGGCCAGAAAGTAACTGTTTTGTAAAGTAAAATATATCTGTTTGACTTTTCTAGGATATGAATGAACCATCAAGCTTTGTGAATGGGGCAGTTCCTCCAGGTTGCAAGAATGCCTCTCTGAACCGCCCTCCCTATATGCCACGTAAGGACCCTGGGCCTCCTCTACTGGCAGAGCCATGGCCACAAGGAGTGACCCCTGCAAGAACTCAGCAGCCAGGGGCTTATCCTGACTGCTCAGGGCATATCTCAGTGGTGCTTTGGTTTGGGGGAGCCAGCAACAGACACACTTCAATCACTTTACCCAGTTGGGTGTGTGCAAGTTACTGACCCCACTGAATGAACTTTTTGAGTTTGTTCAGAAAACACTTAACAGTAGTTATGTCTCCAAAGGATCCTACAGCTACAGCTTCTTCAGGCTCAAGTTAATTCCTCCATGAGAATTTGTTATGCTACTGGTGGGTGGAAAATAGTGGCTTCCCCTTATCATGGAGTTGATGGACTTTGGTATTACACCTGTGTTCATATCTTGGCCCCAGAAATTATTCTCTCTGTGAGTTGTATGACCTTCAACAGATTCCTTGATGTTTCCCAGCCTCAGTTTTTTAAACTGTAAAAGAAGGATAATGATATCCTTTTCATAGAATTAAGATAAGAATGACATGAAAGAATTACCGTGTTAAAAGCCTAGGTTGGAGGCTGCCCCATAGTGTTTGACAACTCTGTTCTTCCCCATGCCCTTGGCTTCCTCCTGGAGACCCCTCCAGAAGACTTGATGTTGAATGGCCTGTGGGCACCATTGAAGGTCCCAGAGCTGAGCACGTTCCTGTGCCTCTGGGATGGAGAGGGCCCCATGCAGATGGAGAGCTCAGTCCCTTGAAGAGAAGTCAGTGATAAACAGGATCAGAGGTGGCTTTTCCATCACTAGCTCTTTCTCCTTAGATTTGGAGTCCAGGGACAGGGGTCTCAGCAGCAAGACCCTGTGCATGGACAGCGAGCAGATCCTGCCTGACGGCTCCCGGGTGCGGCACTACGATGTGCACAGCCTGTACGGGTGGTCCCAGACCAGACCCACATACGAGTGAGTCGTCATCTTCCTTCTCTAACTGGCACAACCCGCAGGGGCAGCCAGTGACTTTTCCTCTCATTTCCTCTTCCAATGGGGTTAAAACAATTTTAATTACTACTATGTAGCCATTCTTACTTTTTGGACAAATATTCATGAGCATGGAGCCAGGCCCTGTGATCATAGTTAACAGGACAGTTTTAAATAAGGGCTGGTCCCGCCAGTGAGAGATGACAGTCCTAGTGGAGATGACATAGGCCATTATCACACAGTGCAGCTGATGCTGTAACAACATGAGATATAAGAAGCAAAGAGAGTGTAGAGGATCGGATAGTTCCTTTATTTCAAAAGTCACTTACCTCTTTTGGGATTTTCTTGGGGGGTCATTCATGTTGGGATAGACAACTAGTGTTCTATTGAATTAGCCTTGTCCAATTTTGTGAGCTCAGTCCCTGAATAATAAGAATTATTCTAAGGAAAGCTTTATAAAGGAATTCACCTTCTTCTTCCCAAAATATAGAAAACTAAGTACCGAGTAAATAAATAGTAAGATTCGGTGATTACTTATTGTTTTTAGGTGATCCAGTGAGTTTATTGCATAGTGAAGTCCTTTGTAAAACAGTGTAAATACTCTAAAGGTATATGTGTTATTCTCTCCATCCACCTGGGATTGGTCAATGGGAACTTCACTGTAGCTCAGATTTCCCTATTTCCTCCAGTAACAGGAAACATGTTGTCACCATGGCCTTGGGTCAGAAGTTCTAGGAGGAGAAGGTTTGTGGCCTTTCTTCCCCTGTTCTGATCTCAATCATCTCCTTGTTCCTCTCCAACCAGAGCTGTGCAAGAGGTGACAGGAGAAAGAGGGATCGTCATTACCCGCTCCACATTCCCCTCTTCTGGCCGCTGGGCAGGACACTGGCTGGGAGACAACACGGCTGCATGGGACCAGCTGAAGAAGTCTATCATTGGTGTGTGGTGGGGAGGGGAGGTGGGATCCTTGCTAAAGGATTCTCTGAGAAGTGGGTAGGAAGCGGTTCGGGAATGGTGTGTCTGACACAGCTGTGGTTCTCCTTGCAGGCATGATGGAGTTCAGCCTCTTTGGCATATCCTATGTAAGTGCCCTTTGGGTCACCCCTAATCCCCAAGAAGGTGATGACGTCGTTCAGAAATCATCAACAGGAGCATTTTATTCCCTCTTGTCTCAGACAGGAGCAGATATCTGTGGGTTCTTTCGAGATGCTGAATATGAGATGTGTGCTCGCTGGATGCAACTGGGAGCCTTTTACCCCTTTTCAAGGAACCACAACACCATCGGGACAAGGGTAGGATGAGGGTATCACTAGGAACACAGGTCCAATTTTGAGTTGGTCATATTCCCCACTGATATCTATAAACCCGTTAAACCCTCTTGTTTCTTTTCTTTTTTTAATACACGTATATATTGTGAAATGATTAGTACACTTGGGTTAGTTAGCACCTTCATCACTTCAGATACTTTCCATTTCTTTTTTGTAATGATGACATTTAACATCTACTCTCTTAGCAACTTTCAAATATATAAGACAGTATTTTTAACTGTATTCATCATGCTGTACATTAAATCCCCAGAAAATGCAGCAGGGGGCAAAAGTTGGTTTACAGTTGTGAGTATGCAAAACACAAAGTTTATTCTTGTATTATGATTTAATAATTATTGTATTATTTTCCATATGAACAACTATAAATCTCCTTTTGCCCCACCCTGTATTTATTTTATAACTGGAAATTTTTACCCTTTGACTGATGTCTCTCTATTTTCCCCAACACCCAGCCTCTGATTACCACCATTCTACTCTGTTTCTGTGAGTTCTACTTATTAAGATTCCCTTTTAGATTCCTATATTTTAGATAAGTGTTATCACACAGTAGTTGTCTTTCTGTGTCTGACTTATTTCACTTAGCATTATGCCATAAAGATCCATTCATGTTGCTGCAAATGGCAGGATATCCTTTTTTCTTGTGGCTGGATAATATTCCATTGTGTACATATCACATCTTCTTTTTTTTTAATATATTTTATTGATTTTTCACAGAGAGGAAGGGAGAGAGATAGAAAGTTAGAAACATCGATGAGAGAGAAACATCCATCAGCTGCCTCCTGCACATCTCCCGCTGGGGATGTGCCCGCAACCCAGGTACATGCCCTTGACCGGAATCGAACCTGGGACCTTTCAGTCCGCAGGCCGACGCTCTATCCACTGAGCCAAACCGGTTTCGGCTATCACATCTTCTTTATCCGCTCATCCATCAATGGTCATCTAGGTTATTTTCATGTCTTGGCTATCTTGAATGGCACAGCAATGAACATGGGAGTGCAGATATCTCTTCAAGAGACAAATTTCATATAGTTGGATTATGTGGTAGTCTTTTTTTAATTTTCTGAGGAACTGCCATGCTATTTTCCGTAGTAGCTGTACCAGTTTAAATTCCCACCAACAGTGCACAAACTGTTTCCTTTTCTCCACATCCTCACCAACACTGGGTTTCTTTTGTCTTTTTGATAATAACCATTCTAACATGTGTGAGTTGATATTTCATTATGATTTTGATTTGTGTTTTCCTGATGATTAGTGATGTTGGGCATCTTTTCATCCACCTACCTGTTGGCCATTTGTGTTTTTTTTGTTTGTTTGTTTTGTTTTTTTTTATAAGTAGGAGCTTAAGTTTATTTGTAGAGAAAAGGAAGATTTTTTTTTTTTTTTTTTTTTTACCTGTTGGCCATTTGAATGTCTTCTTTGGAAACTATAAATCAATAACAGAAAAAATACTGGAAAATTGACAAATATGTGCAAATTAGACAACCAATGGGTGAAAAGAGAAATCATAAGATAAATACAAAATATTTGGAAACAAATGAAAATGGAAAAACACATACTAAAACTTATGAGCTGTAACAAAAGCAGTTCTAAGAGAGAATCATTCAGAAAAAAGAAAGATCTCAAGTAAACAACCTAACTTTGTACCTCAAATGAGTAGAAAAAGAACAAAATTAGCAGAAGAAAGGAAATAGCAAAGATCAGGACAGAAATAAATGAAATAGACACCAAAAAAGTAATAGAAAAGAACAGCAAAACTAAGAGCTGTTTCTTTGAAAAGAAATAAAATTGACAAACCATTAGCTGGAATTCCTATGAAAAAAATTAAGAAGTCTCAAATAACTAAAATTATAAATGAAAAAGGGACATTACAACAGATGTCACAGAAATACCAAGGATTATAAGAGACTATATGCCAACAAGTTGGGCAACTTAGAAGAAATGTATAAATTCCTGGAAACGCACAGCGTGGGGCAAAAATTATTAAAATACAACCTACTAAGACTGAATCATGAAGAAATAGAGAACCTGAACAGACCAATAATGAGTAAGTAGATTGAATCAGCAATAAAAATCTCCCAACAAAGAAAAGCCAGATGTTTTCCCTGGAGAATTCTATCAAACATTTAAAGAAGAATTAATGCCAATCTTTCTCAAACTCTTTCCCAAAACTGAAGAGGATTTCATACTCCCAAACACATTGTAGAGGATCAGAATTGCCTTGTTACTAAAGCCAGATAAGGGCACTACAAGAAAACTACAGACCAATATCCCTGATGAATATAGATCCAGAAATTAGCACACCAAATTTCACAGCACATTGAAAGATTCACACAACATGCTCAAGTAGGGTTTAACCTATGGACATAAAGATGGTTCCACATATACAAATCAATAAATGTGATATACCACATTAATAGGATGAAGATAAAAATCATATGATTATTTCAATAGTTATAGAAAAAAAACACCATTTGACAAAATACAATATCCTTTCATGATAAAAACTCTCAAAAAATTGGTTATAAGAGGAATGTACTTCAACATAATGAAGACAAGCCCACAGTTTACATCATACTCAGTAGTGAAAGTTTAAAAGCTTTTTCTATAAGATCATGAACAAGACAATGGTTCCCACTCTCACTATTTCTATTCAACATCATACTGCAAGTCCTAGCCAGAACAATCAGATGAGAAAAAGAAACAAAAGGCATTCAAATCAGAAAAGAAGTAAATTGTCTCTGTTTACAGCTTATATGATCTTTTATATAGAGAGCATACGAAAGATGTTACCAAAAAACTATTAAATTGTCAATACAGTAAAGTTGCAGAATACACAATCAACATACAGAAATGACTTTTGCATTTCTATACACTAATAATAAAACACATGAAAAGAAATAAAACCATCCCATTCACAAGAGCATCAAGAAGCAATAAGCAATACATAGGAATACATTTAACCAATGAGGTGAAAGATTTGTATACTGAAAACTACAAGTTATTTATTAAAGAAGTTGAAGAAGACAAAAACAAATGGAAAGATCTCACATTCATGGATCAGAATAATTAATATTCTTAAAATGTCTGTACTACCCAAAACCATCTATAGATTTAGTGCAATCCCTATCAAAATTCCAATGGAATTTTTCACAGATATCAAAAAAGAACTTAAAATACTTTTCAAACAAAAAAGACCCCTAATAGCCAAAGCAATCTGAGAAAGAAGAATAAATTTGGAGGCATCATGCTTGCTGATACCGAATTATATTACAAAACTGTAGTAATCAAAATAGTATGGTATTGGCTTAAAAATAGAAACACAGATCAATACAACAGAATCTAGAGCCCAGAAATAAAACCTTGCTTAAGCTATCAGCTAATATTTTACCAGGGAGCCAAGAATACTCACTAATAAAGGATAGTGTCATCAATAAATGGTGTTGAGAAATTGGTTCCCTATCTTGTATCATTCACATAATTAACTCAGAATGGTTTAATGACTTAGTCATAAAACTTGAAACCATATAACTCCTAAAAGAAAACATGGGGAAAATGTTTCTTGACATTGGCCTTGGAAATGTTTTTTTTTGATGGGACTCCAAAAGAACAATCAACACAAATAAATAAATGGGTCAACATAAAACTTAAAAACTGCTGCACAGCCAAAGGAACAATTTTAAAAAAAGAAAAGGCAACCTACAGAATTGGAGAAAATATTTGAAAATCACATATCTGGTAAGGGGTTAATGTCCAAACTATGTAAGGCACTCACACAACTCAACAAAAAAAACAACCAAGTAATCTGATTTTAAAAATGGGCAGGGGAACTAAATAGACATTTTTCCGAAGAAGACATCAAATGGCCAATAGGTACATGAAAAGATCCTTATGGTTCAATGAACCATCTTCTCCAGTGTTCTTTAGATTATTCTTTTTGTTTAGGCAGTGTTGTAGCAAATATATCTCCAAAAAGAGTGTCTTATGGGAAAATTTTATCAGCTGTCCTAGGAGAGCTTCAGTGACCTCTTTCAGTCTAATATTCTGAGTGTCTTATCTATAATCACCTTTGATTTAGTTAATTGTGATTTTCATCTGTAATAAACGTTCAGTGACCTCAAGTACCCCAGCTCCCCTACAGTGAGCTCTAAAATTCCTCCTTTTGTCCTTTAGAGACAAGACCCTGTATCCTGGAATGATGCATTTGTGAAAATCTCCAAAAGTGTCCTGCAGACCAGATATACCCTCTTGCCATATCTTTACACCCTGATGCACCAGGCCCACACAGAGGGCAGTACTGTCGTGCGGCCTCTTCTCCATGAGTGAGTGTTTAGCTGGAATCCCGATGACTAAGGGCTAATTTTATTCTTTGTGGTGTCAGTTGAAGAAAACAGTTCTTCCAAATTAAATTAAAGACATGATTGCCTTTTGCCATAAGCTTTCTAGGCACCTGAATATGTTATCTAGCACGGTGTCACTGATACCCTGGATCTTTAATAAGAGACTATTGAATTTAATTTATTTTTTCAAAATGATACAACACAGAATAATTTCTTTCTAGATTAAGCATATGTAGACCTACCTATCTTTTATAGAAGCTCAGAGCATAGGCATCCCAGGGGGAGATTTGAGTGTTGAAGGCCATTCTTGCATTTAGGATGTGCCATGGTTAAGAAACATGGAGATATCTATAGGTGAGAACATGTTTAAGTCTAATCATGTCTGGAGTTTGAAGAAGATAATATGCAGAAAGTGAATATATATCTGATTAAGGTAGAAAAAGTAATTTAAGGTAGAGAAGCTGGATTTCTGACCTGGGTCTGAACTTGAGGAGTTTCTTCAAGGCCTTGGCCTGGAGCCCTATTGGCACCCTGATTATGGTACCTTGGTTTGTCTTTCCAGGTTTGTGTCAGACCGGGTGACCTGGAAGATAGATGAACAGTTCCTGCTGGGCCCAGCCTTCCTGGTCAGCCCCGTCCTGGTTCCTGTAAGTATGGAGGCCTCTGATGAGCAGAGGTCCCAGTTACGAAGCCTGGTGAATGGGGGGAGGAGAAGAGGCCTGATTTGGTGGGGGTCCTGAGCAGTGGCTTCTTATTCTACCTGTCTCTTCCTCTTTCTCTGAGTTGAAGTCCATCACTTAGGGGTTCTGGTCCTCAGCTCCCTCGTCTTTAAAATCATCTTAACAGATTCTGATTCATAGGACAAATAGAGAAGGAGGAAACCTTATGATATATTTGAAGATATACTAATTTCTTCATTAACTGAAGTAAGGAGTGTGATCAGGTGGGAGCAATACTGTAAAGATTCATTACAGTCCTCTGTCACCATTAAAGCAAAACTTTTCATAAGGATCATTTGAAAAAAAGTGTATAATCTTACCGTTGAGGGCTATGCCTTCCCTTCCTTCTATAGGAGGTCTTCAAGTAGCAAAAGCCATTTCCTTACCTTTACTGTTGATGATTAGGCTTCTGATCAAAGCATCAGTTAATTGCATCTTCTTCAAAACTTAGTGCACTAATCAGAATCTCTGAAGTATTGGCATGTAAAGCTACAAAGTTTTCTTCTGCCCCAGACCCAACTTTGTTTCTTTCAAGAGGGTGTATGTGGGTTAAGTCTGTAAGCAGATAATAATTCTTCTCCAAAATCCTGGATCCCGAAGGACTTTACAGAAGCCACAAGCACAGGGCAGGCAAATCTCCCATTTGAAGTAGGGAGAGAAGGAGGCTTCCCCACAGTCCTGTCCTCTAGAGAGATGAAGGGTGTGGGTCAAAGGCCATCACTGTTATTTTGACCAAGTTGGTTAGTCTGCCTTAGATAACTGAGCCCACTGCCCATGACTTATTTGTGTTTGATTTTAGAATGCCAGAAATGTCACTGCATACTTCCCTAGAGCCCGCTGGTATGATTACTACACGGTAAGTTTTTCTGATTGTTTATACAGCCCGGGAAAATGGGAGTGTGCACAGGCTTTAGAATCTGACAGACCTCCGCTCACATTGTGGCTCTGTAACTCCCCTGATGTTAATCTTGCACAGGTCACCTTTAACCTTGTAGCCTCCGTTTTCTCACCTCCAAGTCAGGAGAATCACTTCCTTCACAGAATTGTGAAATACCACATGAAGTATCTCACTTATTCCCTGGCCTTTGTGGGTGTTCTTAATGTGTTAGTTTTTATCTTTCCTTTTACCACCACTATTCACAATGGTGGTCACACTAGTAAACACAGGAAATTATTCTGTCAACTATAGTTTTTGTTTAATTTTCTGCCTGTGGAAAAGTTCATAAGTGCAGGGGCCTTTTTCTCTCTGTTTATTCCATGTCTCCTTCTCCGGCATAGATGCTCAAAGAGGAGTTGTTAAATGTAATTCCCCAAGGAAAGCGAGTGTAAAATGCACCCAGAAGGAAGGGCCCTACCCTTGTGCACTGGAGCAATGCAGTTGCATTTGGAAATGCAGGGTGAACACATTCTCTGTTGTAGAATGTTTCTAGGCTCGTCTGAGCCCAGAAACTCATCTGGAAAAATAGGGTCTTCTGGAGCCACTTCAGGGCAACATTTTTATTGTTAAATGTATAGGGTGACACCAGGTAAAAAATTATATGTTTCAAGTGTGCAATTCCATAATTGTATATTGAATTGTATGCCCACCACACAAAGTCAAATCTTCTGTCACCATATATTTGACCCCTTTTACCTCTCATTCCCCCCTCACCTCCTTCCCTTTCATAATCACCATACTGGGTGAATGTGGGAAAATGTATAACAGGTATGTGTGGAAGGATTATGAATAGGTAGCAAGTTTGGAAGAGTGGATGTCTGGTAAATGCACTGTTCAGAGGTGTGTTGTCTCCTTCGTCATCTCCGACCTTCTTCTGGCCCTCAGGGTGTGGACATTAAAGCAAGGGGAGCGTGGAAGACTTTGCCAGCCCCTCTTGACCACATTAATCTTCATGTCCGTGGGGGCTATATCCTGCCCTGGCAAGAGCCTGCACAGAACACCCGCTTAAGGTGAGCGATGGGGCCAGTTAGCTCAGATCTTGGTGGAGTCCACTGTAAGCAGTACTCTTGGGTCCAAAAGCAATTGTACTAAACATTTTTGTTAGTTGGTTTGTTTTTTTCAGACTCTCTGCTCTTTGAACAATTATCAACAACTATTTTAAATCTAAGTGGGTTAAATGCTAGGTCTAATTAGTGATAATTGAAATGGAAGAAACTATTGCTGGAAAATTGTGTAAGCCATAATGCAGCTGATGCCTGAGGGTGAGATTCCTCATCATACACGGATTTAAAAATTCTAGACCTAAGCCTATATAATAAATAATAGCTAACAGCAATGAAAACTTGCTGTGTACCTAGAACTGAAATAGTATGGAAATTTCAATTTTTTTCTTTAAAAAAGTTAAAAATAAACACTTATCGTGTAAGTACTGTTATTATCCTCATTTTATAGAAAAGCAAAGAGGCTTCATTGAGACCTGGGGGGCAGGCATTGATTAATTCAGAGTCACAGTGTTAGTAAGTAGTTGAAGATGGACTAAAATCTATGTCTGTCTGATGTCAAGCTAAAATTCTTAGAGCCCTATGAATTTAAGTCCAAAAGTTTAGTTAAAAATGGAATGAACTAAAGACAAAACTCACTATATACATATTTAGGAAGTTAGGTCATAAAAGAAGAAAGATCACAACATCAGATCCCTCCTCACAATGGGGGAGGGAAGGAATCTAATGAGTTTGCTTGTAGTGTCTGGTGGCGCTTATAGAACCTTAAAGGAAAACTCCCCTTGCTTCATTCATTAATTCATTCATTCCTGGTATGAAGTCATAGAGCAAATGGAGACAAAACTAGAAGTAGGTCACGAGCATCTTGAAATCTAACTCTCAGTCTTTATAGCATGAAGGACTTCCTTTGTTTCTTGAATACTCTTGGTTTGAGACTGTGGCTTGGTTTTTAACTAATGCCTCCCTCCCACTTCACTACAGCCGCCAGAAATTTCTAGGCTTCAAAGTTGCCTTGGACGATCAGGGAGCTGCTGAAGGTTGGCTCTTCTGGGATGATGGGCAAAGCATTGGTGAGTAAGGGTTGCCTCAGATTCATGTCTGTACCATTGACTGGGCTCCTGGATATATTATAGGCCTGCTTTTCATTTTTCATGTTAAAGCAATTTTTCATTTTTTTTTATATATGTGGCTGTTTGAAGTAGTACATAGTGTGCTTGATCCTTATGCTGCATGTAAATGAAGTTTAGCTGGGAATCTCTCACCATTATCCACTGTCCGAGCCAAAGCGAAAATTTCTTTGAACCAATTGAAATATACTTCTGTATGGTGTATGTCCAAAAGCACATTCCCTAATTGCATGGTTTATTGTCCCAGTAAGAGTGACAATACCTCTATCAGCTGTGCTATTTATTTGAGGGAATTTTTCATTAGGAGTTACAGGAATTGGTGAACTTTCAGGAGGATGGTTTAATTACCATTAGCTATTTCTAGGCCAGTGCTGTCTAATCTAACTTTTTGCAGTGATGGAAATGTTCTATAACTCTGTTGCCCACAGTGATAGCCATTAGGCATAGGTGGCTACTAAGAATTTGAAATGTGACAACTATATTTGAGGAACTAAACTTTTAATTTTATTTAATTTTAATTAATTGTAATTTAAAGAGCTACATTTTGTCAGAGGCTACCTTGGACAGCACAATTCTAGAGGCTAGCCAAGGCCCTCTGATCGAGTGAGCAGTAAGCAAATTGGAAAGAGACGGGTACATGGGACAAGTGAGAAAGCCACAGGGTAGGAAGTAGGATGGGAATACCTGTAACAAGGCTCTGATAAGGCCACCTTCACTGGAGGCTTTTCTTTGGGTTTCTTTGTTCTCTGGAGTTTACGGTTAAAAAATTGCCTGATATCTCTTAAGACAAATTGACCAAGAAACCATTCTTGGTGATTGTGATAGGTGTCTACATCATGTATGTTCACATATGTGTGCTTCTAGCAGAAAGAATCGGGAAGTTCTGAGGTGACCAGGAAGATGTTGGGAGTGGTAGATAACAAGGGAGACAAGTGGATTAAAGGGAATCCACATCACATGAAGTGCGTCTGCCAGACAGCCGTGTCTACACACACCCATCTCAAACATCCTGTGCAAATTGAGGGTGGGGGCAAGAGTCTGACTAATCTCTATACATACGTCTTAAATCACAAAATGGAAATCAGTAAAGAAAAAAAAAAGACAAGTAGGCAATGAGAATTCTAAGCATAACTCCAGATCATGTTTACCTTGTTTGCTTGCAGACACCTATGAAAAGGGACTCTATTACCTGGCCCGCTTTTCTGCCAGTCAGGTGAGTGTGACTGATACTATGAAGGGGCACTAGCATTCTACTGGCTTCGTAAGATGCTGGAGATCATAAGGGCATAAAGTACCACCTAGAATTCCTTCACTGCCTACCTTGCTAATTTGCATCCTTTCCTTTCTCCAGACTTCAGATAGATTTAGTATGCTACCGGAAGTTTTCTGTGACTAGACCCATTTATGTTTTGTTAGTAACTTATTCCAGTTTAGTGAGGCAGAGATGGACAAGCTATTTCGATGTTATCTAGTCCTTGTCCTTATATTGTCTTGGAATGTTCTGCACATTTTCTGACTTCTCTACATATAGAAAGTAAGGTTCCTGATAGCTGAGACCCTTTATCTCCTTGGACTTCAGGGCAATTCTGGAGACCCTGCAGGTGCTTTTTAGTCAAAGAAAATTTAGATGATAGTTGAAACAGGTGATAAAGTCCTGAAATCATGGTCTCCACTACAAGGACACAAGGTGGTAACTATGAAGTTGTCTTACCTCATGACCTGCATTTGTGCCTAAAAAGAGGTGGGGAAAATTTTGAACAAATTTTGCTTTATTTATTTATTTTTTTAATCTCTAATTTGACAGAATACAATGAAGAGTCATGTAATTTTCAACAAATACATCACGGATACAAACCCTTTGAATCTGGGCTACATTGAAATCTGGGGAGTGGGCAGTACCTCCATTTCCAGTGTCAGCATCTCTGTGAATGGCATGGATATAACACCCACCTTCACCTACAACCCTACATTAGAGGTGTGTGACCAGTGAAAGGTCTGAATGGTATTTCCCAACCCTGAGATGCATTGTGAACTGCCTGCCTCTTTCTTGCTAATGACACCCTCTCCTGCAAAGCTTTGCACCAATCCCTCTGTTTTAAGTGTGTCAACATGGACAGTATAGTGATGGAGGGGAAATCAACCTTTATTATTTGGGATTGAGGGTCTGTGTCCTTACTTTTATTTTTTATTTTATTTTTGCTTAATCCCTTCACCTTTTTCAAGGAATTTATTTATTTATTTGTTTGTTTATTTATTTATTATTTTAAAAATCTTTATTGTTGAAAGTATTACATATGTTCCCTTTTTCCCCCATTGACCTCTTCTAGTCTGCCCCTTCCCCCACCTGCCCCACCCACCAGGCCTTCACCATTCTATTGTCTGTGTCCATGGGTTAGGCATATATGCATACAAGTTATTTGGTTGATCTCTTCCCACCCACCCACCTTCCCTCTGAGTAGTCCTTACTTTCCATGCATGTCTCCTTGTCTGCAAAGCTATGTAAAACCCTGTGTTTTATTCCTCATTTCTGCCTCAGAGATCTACTTGATAGCCTCAACTACCATATTTTATCAGTTGTAAGATACCATTAGTTACAAGTTACCCCATTATTTCATGTGCCATTAAGACAAAAATAAGGGACAAAAATATGATACTGAAAATCCTATTTTGAACTTATAGTTTTGTAAAACTCTTTTAGACATAGGTTTTTATCATTTAAATATGTTAAGTGATAATAATGGGGAAGTGTTGGGTAGTGATACATGGACATTGATTATTCTGCCATCAAAGTGACTTAGAAGGAGGTAGATCCTGAACTTGCAGAAATATTAGAAATGCCTTAACCAATGTATATCATATAATTTTCCTTTTGTTATTTAAATATTTAAATCTCTTAGTATTTTATTTATTATTTAAAAAATAATTACATGACACTAATGGGTTAAGACATTTCCCAGCTACTATCCCAGGTGCTGGTGATATAGAATATCATAAAACTCTTCCACTATTGTCTATGAGATTTCCTTCCAAGCCACTAACATGTTTATACAAGTGTTTATCTTAGCACTTTCTTGATCTTACTGTCAGCCAGGATTCATATTCCTTCCTAAAATGATCCTTAAGTGGTTTGCAGTTTATCCATTCATAATGCCAGTAATAGCAAAGACGTTCATGTTTTCACAGATAATAACAATTGTCATGAGTGCTGGTTGGCTCACAGTGATGCTAAGGCTGTTGATTGCAAGACACATTATGATTTCATGAATATTAAATATGTGAAAACACTGTGCCTTGGGATTGATGAAGTGGTTCTAACATCTCTCTTCATGGCAAATAGAATCTTTCCTTGTGTGCTTACTCTTTGCTTTCTCCTGAACTATTTTTCTTCCATAATCCTCTCTGATTACAAGACCTGCAACAAAAGTTTTCCTTCAGTTTTGTATTTTTTTTTATTTCCTCATATTTGTGGTTTTCTTATCAACCAATTTCCCCAAACTTTACCAAGAGCTCATAAAGGACTTTACCCGTTTTTGTTGCTGACCAACTCATGGACTGCACATATGGTGAAACTTTATGGACAATATTTGCCTAGAAAAAAAGTTGGAATATTGGACTCTCACTGATAGTCATCCAGGCACTGTGAGGGACTAGCAGAAGGAGGAAATAAAAGGGGTGCTCTGAGGAAATCAATACTCCAAATGAATAGATATGAGGACATTTTCTCCAATTTGTCTGTGGGATTGTGTCTCTACAATGGCTGCATACTGCATTATTTTGAGGCTTGTTGTCTTGTCACTATCACTGAATGATCTTTGTCTTATAAGGAATTATGAAAGACCCTCGTCATCTGAAAATTTGAGATCAGTCTGCAAACTAGGCAATGAATTGTGAAAGTTTCAGTGTGTTGTGTAGACCATTGGCTCATCTCTGATTTGTTTGCAGGATGTTTCAATCATCTAATGCCCAATACTTTTCCTTGGTTCCCAACAGGTGTTAAAAATTGATGTGACCAGCAGAAGCATCAGCCTACATAATTTCACTTCATTGACATGGAAAAGCTCTCTGTGAATTTTAAGAGCAAGAACCTGAGAATCCCTTTGAAACTACTTATACTTCATGCTTATAAAATTATTGTGTGTTGCTAATTGGTTCATGCCCACTATGGGTAAAATCTTTTATTAATTTTGTTATATGTTTTGTCTGTGCCTTAACCCTGTGGGAAAGGCAGTAGGGAGGTGTTGAAAATCAATGGATTATCTGAATGTCTCTATGTGATTAGTATGGTATCTATTATTCATCATTTAACATTTACTGAAGCTGAACTGGGTCCATGGTGAAGTGTGTGTGTGTGTGTGTGTGTGTGTGTGTGTGTGTATGTGTATATGTGTGTAACCAGGAAATAGATCCCACTCTCCTGCCAAGTAGACAAGAAAAAGCTTGCCAGGACAGTTTCAGGCCCTGGAGCTAACACTCCAAGAAAATATCCAGAAAGCCAGAACTCATAAAGGACATCTGTTGGTTGGTTACAGGGAAAAGGGAGCATTATGTTGACAGCAGGATAGAAGGGGAAGAAAAGGCAAACACAAGGAAAGGTAAACAGGAAAGATGAGTGGAAACAGATTGTGATAAAAGTGATCATGACAAATGAGAAGACAATATTAAAATATCAGGAAAGTAGTCTCAATGGGAGGAGAAAGGAAGAACCAACTCATTTGAAAGCAAGAAGAAGGGTTAAGGGAAACACTTAACATATGGGAGTAGGGGTGAAGATGGAATTTAAGCAGGCAAAACTTAAGGAAGGAGTTTGAATGTAAAAAATAACTTATTTTTGCAGTGGTGTACTTTAAAATGTAAATCTTTCTTCTCTATTCTGTGCCTAATGTATATAACCACAATTTACACATGTGCATGCAACTTCCATGCCAGAGCCAAATAAAACAAGCATATTTACAAGAGATTTTGAATTTTGTGATATTTTGATCATGGTGATATCAGTTCAGATTAAGGCTATGTCTTGTTCAGCATACCTTTGTAAACTGGTCTTGTTCTCTTTGGCAGCAGTCCCTATAGTCCTATCCACCAACAGAATGATTAGCTTTAGGAGTATCCACCCTTTTCCTTACACCTGTGGCATATCTTTTTATAAGATTTAGGCTGTGGAAGAGGGTACTTGGATTATTGTTGTTTTAATCATCATAGCAGCTGCTATATGTGGTAAAATATCAATTCTGACGAAACAGAAGTTGCAACACTATTGGTTAAAACATTAGATGGTTCAAATTTGGAATGAAAAAATTATATATTAATGTTCAAAAGGGATATTTACTTTTAGTGTGACTTGAAAATGAGTGTGTTATAAATGAATGTGTTTATATCCCTATGATTTTTTAACACCAAGAAGCCACATTCTGCTTGTATATTCTTATGTCAGTGCCTGCATAAGTCTATGTATATATATATATATATATAAAAGCCTAAGTGACCATTGCGACCGAATGACCGGAATGGCTGAAATGAACAGTCAACCACTTGCTATAATGTGCATTGACCACCAGGGCGCAGACACTCAATGCAGGAGCTTTCCCCTGGTGGTCAGTGTGCTCCCACAGCCAACCTCTCCCAGCCGGCCAACCTCCCGGGGTCCCTTCCCCCAAGCCAGGCCGAGGGACACCACCCATGCATGAATTCGTGCACTGGGCCTCTGGTAGAATATAATATTGTTCAATTGGCTAAATGTTCTAATTAGCAAAAGTAGGGACTCATGGATGAGGGTTTGAGTTAACTATGCAACTAGCATGAAATGTGGAAAAGTAACCATGTGAATCCCTTGATCAGAAAGGTGAGAAACTTATTAGCTCTCCTCTAATCAACCTAGGAAGGCTACCAGGAGTAAGGCATTATTTACTTGATCTTTGGAAAATATTTTAGGTTATCATGAAGGGCATATTTGTGGAAGTTGGCTCTGGCTGCCACAGAAAGCTCAAGGAGAGGATTTCAGACTGGACAATCCCAATTGCTAAGTCCCTAGGTGAGCCATGGGAGGCTTGGCAACATTAGTAGAGTCATGGGACCCCTGGTAGTCTAGTGAAACCTACAGTACCCCTATTAGGAAGGATGTTCTTAAATGTATAAAGTAAAATGCATACTATTTTAAAGGAGTGCTATTATATTAAAATACACATATGCAAGTATTTAAACATTTAGTATAGTAATACATGAGGTGTTTATTTTGTTTGTTTTGCTCATCATAAATTTTATTTCCATCAACTTCTCCATGTCTCCTTGCCACATGCCCCAGACTGGTCTGCATAATTTCAGTTTTTGCTCCTGGATTTAAGCAATGGTCTCCTCTGTTTCTACAATTCCAGGGCTGGAGTAGCTTCCCATTGTTGCTAACAACTTTGTGGCCTCAGTGTCCTCTGGTTGACTTCTCATCTTCTCATCATCTACTTGTTAAGTCTATACCCTTAAAAAAAAAAAAAAGACTTGTTAAGTCTGTGCCCTTAAAAAAATACTCATAGAGCAGCAGTTCTCAACCTGTGGGTCGCGACCCCTTTGGCGGTCGAACAACCCTTTCACAGGGGTCGCCTAAGACCATCCTGCATATCAGATATTTACATTACAATTCATAACAGTAGCAACATTACAGTTATGAAGTAGCAACGAAAATAATTTTATGGTTGGGTAACAACATGAGGAACTGTATTTAAAGGGCTAGAAGGTTGAGAACTACTGTCATAGAGGATTGTATTTTTTTGCTTATACCTGACTTGCCCAGTAAAATTAAGAGCTTAATTCATATTGGAATAGAATTCAATAAGTAATTGGAGGTTTTTTCCCCTATCATGCATATCTATACTAATAAAAGGGTAATATGCTAATTAGACTGGGAGACCTTCCGGGATACCGGCCAGGGGGTTCAGTTGGGAGCCATCAGGCCAGATGGGGAGGGCAGTTGGGGGACATGAGACCGGCTGGGGAGGGCTGTTGGGGGTCATGAGGCCGACAGGGGAGGGCAATTGGGGGCCATGAGGCTGGCAAGGGAGGGCAGTTGGGGGCGAGCAGGCTGGCAGGCAGAGTGGTTAGGGGCGATTGGGTAGGTAGGCAGGTGAGCGGTTAGGAGCCAGTGGTCCCAGATTGCGAGAAGGATGTTTGACTGCTGTAGTTCTGTTAGATATTAGGTATGGGTTTGGTACATATGGCCTTTATTATGTTGAGGTACATTCCTGCTATACCTGTTTTGTTTAAAGTTTTTCTTTAGGTCATAAATGGATGTTGAATTTTATCAAATGCCTTTTCTGCATGTATTGAGAGGACCATGTGATTTTTAGTCTTCATTTTGTTTTGTGCTGTATCACATTGATTGATTTACAAATATTAAACCATCATTGCATTAATGGAATAAATCCAAATTGATCATTGTGTATAATCCTTTTAATGTATTGTTAAATTCAGTCTGCTAATAGGATTTTTGCATTTATGTTCATTTAGAATATTGGCCTGCAATTTGTGTGTGTGTGGGCGGGTGGGCATTCTTGTCTGGTTTTGGTATCAGGGTAATGCTGGCTTTGTGAAATGAGTTTGGAAGCATTCTGTATTCTTTTAATTTTTGGAAGAGTTTGAGAAGCATTGGTATTAATTTTTCTTTAAATGTTTGATAGAGATTTTTGAGAAGATTGCTGCTGAAGGAAAGGCAGACTGCAAGACAGTGTGAGAGTGAGAGAACGAAAAGTGTATGGACGTACCGAGAGTGTAAATTTGTGGGTGAGCGATAGCTATACTCCAGGGGACTGTTGGAGACTGCCGGATCGGGCTCCCCTAACCGGGCAGCCTCCACTGCTGCTGAAATCTCTCCTGGAGCAGCCGGCTCAGCCTCGGAGACCACGCCATCTTGAGTGGCTGATATCGGAAGCGTACACATCCAGAAACCCTGCAACCACGGCACCCAGGGTCCAGCTACGAACCTAGGAACACCAGATCTCAAGCAGCGCAAATACTTGGACTCAGACGAGCCCGAGCGCTGCTCCTCCTCACAGAAAGGTCAGATTTCGCCTAGATAAAGGTGCGGTTTGTAATTCAGGTTGGAGAGAGGAACGCATGCGGGGGAAGTCTGCACCCCACAAAGTCCGCGGCCGTTGGGGCCAGCATGATCCGCGAGTGTGGAAGGGGTCCTGCAGGGCTGCTGGCAGAAGGGAACTCTAAAAATCAGCCCATAGCTGAACTGGGTGCAAAAAGGCAGTCTCAGATTTTGCCAGTGTGTTGAATGCTTAGTGCCAGGGGAGAGAGGACGTGCAGAAGAGACTTTGGGAGAATTTGCACTCTGGTTTTTCTTTTTTTTTCTCTTTAAATCTTTGCTTTTGATTATTAAACCCAATACATAAGATCGCCCAGTTGGGGTCACTCACAGAGACTGCAGGGGAAAGTTGTTTTTGTGGAACCTGGGAATCAGAGTGGGGAGTAATGACTAAGGAACCAGCTCTGGGGCAGTCGACTCTCCCAAACCAATATTAAGTGCGATAGGGAAAACAAAAACTAAATACTGGCTAGAGAGGACTTGTAGCCTTGGAGGTCAATCCAGAAACACTGCCACCCAGGGGCTGAACCACAAACTGACTCTTCTGTAAATACAAATAAAGGCAGACTGGGAAACAAAGAAACATTGCCTGCTTTAAAATCAGGACTGTGGTTTACAATACGGAGGAACAGTGTATCAAAGGGAACTTCAACACTTTCCTGAATACCTGACAGGACTAAGGCATGCCAAACAGAAGAGTAGAGGAAATGAAGGACCTTCACTACTGCATATTTTAATTTTTTTTCACCTTTTACTTCAGAAACTATTTTTTTTTCTTTTTTCGTCACCTGATTTTACCTTTTCAATTACTACATTTTTATTTTTAACCAGTATTATTACTACTACCATTTTACCTTTATTTTTAAAAGTGTCATTTTCTTTTCTTTTGGGATTAGTGTTCTACAATCTATTTTCACCTTTCCTTTAGCATCATTTTACTCTATCTCAACTTTACCTTTATGCCAAAACTCTCTTCCTTACTTTTCCCCTTTTGTTGTCCTGTTTCTCTTACCCTATTCCTGCTTTAGATTTTCCCTATTCCTTCTTTTTACCTCTGTTAAAATTTCACCCTACTTATATATATCTAATTTCCAATCCCCTGCTCTAAGAACATATACACCTCTCTCTTCTCTTTCTTCACTATCCAAATTTTTTTTTTTTTATCTCTGTCGTTTTGTTGTTGTTTGCTTGATTGTTGATTATATTGGGTTTGGTTTTTTTTTATGCTTGTTTGTGAGATTGTTTCACTTTTTCTTTTTCTTTTTTTTTCCAGTTATTTTTTGCTTCTGTTTTCCCTCGCCTCACTTGATATTAGTTGTTTGTAGTTTGCAATCATCTCTAGGTATCTGTTGCTGGAATTTGTTGGGATTAGTGGCTGTTCTATTGGAGTTTTCTCCCCATATAAATAGTTTCTTCCCCTCTTATATTTCATTCTCTTTCTTTTCTCTCTTACTTTTTTGTTTTCCATTTCTCAATTTCATTTTTGCACTCTTTTTCTTTCTTTTTCTAGTTTTTCTTTTTCTCTTCGTCTTTCTTCCTTATCTCCTAATTCTCTTTTCTCTGGTGGTCACCTTTATTTGGGGTTATTAGTATCGTGAATACATTTGTGTTCATTGCTTTGTGCATTGTGCCTTGTTGTGTTATATTTTGTGCCTTTAAATCAACGCAGCAGAGAGAGAACTACATAACCAAACACCTGGAGAAGAGAGATCATGGGGAAACAAAGAAACAGCCCGCATATGAAAGAAAAACAGGCATCACCAGAAAAAGAAGTAAACGAAATGGAGGCAATGGAGGCAAGCAACCTGTCAGAGAAAGAATTCAGAGAAATGGTCATAAGGTGAATGAAAAGAATGGAAGACAAATTCAACAACATGTGTAAGAACCAAGAAGAAATGAAGAAGAACCAAGAAGAAATGAAAAATGACATCGCTGCTATAAAGAACTCAATAGAAAGCATTAACAGTAGACTAGAAGAAGCAGAGGACCGCATCAGTGCACTAGAAGACAAGCTAGGAAAAAATACCCAAGCAGAGCAGCTTCTAGAAAAAAAAAAATTTAAGCAGGAGGAGAGCCTAAGAGAACTTTGGGACAACATGAAACAAAACAACATCCTCATAATAGGGGTGCCAGAAGGACAGGAAACTGAACAAGGAATAGAAAACCTGTTTGAAGAAATAAAGACAGAAACCTTCCCTGATATAGGGAAGAAAAAACTCACACAAATCCAAGAAGCTCACAGAGTCCCAAACAAAATGAACCCCAAAAGACCGACGCCAAGGCACATTATAATTAAATTGGCAAACACCAACGACAAAGCAAAAATCTTAAAAGCGACCAGAGAGAGACAGAAAGTTACCTACAAAGGATCCCCCATCAGACTAGCGACTGATTTCTCAACAGAAACACATCAGGCAAGAGGGGAATGGAATGAAATATACAAAGTCATGCAAAGGAAGGGTCTGCATCCAAGAATACTGTACCCAGCAAGGCTATCAATCAAAATTGAGGGTGAAATCAGGAGCTTCACATACAAAAAAGGACTACGGGAGTTTATTACCAACAAACCAGCAATGCAAGAAATGCTAAAGGGTCTGCTGTAAAAAGAAAAATTAGGAACAAAGAAGGAACACAGGGGTAAAGAATAAAAATGGCGACAAAAAAGTATCCTATCTAATAATAGGCAAAGATGGTAATTGACCATACCTTTGCTACACCTCCCATTGGCTAATCAGTGTGATATGCAAATTAGCCACCAACAAAGATGGCGGCTAATTTGCATACTGCAGGCAGGGCGGGACAGCGCCAGCTGCCATCCAGTCCCTGTGTGCAGCCCTGGGTGGCAGGGCTTAGGTGGCGCTTTCCCACTGCCTAAACCCCGCCCCCAGCCGGGACCCCCGTGTGCTGCCTAAGCCCTGCCCCCAGCCGGACCCCGTGTGCCGCCTAATCCCTGCGCTGCCTAAGCCCCGCCCCCAGATGGGACCCCTGTGTGCTGCCTAAGCCCCGCCCCCAGCCAGGACCCCTGTGTGCCGCCTAAGCCCTGCGCTGCCTAAGCCCTACCCCCAGCCGGGACCCCATGGCAATTAGAGAGCAAGAAAGTGCCGCCCACAGGCAGCACCCAGCTGGGCCTGACCCCGGGTGCCCTGGTGATCCAGCGATCGGTGAACAGGAAAGGGTGGCCTGCAGGCAGCCCCCAGCAAGGCCTGCCCCTGGGTCACTGCAGCGATCCCAGAGCAGGAAAGCGTGGCCTGCAGGCAGTACCCCACCCTGGCCACAGCTCAAGGGAGAGTACAACATGCAGTGGAGGCAAGGAGCCTGAGAGATCAACAGAGAGCGGCGCCTATTCCAAGCCTCCACAGTGTGGCTGCGGGCAGGCCCCCAGCAGACACACACACACACACACACACACACACACACACACACGGGAACTGCTCCACTACATGGGAGAACAGATTCACCAATGATATCACCGATAAGGGTTTAATCTCCAACATTTATAGGGAACTCATGAAACTTAACAACAGGAAGATAATCCAATCAAAAAATGGGCAAGGGACCTAGATAGACACTTTTCAAAAGAGGACATACAGAAGGCCAAGACATATGAAAACATGCTCAAAGTCACTAATTATACGAGAGATGCAAATCAAGTGCTGGAGAGGATGCGGAGAAAAGGGAACACTCGCACACTGCTGGTGGGAATGCAGACTGGTGCAGCCACTATGGAAGACAGTATGGAGTTTCCTCAAAAAGTTAAAAATGGAGCTCCCATTTGACCCAGTGATCACACTTCTAGGAATATATCCCAAGAAACCAGAAACACCAATCAGAAATGATATATGCATCCCTATGTTCATAGCAGCACAATTTACCATTGCAAAGATCTGGAAACAGCCTAAGTGCCCATCAGCTGATGAATGGATTAGAAAACTGTGGTACATCTACACAATGGAATACTATGCTGCTGTAAAAAAGAAGAAATTCTTAACATTTGCAACAGCATGGATGGAGCTGGAGAGCATTATGCTAAGTGAAATAAGCCAGTCAATGAAAGAAAAATACCACATGATCTCACTCATTTATGGATAATAAAGATCATTATAAACTGATGGAAAAAAATAGATACAGAGGCAGAGCAGCATCAAACAGACTGTCAAACTACAGTGGGAAGGCTGGGGAGGTTTGGGAGGGTAAAAGGAGGGGGTAAGAGATCAACCGAAGGACTTGTATGCATGAATATAAGCATAACCAATGGACACAAGACCCTGGGGGGTAGGGGAGGCCGGGGGAATGTCAAGGGGAAAAAAAAGGAGACATTGTAATACTCTTTGTAATACTTTAAGCAATAAAAAAAAAAATTTTAAAAAATGTTTGATAGATTTCATCAGTGAAGCATTGATTTTGGACTTTTGTTTTTCTGATTATTGATTCAATCTCCTTACTAGTAACTGGTCTGTTCAGATTTTTAATTTTATTTAGTCTTGTTAGGTTATATGTTTTAAGGAATATATCTATTTTGTCCAATTTGTTAGTGTATAATTAATTGTCCATAGTAATCTCTTATAATCCTTTGTATTTCTGTGGTGTCAGTTGTAACATCTCTTCTTTCATTTCTGATTTTATTTATTTGAGTCCTACCTCTTTTTTCCTTGGTGAGTCTAAAGATTTGTTGATTTTGCTTCTCTTTTCAAAAAACCAGATTTGAGTTTCATCTATCTTTTCTATTGTCCTTTTAGTCTCTCTTTTATTTACTTCTGCTTGAATCTTTGTTACTTCCTTCCTTCTACTCACTTTGGTTTTTGTTCTTTTTCTAGTTTCTTGAGGTGTAAAGTTAGGCTGTTTCTTTTCTTGTCTCTTACCTCCAAAATGTCTCTGTTACATTTTCATTGGTCAACACAAGCATGTGACCCAATATCTTCTAGTTGCCACTTAGCAAGAAGGGATGGCAAAGTTAGCTATTTTCTGTACTTTAAAAAGCAGGTTATAGTTGGGATTGTCCGTGAGCATTGTAATGTGAACATTGTCACAAATGAGCATGAAATGTGAGGAGTTAAGAGTAAAGTATCACACAAAGAGTAGAAAGATTTTGTGTACTAATAAATCTCCTTGATATCATCCACTTTGAAATGAGATCCAAGCGCATTTTCCCTCTAACAAAGGCTCTCTTGTACTGCCGCAAAGTTAAGGTGAGGAGTTCATAAAGGCAGGAACCAAGTTTGTGTGTGAGTGTGTCTGTGTGTATGTACTTGCCACACACTGAACATTTGAAGTAAATATGGACTACTATGGGTACTATATCACTTAGATGCCATCAGTAGATGCCATTAGAGGATGGCATGCCCGCATATATAAAACATGCACTATCTTATATATACTATAATGCCCTCATATATTACTGGTGGGAATGTAAATTGTTGCCACCACTTTGTAAAACAGTTCTCCAGTTCTTCAAAAAGTCTAAGATAGAGCTACCATAAGACCCAAAAATTCCACTTCTAGGTATATCCTCAAGAGAACTGAAAATATATATTTACACAAAAAAGTTGTACATGCATGTTTATGGCAAGATTGCTCATAATAGCCAAAAAGAATGAACAACCCAAATGTACATTAACTAATGAGTGGATAAACACAATGTGATATATTAATATAATGTCATCCTATATAATAAAGAGCTAATATGCAAATTATCCCTCACGCTCTCACAAGATGGCTGCCTATGACCAGGCCTGCAAGGGGGTTAGTGAGGGACAACCAAATGACTGAACAAGCAGGCTGCATGGGGCGACCAGGAGGCTGGCAGGAAGGGGCAGTTGGGGGCAACCAGACTGGTGGGGGGGATGCAGTTGGGGGTGACCAGGCTGGCAGGTGGAGCAGTTGGGGGCAATTAGGCTGGCAGGGGGTCAGTGAGGGGTGACTAGGCCAGCAGGGGGGAAGTTGGGGGCGACCAGGTCAGCAGGGGGGGCAGTTAGGGGTGACCAGGCCATCAGGGGTAGGCAGTTAGGAGTGACCAGGCCAGCAGGGAGGGGGCAGTTGGGGACGACCTGGCTGGGAGCGAGGGGAAGTTAGGAGCAACCAGGTAGGCAGGCAGGTGAGCAATTAGGAGCCAGCAGTCCAGGATTGTGAGAGGGGTCCTAGATTGGAGAGGGTGCAGGCTGGGCTGAGGGGACTCACCCTCCTGTGCACAAATTTCATGCACCGGGCCTCTAATCCATCCATAAAAAGAAATAAAGTATTGATACCTGCAGATGCCTGATACCTGCAACTACCTGGATGAAATTTGAAAACATTATTCCAGGTGAAAGAAGCCAGACACAAATGGCCACACATTATATGATTCCAATTATATGAAATGTTCAGAATAGACAAACCCATAAAGACAGAAAGTAGATTAGTGGTTGCAGGGGTAGGAGAGAGGGAATGGGAAGTGACCACTAATAAATATATGTTTACTTTTGGCGATGATAAAAATGCTCTGGAATTAGATGGTGATGATGGTTGGACAACTTTTTAATATACTAAAATTCTGAATTTTACACTGAATTGTACATTTTAAAAGGTTGAATTGAATGTCATGGTATGTGAATTATTTCAAGTTTTTAAAAAAACACTTTTTCCTCAGCTAACCTAAGGAGAAAAGAAATTTTAAAAGATGTTAATGACTCATTAAAACTCCAGGGGGAGTAGTGTCAGGTTTGTAAACTATGGCTGGAGACAATAGCCCAATTGCCCTGAGGCAGCTGCCACTGCCATTGCCCTTAGCACATGTGTGGCAGCTTGCACCCTCCCCCCAGCACTGAGTGTAGGGTGCAATAGGTCTTCTGTCCATGCTGCCTCTGAAATGATATCTCATTACCATCCTGGATTCCACATGGTACCTTTTTCATTTCTCCACTTTCTCTGGGTCACAGGAACATCTCATCAATTGAGCACAGGCCACTCACTTCCACCTTGGCTGAAAGGGAGCCCGTGAAAGAGAATTTCTAGCCTCTTCCCTGGGGAGGCAGAACTCCCAAAGTGGAAAGTATTAGAGGTTTTTTCAAAGGTTCTGATCAGTCAAAGAGCATGACAAATTTCCAGTAGAGCTGTCTTCCCACTTAAAGTGATATAATTTCTATTTTAATCGTGCTTCACTTATTTAGAATAATCTGTGGGAAGGCTTGTTTAAATTAATAAAGAGCTGAGATATACCAAGAGAACTTTGGGAAACAAGAATGGAGAAAGTAACAATGTGATAAACCAAGAGCTATTCATTCTTTCACTTACTTATTCAACAAGTATCTATTTATTTAAAAATATGCATGGATATTGGGCCAAGTGCTTCATGTAGAAGATACAAGAGTGAAGAAGGCCGGTAACACCTTGGTTCTTGGGCTCTTTAGGCTACGTGGTCAGGCAAGCAAGAATAATACTGTGTGACAAGCAAAGTTACTGGATACGAACAGAAACACAGAAGAGGCTGAACTAATACATGAAAACTCCACCTTCCCCTTTCATTAACAAATGAAGGTTCCTCCATATCACAGGGAAACAAGGGCCTTTTATGGTCTGTAGGAAAATCTAGTCCTCTCCTCCAATTGCCACCAGCTTTACAGGGCAATAAATTAATCCTGGCAGAAGATGGCTATGCCAGCACAGTCACCTTTGTTCAGTGCTCCTTAAGAACCACCGAGGGATAGACACAGCAAATAAGATACGGCTATGAGGTGAGTAATTTTTCTCATGCAGGAGGTGCTTTGAACAAGACTTGTCCCTTTCTTCTTGTAAATGCCCCTGTTTCCTTCTCTGCTAAGGGATGTGGACAGCCCATGCTTTTCTTCTGGGCCTGACGTTTTCTCCCCTTCACACACACTGTGAGGAGAGCTAGCTGACAGTGGCATGGGTTGAGTTAGGTGAATGCATCTTTCCAGGCAGAGAAGGAAGTGGCTACACAATTATTAAGGTTTTTAGTAATAACCTGGGTTTAAATTAATTCTAAAACTTTGTTTGATACTGAAAAGTGGCTTTGGGCAAGGAGGGTTTCTAAGTAGGGAAGAATTTCTACCTTTAGGAATCTCTACTCCTACCTTCTATCTGGATGACAACAGTTCCTATGGTAGGAAAATGCCTGGGATTGTCCCCAGTGCCCTGAGCTTCAGGTGCTGAACCTGCTCCCCCAGGAGGATTAAAGAGCTGTGGAAGAGGTGTCTGCTGTGGTTTGTTGAGGCTGCAAAGAAGTCTCCCCATAGAGAGAAACAAAGAAGTCTAAGGGATGGACAATTTGTTGGCTATGTTGATGAGTCATGGGTTATAAGGATAAGAAACTAAATTGGGTATTGAGAGCAAGTGCGGTTGGTCTCTGAGACTTCTTTCACTGTCTGAAATTCTACCTTTAGCGATTTAGCCTCTAGATCTTTAAGCTCTGCAGTCTAGGAGACTTTATGGAGACAGTATTCAAATTTAATAAGCAGGAATCTAATGAAAAAAATAAACTAACAAAATAGGTCCAGAAACATAGATGCACGGAGCAGTCTGACAGATCTCAGAGGGCAGGGAGGGAGGATGGGGGTGGGGGTGGGGTGGGAAGAGATTAACCAAAGAATTTATATGCATATATGCATAGCCCAGGGACACAGACAATAGTGTGGTGAAGGCCTGAGGTGGGGGTGGGAGGGGGAAGTGAGGGGAAATAGGGGATTTCTGTAATAATGTCAACAATACAACAAAACAAGATGAACTTTTTTTAAAAAAGCAGGGCTACTCAGTTTTTGCCTCAGTTCTACTACTAACGGTGGTTAGACAAAATTCCTTAGCATTTATTTATAAGATGGGAATCTTGATGCCTGCCTTACCCTAAAAATAAAAAGCCAAAGTGAGAAGCAACAAGCATTTCTTTGAGATCACAGAATTGCAATCGGGGAACACAAGTTTGGGCAGAAGCCCAAATTATGTCCCAAATGCAGGATAAAGCCAGGGGGGTTTTATGGGAAAAGGAGGGGATATTATTATATGAAGAGAGGAAAGGGTTTTCTATTGTTGTTAACAACTAAGTTAGTTTTTAGCTATCCATGCTGGTTACTAATTCTAAAGTATGTGAGTCCTTGTGGTTAGGGTGTCTGCTTTCCTGTTAGCTTACAGTTGTTTGCAAAACAATGTGGCTATGACCCAGCCCAAGAGTTATTTTGTCCAGTTCAAACATTTCAAAGGTGTAAGGGCAAGATGTAAGGCAGTTCATCCGGAATGGCTTTTCTGGCTCCATTTTAAAATGGTGCCCCTATGTCAACTTTCACACCTGCCTGATCAACTTTGATATAGGAATTTTATGGGAATACAATAATATGAAATATATATTATGAGGATTAGAGTAAACCTTTGAATAATTTTGACTAGAGGAGAGACACCTAATTGATAGATTTAGGCTAATCGGAAGGAATACTTAATATACTCCAACTGCTATCCCAAACCTAACCTCACCCACTCACCCACCCACCCCCACATCTTGGCAAATAATTTATATATCCTTGCTTCTCACCCCCATTTTGCAATTAAGGTACTTATTGGGTTATTACACATTAATTTAAAGGCTGCCTTAATTAAAAAGTGAAGCTATACATATATGAAAATACTTATAGAAATGGTCATGTCATTGGTCTGGGTTTAAGATGAGCAGGGGTGCAGAGAAATGGGAATTTAAAGGAGAGGTGAAATTAAAGAGAGAGAGAGAGAGAGAGAGAGAGAGAGAGAGAGAGAGAGAGAGAGAGAGAGAAGAGAGAGAGAGAGAGAGAGAGAGAGAGAGAGAGAGAGAGAGAGAGAGAGAACTTTTTTGTCCACATGGACTTATAGACTGTGACTACAGAAATGTCAGTTTGCATGGCTGGAACATATGCAAGGGAAGAGGCTGGACAGCTAGGCTTGGGAGGTATCTGATGACCTTTGATTACACACCACAGACTTTATATTTTATCGGGAGAACCTTCAAAGACTTGGACACAGGAGAACCAAACGACCCAATTTGTGTTGCAGAAAGATCAATTCAGCTGCAGTGTGTTGAATGGATACCAGGAGCAGAACGAGTGGAAACAGGTAGCAGTGGGGAAGCAGGGGTCACAGTTCAGGTCAGAAATGATAGCCTGGCTAAACATTTCCAGAACTGGAGAGGAAGGAACAGAGTTGACAGGTATTGTAAAATTAGTCTGACTTAGCTGGTAACTGGTTGTGAGAACTAACAGGCAGAGAGGAGGCAAAAATGTTACCCAGGTTTTTAAAGAAATTGTAGTTTTTCTGTTCCTCAAGATGTGAATTATTTGAGAAGCAGCCAATTTGGCAGAATTAGAAGTTGGGAACAGGATGTTGGGAGAGATGATTTCATGTTTAAATCTGTTGAATTTGGTTAAGTCTGTGGGACATCCAAGTGAGATATCCAATAAGCAATCGCCTATATGAATCTAAATTTCTGAGCTAGAAATCCAGGTTGGATTGACTTTTGTTGTTATGTGAAGTCATATGAGTGGTGAAGATTGCTCAAGATTTATGAGAGTAACACAGGGAATATCAACATTTAATGAAATATGGTATTACAAAGAAAACTGAAAAGGAACCAGAAAAGTATGGAATGATAATCCAAAGGTGGGAAATTTGAAAGAGGAGGGTGTGGTTGTTATGCTAGATGGTTTAGACAGTGCCCATTGTATTCCGCAGCTAAGTCGCTGGTGACGTTGGCTAGAGCAGTTTCAGTGGAATGCAGGAAGCAGAAGCCAAGCCATAACATGAGGAAGCTAACACAGACAGTGTGGAATTATCTTTTTGGAAAGATAGCTATGAAAGGAGAAAGGAAGTTAGCGAACCTAGAGAAGAACACTGAGTCATCAAGAGAGTTTAGGGTGATTTGGGATGATATATTTATGAGGGGAAAGAGTGACTTCAGAGGGAGAGTTTGGTAATTCAAGAAAGAAGAAAGGTAATTGGTGGACCAAGATTTCTTAATGCTAATAATTTTATTTTTTAAAATTTATTTTTTATTTAAGTATAGTTGGCATATAATCTTATGTTGGTTATATTAGTTTCAGATGTACAATATAGTGATTCGACATTTTGATACCTTAAATGTGATCACCCCACTAATTCTAGTAATCATCTGTCACCAGGTAAATTTATCACATATTATTGAACATGATTTTTTGAGAAATTCAAAGGCTATGAGTACTAGAGAATAGATAACAAGGATTATGCTTAGACAAGAAGAGGGAAAACTCTTCTACTGAGAGGGAAAGTATGAGAAGTTACCTAGATGTAAAAAACGTTTATAGAAAAACACTGGTTGAGAAGCAGGGAGATGCAATCATTTCTGCAAAATAGTTTTTTTGTGTGTGATGTTGGAGATGATATTGGCTGAAGGTGCGAGTGTTGGTGACAGAGGTTGGGGCTTGAAGAGAAAGATCATGTTCGAAATTTCTGCTGTGAAAAATGAGAGACAAGATTGTCAACCAGCATGCCAGAATATTTGGGAGATTATGAACCCAGTGGCATTTACACTGGGCTAAGTGCATGACCCCGAGACAGATGTTTGGATGGATAGTTTCATTGGATAGATTTAGGTAGCAGACAAGGTAGTAAGGAAGATGAGAGCAATAGATACTGAGGCCTACATCACTTGGGGAGAATAACCAGGAAGGGCTAAGAGACTAAAAAGAAATGAAAGAGAATAGAAGCCTCAATATGGTCAAAGGATAAGGTAACAATGCAACGAGAGTAAAAGGATATGAGCTTCTGACCAGTAAATAGGAAGCAGAGGTTAAGAGTTCAGAGTAGAACTGGAGGGTGATAAATTCCAGGATATAGCCAACGTTTGGGGTGATGGGAATAGAGTGGTGATGTGAGCCACTGAAGTTAAAGATGGCGTGGAATTGTAAGGCATACACACACACACACACACACACACACACACACGCTGAGTGGCCAGATTATTATGACCACCTGATGTTTGTAGGCAAATTAGCTATAATTTTGCGCTGAAGTTGCTAGAGGGCCAGATCATTATAAATGTCTGAATAGCACAACATACCTAAGTATCATTGCTGATCAAGTTCATCCTATCATGTTGATGACTTATCCCAATGGAGATGGCTTCTTCCAACAAGACAATGCACCATGCCACGGTGCTCGTATTGTGCAGGAGTGGTTTCAAGAATGTGAGGGAGACTTCACCTTGCTTAGGTGGCCCCCACAATCACCAGATCTCAATCCAATTGAGCATTTGTGGGACGAAGTTAAAAGAGCCATCAGGCAGCTGGTTCCACAACCGTCAAATCTCACAGAACTGGACAGTGCTATTCATCAGGCATGGTGTCAGATTCCTCGCATCACCTTTCAACATCTTGTGGAGTCAATGCCAAGAAGAATCGCCGCAGTATTGAAGGCAAAAGGTGGCCCAATGAAGTACTGATGGGGTGGTCATAATAATCTGGCCACTCAGTATATATATAGTTTCATTTGATATAATTAGCGTACCAGAATGAGAGTACCTCCTGAATCTGAGCTCATCCTATACTAATAAAAGAGAAAAATGGTAATTGGCGTACGACCGATACCTTTTTCATTGGCTAATCAGTGAGATATGCAAATTAACTGCCAACTAAGATGGCAGTTAACCGCCAAAAAAGATGGCGGCTAATTTGCATATTGCAGGCAGGATGGTACAGCGCCATCAGAGAGCGGGTTGGGGGTGTGAGTGCCAGCAGTCGCCCGAGACCTGATCCCGCCGGTAGACCTGGACGTAGGCTGGCGAGGCAGCTGCGGCGTCCGCCTGCACTCACGCCGCCAACCCGCGAGAACGGGTTGAGGGCGTGAGTGCCAGTGGTTGCCCGGGACCCGATCACGCGGGCCTGCGGGGCGGCTGCAGCGGTCGCCCGGGACCCGATCCAGCCGGCAGACTTGGACGTGAGCCGGCAGGGCGGCTGCGGCGTTCGCCCGCACTCATGCCGCCAACCCGCCCAGGACCTGATCCTGCCGGCAAACCCGGACGCGAGCTGGCGGGGCGGCTGCGGCGGTCGCCCGGGACCCGATCACGCGGGCCGGCAGGGCGACTCGCCCCCAACCCGCTCTCCCGCCCAGCAGGGGACCCTCATTTCCCCCCATCACTGGTTCTGCCCCCAGCCCAGGCCAGAGGCGTCAGGCCTGGGCTGGGGTCAACGCCTGAGGGCTCCCAGTATGTGAGAGGGGGAAAGCTGGACTGAGGGACACTCCCCCCCACACACACACCCTGTGCACGAATTTCATGCACCGGGCCCCTAGTTTTGTAGATAAAGAAACACACATCCAAATAGCTAAAATATCCATCTGTTAGTACAAAATCCAGGCCAAGAATTGAAGTCCTTTGATTTCCCTCCAATACACCAAATATTTAAATACTTGAGCCTATGCATGGTCTTCAGTGCTTCTGTGAACCACCAAATTTATATGGGTTTATATGTTGTGAACATACAAGCAAGCATTATGTTGGTGATCAAGATTAGGCTAGTTTTTGTTACCAGATTGTAAAAAGGATTAGTGACCTCTAAACAGTTAAACACCTCAACATCATGGCATGGGAATTATTAAAAGAAGATGTGGGTTCAGGTTTTGCTGCTGTTTCTGTCCCGGACTGTACCCTCCTCTCTACTGCCCAGGGTGGTTGTGGAGATCAAAGTGGCATCTGAAAGGGCTTTCTGAGCCATCTCAACCCCTCATCTATCTTTCTCCTGTACTTCATTCCTCTTCTTCCTCTCTCCCTCTCATTCTTCATGTCTGATGTATTTTTTCCTTGGGCAATACTCAACCCCTCTGCAGGCAAAGAGGGCAAGAGCCATAGTAGTGTTGGATGCATAGATTAGACTTAGATGGAGACACTGTGATGAAAAAATATTCTCTAGGTTATGTAAAGAGAAATGCCAATAATCTAGTCATCTTATAAGGGAGTTCCCATTCTAATCATAATGCCTAGCTATTCTTTTGGATTGATGGGACTATATGGTTTGCTTTAATCCTGTTATCTGTGTCCATCTAGATGGCGAGGAAGCTCGGTGTGTTGGAAATCTTTCTGTTCATCTGCTTCCTAATTGTATTGGCCGCAGATATCTTCTTGCTGTTTCTGGTGCTTGAGGATACTTCAGGTAAGGGAGATACTCATGGCTGCTGAGTTGGAAGGAAGTCCCTTCAGAATGCCAAAAAAATCATCTTACTCCTTCACTCCTTGGCATGCCACCACACTGCATTTATAACTCACATCCATAGCCAATTTAGGTCAATCTCCAAAAGCTGTGTTCTTTTTCTGCAATTAAATCTTGAATGCTCATGATATTCAAGGCCTCAAAAGTATCATTTGAAACAAATTTAACAAGATGCACAATTAGGCCCATCAAATACTTGTTTTTCAACCTAGAGCCATGAGGTAATAGGGCCTTCAAGGAGAAAGAATAGTTGAGGTAACTGTGCCCAATCCCATTACATTATGGCAAAGGGCATTAGGTTACAGAGAAGGGGAGGGCTGATACACTTGGCTTACATATATCAATTACGATTAGCCTCCAGTCCATATTCTGACTGGAATAGCTATGATTTCTTCGTAGATATCTTTGAAACTGTTTTCTCTCTCACACAGAAGCATCAAACAGAATGCTTTCTCCTTTAATCACACATTATACTCTAAATAAGAAAAAAAGTGTCATACAAAAATCTATTCTCAATTAGGTTTATTCTGCTTGATAACGCTTACTTTATAAATGTAGATTAAACACATGGTAAAAAGAAATTATACTGATAAAAGAACTTTACTGACTCAATCTTTTCACCACTCTCCACAGTAAATTGACACTTTCTAGAAACAACTATGACTTTGAAAGATGATTAGAAAACCATTGATAAAAACTGTTTTTGACCTATTACTGCTTTTTCCCTATGAATATTTTTGCATCACAAGTCCCGTGAGATTACTGTCCAGTGTATACGGATAAGTAGTTTCTTTTACTTAACATAAAATTAGATCTTTGCACCTGCATTCATTCTAAACTACACTCTAATTCTTGCAGAATGCTTCAAATTTTAAATGTTTTACATAGTGGGCTTGCCCTGATGTGTTTTTCCAAGAAGTTTCCATGAGTTGAAAAGGAGTTTTTAATTCATTTTTTTATTGTGGTAAGAACACTTAAAGTGAAATTTACCCTCTTAACAGGTTTTCCAGTGTATAATATAGCATTGTTATCTACGGGCACAATTTTGTACATCAGATCTGTAGAATTTATTCTTCTTGCTTAACTGAAATTTTATACGTTACTTAGCAACACCCTATTGTCCCCTTCCCCCAGCCCATGGCAACTATCATTCTGTTCTTTGCTTTAGTGACTTTTGACTGTTTTTGATACATCACATAGGTAGAGTCATACAATATTGGTCCTCTGTGCCTAGCTTATTTCACTTAACATAACGTTTTCAAGCTTCATCCAAATTGTTGCAAATGACCAGGTTCTTTTTCTTTTTTAAGGCTGGATAGTATTCCATTTCATGTAATAATAACATTCCATGTATATAGCATACTTTCTTTACCCATTCATCCATCAGTGGACATTTGGGTTGGGTTTACATCTTGGCTATTTGTGAATAGTGCTGTAATGACATGGGGATGCTAATATGTATTTGAGATTCTGATTTCAATTCTTTTGGATAAATACCAAAAAGTAGGCATGCTGGATTATACGGTAGTTCTATTTTTTAATTTTTTTGAGGAACCTCTATAATGTTTTTCATAGTGGCTGCACCAATTTGCAGCATTCCCACTAATAGTATTCACGAGTTCTAATTTCTCCACATCCTCACCCATTCTTGTTTTCTTTGTAATAGCCATCCTTACGGATGAGCTGTTTTCTCATTGTGGCTTTGATTTGAATTCCCCTGGTGATTAGTGACATTAAGTATCTTTTCATATACCTGTTGGACATTTGCCTGTCTTCTTTGATAAAATGTCAATTCAAGTCTGTAATGCATTTTTAAATCAGGTTATTCATTTGTATTTATTTTGTTTTTGCTATTGAGTTGTAGGAGTTCCTTATATATTTTAGAAATTGCCCCTTTTGGGATACATGGTTTTCAAGTATTTTCTCCCATTCCTTAGGCTGCCTTTTCACTCTGTTAATTGTGTTTTGTTGTTGTTGCTGCTGTTTTCGTACGCAGAATCTTTTAGTTTGTTTTAGTGTCATTGTCAGGAATTGGATGGTAGAGATTCATTGCACAATTGTGTAAAATACCAAAAACAACATTGAGTTGTACACTTTAAAAGGCTGAATTTTATGGTATGTGAATTACATCTCAATAAAAACCAACGAAACCGAAAGCAAAATGATCCTGGTGAACTTGTGCTAAAGAACCAGTATTTTCTCTCTGAGTAGCTTCTATGAGAATATCAAAATACCTGTCAGTACTATACCTTTTCCAAATGAGGATGGGGCAGGAACATAATTTACATGTATGGAAGATAAATAAATACAAATATAGAATAAATATAAAATATATATTCTTTTGGTGTTTTTAAATAAAAAAATCTGTATAAGTCCATTCTTTTAATATATTTTAAAAGCAAATGTATTTAACACTTGGAAAATGTATACAATGTAGATTGCAGCTTCTAGTGTTCATTAACTGGAGAATAGGCTGAAAGTCTGACACTGCTTCATTCCTGGAACTGTGATTATGCACATACAGATTTTTAACTTTGTTCTTTAATTTTTATGCAGGTACTCCATTTAGTCCACAGTGCACTGAGATCCCTGAATCACATAGGATAGACTGTGCGCCTGGCGAGATGGTGTCAAAGGTCAGAGGAATGGGCGACCTGCCATTGACTTCCTGGGTTTTATTTCAAAGAAATGAGTGTGTGAAGTGGGGAGAGAGTGGTGGTGGAGTAGGTTATGGAACTCTGATTTGTTTGGTGTTACTGTTTGTTTCTTGTCTTATTGAAATAACACTAAAGAAGTGAGGGAAGTAGGATAGTGTAATGGTAAGAGGAGTAGGAAATGATAGGAGTGTTGGCCCACGGGGTTTGAAATCCAGAGTGGAGGGAGAGTTGCTAGTGGAGGGCTATTCCCAGGGCAGCCACAGAAAGGTTGTTTTAGGGCTAGACCATGTATCCCTTGAGAACAGAACCCATCAAGCAGATATGAATGACTGAGTCACTTGGTGAATTCAGGTGACTTGTTACAACAAGAGTCTTCTGGAATCATATTATTGGCAAGAGAGCCCGATGAACCTGTGCGAAAGAACAAACATTTTCTCTCTGAGTGGCTTCTACAAGAATTTGAACTATTTGAACCCTGCTAGTTTTGATTAAAAACTGTACAATAAAGTACACTTACATTCTATTGCTTTACTTTATATTTTATATTCTATATCCCATAATATCCTATCAGGATGTTAATAAGTAATACATTAAATTTTAGGTTAAAATTAGGCAATATTGACATTTCAATAATTTTGAATCATCCCATTTTAAAAACATAAAAGTCTTTCCATTTTAACTCTTGTTTTTCTTTTTTTTAATATATTTTATTGATTTTTTACAGAGAGGGAGGGAAAGAGATAGAGAGTTAGAAACATCGATGAGCGAGAAACATCCATCAGCTGCCTCCTGCACATCTCCTACTGGGGATATGCCCGCAACCCAGGTACATGCCCTTGACCGGAATCGAACCTGGGACCTTTCAGTCCGCAGGCTGACGCTCTATCCACTGAGCCAAACCGGTTTCGGCAACTCTTGTTTTTCTTAATATGTATTGTTTTACATAAGCATTATGAAGTTTTTTTCCTAGATTTTTCATATGCATAGTTTCTATTGTAAATACATTCCATTATATTTTCTAAGTGGCGCTAATCTGTGTTATTGTAATGACATTGAAAATGGAAAAAAGAGTGCCCGGCTATGTGTCTCATTGGTTGAGCATAGACCTATGAACCAGGAGGTCATTGTTCGATTCCTGGTCAGGGCACATGCCTGGGGTTGCAGGCTCGATCCCCAGTAGGGGGCACACAAGAGGCAGCTGATCAATAATTCTCTCTCATAATTGGTGTTTCTATCTCTCCCTCTCCCTTTGCCTCTGAAATAAAGAAAAGTATATATTTAAAAAAGAATAGAAAAAGAAGAAAATATACAGAGTAGGGTACAAAAGTTACTTATGGAAAATAACAATAATTAGTAAATAATAATACAAATGAGCTCTGTTTCCTGTATTCACAATTGTAAATCTACCTTTGCTCCACCCTGTATATCTCTTAAACATCTGACCTTTGGTTTCTGTGGTACTGGTAATGGCTTAAAACTGAAATAAGGATGTTAGGGCAGGCTGCATGCACAAAAATTTGTGTTTACCTAAATGTATCAGATTTCTTGTTTTATTGATTTTTATAGAGGTCTGTGGACTTTGGAACAATTTATGGCAATGAAACTAACCTTTTGGACTTTATAGACCTCAGTTTCAGAGGCAGCAGAAGTGTTAATGTCTGTTTCAGACTTAGGAAAATCAGTCTTCCAGTGGTTATCCAGCACCTCAAACTCTTTTTCCACTGACTCCCTCTAGCCTTTTGATATCTGAAGAGGATGGGCCAGGAACATAATTTACATGTATGGAGAATAAATGACTACATTAAAGAAGATTTTATAGTTATAATGTAATTGCTTTGTTTATAATAAGCATGGTGAACATTGATGTAAGATATATTCTTGTGATTTTTCAGAGCAATTATATCAGATGTCAGCATCTAAAATACTTGTCAGTACTATACCTTTTCCAAATGAGTAGTATTATGACATATTCTTTTGTTTTTTTTAAATCATGAAATCTATAAATATATTCTTTTAATAATAAATATTCAGATATTATAGTGATGTACATAATAAAATGGGAAAGTCCTACTCATTCATTAAGCTTCCTCTCTACCTCCAAATGCTCTCCCCAGAATCAATCAATAGTTTGGTGTGTATTTTTCTCTTGGTCTTTCTGTACTTTTGCATATATTTTGCACATATATTTATGTATTATTTTTGTTTTAACACAGATTTAATTATACTGTGTATATTATTATATAATTTGCTTTTTAAATTTAGGTCATTTAAATTCATCACATTATTATATTTTAAAAATGGTTTGCTTCTGTTGAGATAGTCATATGATTTTTTTATTTTCTTTTGTCAATGTTGCTTAATTAATTTTGAACCATTCCAGCTTTCTCTTGATAATCCTTACTTGGCTAGTATGCATTAAATTTTCAATGTACTAATAAATTAAAATCTAACATCTAATTAAAATTTTATACATCATTATTTTTAAGTGAAATTAGTTCACTATATATTTTTGGTTAATTGTTCATTTGGACTTTCCTTGCCTAGTTTGTTGTCAGAATTATTCTAGTTTAATAAAATGAGTCAGGAAAGTTTCCACCTTTTCCTATGTTCTAAAAATATATTGATATATAATATGAGAATATTCTATTCCCCAGAATATCTGGGCAAGATATCATTTTTTTAAGGAAAAATCTTTGACTATTTACAGTTTCCCATGGCTACTGGTCCTTCTAAGGTTTTCTATTTATTCTGACCTAATTTTCACTATTTAATATTATACTATTTAAAGATTCAAATTACAGTTTCACATTTATTGGCAAATATATATACAAATAGCTGTCCCATAATTCTTTTATTTGTGTTAAAAAGTCATATGTATCTGTTGTTATTCCCATTTTTGTTTCTAATCATGTTTGTCTCCCTCTCTTTTTGTCAAAGGAGAATTTGATAAGTAATCGTATTTTCTTTGATCTTTTCAAAGAGTCTCCTTTAGATTTATTGATCTGCTAAGCTAAAAGCAAAACATATCCTGACACTATAGTGGAATTATAGCAGGAATTGATACATATGCCACTGGAATATAATAGAATATCTCAAAATACATATTCATATTCTTATATATGTGCAATTAAACTTAGTTTATAATAAAAGTGGCATTTCAAACCAGTAGGGAAATAAGGTCTATTTAATTAATGGTGGCATCTGTCTCATTTACTATGCTTGCTGACAGCACTGTGTCATGTGACCTTATATAAATACTTGAACAGAGCAGGCACTCATTTCATATGTATTTATTTATTTTTAATATATTTTATTGATTTCAAAGAGGGAAAGAGAGATAGAAACATCAATGATGAGAGAGAATTGAATCATCTATCGGCTGCCCCCTGCACACCCCCTACTGGGAATCTATCCTGCAACCAGGGCATGTGCCCAAACCGGGAATTAAACCAGGATCTCCTGGTTCATAGGTTGATGCTCAACCACTGAGACACATCAGCCTAGCTCATTTCATTTTTAATCTCTACACTGACTTAGCTTAGAGCACTTCTTTTTCTCCACTTGTGTTTTAGACTATGAATATATTTTCCCCTAGAGTTGATAACATCTATTTTCTATATTTCAGGAATTTCATAACATCTGGTCTGTCATACTATATGTTTTGCTGTTTTATAGTGAATTTGTATTTTTTTTTCTTAATGACATTTCTATCCCTTTATGTAAGTTTAATTGGGTGAAGAGATGAGTGCTTGTGTTTAGTTCAACACTTTGAATCAGTTTGCCATCTATTAATTTATTATAACAAAACAATTCTTTTTTAAATATATTTTTTATTGATTAAGATATTACATATGTGTCCTTATCCCCATGTTACCCCCTATCCCCCCGCTCATGCCCTCACCGCCCCCCCCCCCCCCCGTTTTCCGTGTCCATTGGTTAGGCCTATATGCTTGCATATAAGTCCTTTGGTTGATCTCTCCCCCTTACCCCTACCCTCCCCTACCTTCCCTCCAAGGCCCGACAGTCCAATCAATGCCTCTCCGTCTCTGGATCAGTCCTTGTTCATCAGTTTATGTTGTTCATTATATTCCACAAATGAGTGAGATCACGTGGTATTTATCCTTCTCTGACTGGCTTATTTCTTATGTAAATTTATCTGAAAAGACATCTCACCAAAAAAGGGGAATTTAAAAAATGTATAATCAAACCTCTCTGAGAAGCCACATGTGATATTTTTAATGTCACCCTCTGTCCTAGTTCTATCTTAAATTTCTCTATTTTCCTTTGCTTTACTTTTCTTACCTTTTAGAAAACACGTCTTCATGATTTATCATCAGCCATGTCCATGACTCTTCCTCCCGAGAAAGCTCAATCCACTTGGTCCTCCTCCAGCTCACCTCTGTGCGGACATGGTGTGCTTCCAGCCTCATTTCTCTTACTCGGTGTTCTCAGCACAATGAACTTGTGGCGCCTCTGGGCCTGTCATGCATGACTGTTTTGTTGGCTTGGAATTCTGCTCTAGTTTTGACCTGTCTACCCCCTCCTGGTGCATTAGGACTGAGCTTACCTTTTACTTACCTGGAAGCCCTCCCTACCCCACTGGTAGCCTTTTAGACTGGGTAAGAGGCCTGCTGTGATCCCCTTAGCCCCTGTGAAGAACTATGTATTCTCAGACAAAAACTGTGTCTTATCTATCTCTACTCTTAGTTCCTTGTCTGGTAGGAAATAAGTACATATTGCATGGCTGGATAAGTGTATAAATAAAATAATAAATAAATGACTGAAAGTAATTCTGAGCGACCTTAAATTCTTCTTGGGAAAAATGGTTATAAATAAACAGACATATAATACTTTCTTTCCTTCATTTCATATAATGCTAACTCTGTGCCATTGTTACAGGAAACCTGCAGGGATAGATATAAGTGCTGCTGGAAGCCTGTGTCAGACACTAATGTCCCCAGGTGCTTCTTCCCCAGGAACTGGGGCTATGAAGTCAATGGAAGCCTTAAATATGAAAACACAGGTGAGCACTGTGTTCCCCGACAACTCTTTTTTATAGTTGTATAATCCAATACTATTGTTATTTATATCCAAAGCACTTCTTTTTATTTATTTTATTTTTTTATTGAATTTATTGGGGTGACATTGGTTAATAAAATAATATAGGTTTCAGGTGTACAATTATATAATACATCATCTGTATATTGTATGTTCACCATCCCAAGGCAAGTCTCCTTCTGTCACCATTTACCCCTCCTCTTTACCCTTTTCTATCTCCTCCCACCCCCTTTCCCTCTTATAATCACCATACTGTTGTCTATGCCAATGAGGTGTGCTTTTTTTGTTGTTGTTTGTTTGTTTTTTGTCTTTGCTTAATCCCTTCACCTTTTCTACCCAGCCCCCAACCCCCTTCCCCTCTGACAGCTACAACTCTTTGGCCAAATTAGTTAACTGCAAAATAAAGGCTAAATCTCTCTCTCTCTCTCTCTCTCTCTCTCTCTCTCTCTCTCTCCCCCTCCCCTCGTTCTGTCCCCCCAACTGCAGGGTTAACTGCTGGCTTGAAAAAGTTGTCAAACCCATCTCGGTTTGGAAATGATGTCTCTAATGCCCACTTCACAGCTGAGTATCAGACACCCAGGCGTCTTCGTTTTAAGGTCAGTTTGGTAGTTATCATTGAATATAACTCAGAAGAACGCAGGGCTCAGCTTATTCTCCTTTATGCGCTGCATAGAAGTGTGGAAGCAGGTGTACCTCTGTTTCTCTCTGCAGGGACCTCCAGATCTGATGGGCAGGCTCATTTTTATTTGATGGGAGACAAATGATTGGGGGGTTTCTTCTCACAAATCAGGAAACACAGGGTTAAGAATGGGAAGCTATTCTCATTGGGGGCTATGTGGGAGTGAGAATATTTTGTAGCTCTAAAGGGAAGTTTTGTGTTCTGGAGCTGTCCCTTCTGTTTTTCTCCTGACAGATCACTGAAACCAATAACACACGCTATGAAGTCTCCCATGAGCATGTTAAGCTGTTTAATATGACTGCTGGTTCCACCAACCAGAGCTATTACGTCGAGGTCATAGAGAAACCCTTTGGCATCAAAATAATGAGGATGAGCAACAAAAAAGTCTTGTGAGCTTTTCAACACTCTTTGCATATCTTTGAAAATACAGTTCCAATGTCATTCGTTCTGACTTCCTGTGGGCAGGTGATCAGCTCAGTATATTTGGAAAAATGTTTGACTCTCAGAAAAAGTCAAAGCTTTCAGTAAAAATCATTAACGCTGTGAATATGTAATGACAGACCAGAAAACAAAAACTAAAATGTGATATGCTGGTTTGTTGAGTTATAAATATACTCTTGGATATGATGAAATAGGGAATGTTATTATTTTGGATTACCACTCACACTGGAACTCACCTTCATTGTTTAGCATTCCAAATTATGATTTCCTGGGAAACTTACCATCCAGCACCTAATGAGAGCCTAAACTTAAGTCATAAATTGAGCTAGTGGACATACAAGAATTAACATCAGAACATCAGGAAAAGCTGGATTCAAATCCCAGTACTAGTAGGTCACCAGGCTATGTGATAAGAGGCCCAGTACCTCACCTCCTCAGTCTGTTTCCTTGTCCATAGAAAGGGAATCAAACCGTCTGCTGTGGCTACATGTACTGAGGCCATGTTTATAAAGCACCCAGTGTAGCGCATACATGAAGTAGATGCACAGAAAATGTAAGGTCAGGTCTGCTCATCCCTCAATCATCCCACTTGAGTTTTTGGTATCAAATCTCCAATGCTGTGCTCCTCTGGAATTAAAGAATCAGAGACACCCTAGAAAGGCCTTCTGCAAAAGCATGAAAGTGGATGGTAAGACCTGAAGCAACTGTTCTCGAAGTGTACAGGGCAGGGAGCAGACCATTTCCTGGCAGAGAGAGCTGCTTGCTGGTTTGGTGACTCTCATTCTTTCTCCCTGGCCCAGGTTGGACACGAGCATTGGGCCCCTCCTGTTCGCCAATCAGTACCTGCAGCTGTCCTTCCTGCTGCCCAGCGCCAACGTGTATGGGCTGGGAGAACACGTGCACCAGCAGTACCGCCACGACATGGGCTGGAAGACCTGGCCCATCTTCACCCGGGATGCCACCCCCACCAAGGTGAGGGGCCCTTTCTCCTGATTTCTCACAGTGAGGGATACCTTCTCTGCTTTTCAGAAAGTAACCTACAGAGGGAGGAAAACTGTAAAGTAACCTACAGAGCTCGCCTATTTACTATTTTGCCCAATTTATGTTGGAGAGTATGTACTTGTTCTTGAGGTTTGTAAACTCACAATACTAACATATCAATTTCTCAAAACAGTTCACTTTATAAATATATATAATTTAATGACAATATTATAGCCAGTCTGCCTCCCTCCTTCCTTCTTTCCTTCCTTCCTTTCCTCCACCTCTCCTTCTATCTTCTTAGCATTTTAAATTTAGTTTGTATTCTAGCCAAGGGCTGATGCCGTAACTTTCCTGGCTACAACTTTAAATCTGGCCTAATGTTGCAGAGGTCTGCTAGTCTTCTCTACTTTACACTTCATGCCGATTCTCTTCTCCTCTCCTGGAATTTACTGTCATCAGTACAGTTGCCCTATATGCCAAGGACTAATTGTGCAACATCACACAAGGAGTTTCTATAAAGCTTTCCATATGTTACAGTCTCATATACTCTATTCTTATATCCCTTACAATTATTCACATTGTCTCTTTTTATATTAGTGCTCTCATCAGAGCCCTGTGACAGGTTTAATATGTTTTCATTTTTAAAAATTTTAAACTTTATTACTACCTAAGTATTATATGTTAATTGTAGAGAGATCAGAAAATGCAGTTACGCATAAAGAAGACATTCAAAATTTCTCACAATATTGTCATCTTCTGCTATCATTTTATTATGTCATTACAAATAATTTCTAATTTTTAATAAATAACTTGATGGAGGTATAATTATAGACCATAAAATTCACTTGGTTTATGTGTACAAAGCAATGGTTTTAGTACATTCACTGAGTTGTGCTGTCATTAACATAATCCAGTTTTAGAACATTTTCATCACTCCAAAAACTTTTACATTTAATTTCTATTTACATCCTGTCTCAGACCATCACTAATTTTTCTGTCTCCACAGACTTTACTTCTGTGGACATTTTATAAGGGAATCATGGCCTATTGTCTTTTGTGTCTGTTTCTTTTACTTTGCATAACATTTATGAGACTTACTCATGTTGTAGTATGTGTCAGCATTTCACTTCTTATTGCATAGAGTATCCCATTGTGTGGAAATATCATAAACACACATTGATGTTACCATTTTAATACCTTTTGGGTACAATACTAACTACAACATATGTTGGCCAAGTACATGTTGTGCATGGCTTTTGGTTATATTTTGGGGTGAATGAGAACATTTTACATATGTACTATTATTTCTCTTCATGTTTGTTGACAGGGCATGATTAACTTGTATGGAGCCCACACATTCTTCTTGTGCCTTGAAGACACCAGTGGCTCCTCTTTTGGGGTCTTTCTGATGAACAGTAATGCTATGGGTAGGAAACATCATTTTACCTTGGCAGGAATATGTATGGGGATGCCGCTTTTATAAAAATGACTCATATGTTGAGATCACGGTTTAACAGGAGGTATATTGGACCTACTATGCTTCATCAGAAACTGGAAACAGAAAGCAGTTTAACCTGTCTACAAATCCAGTTCATGCTGGAAGCTACTTTTATTGAAAACGGCCTCAGAGGTCTCTTTTTGTGTAATGTTTCCCATAATATTTTGTAGATGATAGGATTCACTGATAGACCCATCCCAAAGACACCTGTAGGTTCAACATGTAAAATACTGTCCGTCTGTAGCTGCTCCTCACAGCCCACCCTTTCCCCACTCCAGAGTCTTCCTCCTCCAGCTTCTGGATGAGGGTTTATTTTTATTTTTAATTGTAGATCAAATAAGGTTGTAAACATTTTTCTTTTCTCTGAAATTAGTAGCAAATCCTAGACATTTGTATTTTTATATGGCCAGGTTAAAATAGATTTTGTTTTTCATTCTCCTAAAAAAATCAGTTAATTCCTCATGGGTGTTGTACTCATTTAATATTTGATAAGCTTCAGCAATCATGTAAAGGAACAGGTGTGATTTTCATCTCTTTCAAAATGAGACAGACTGTTTTCGGTAGCTCACATATTTAAATTCTGCAGAAGAATATATTTTCAACCATGAAATTGTAATGGCTCTTATTTTAATACTTGCAGAGGTTACCCTTCAGCCGGCTCCTGCAATCACTTACCGCACCATCGGGGGCATTTTTGACTTTTATGTGTTCCTGGGAGACACTCCAGAACAAGTGGTTCAGGAATACCTGGAGGTATGGCTTTGCAGTTAGATAGTCTTTATTGCTGCTATCTCATACACTCATTGTAAATTAGCCTGGGAAAAATAAAACTTATGGGCAAACTATGGATCATATACGTTGGGATTGTGAGTCTTCCATTCATCGTATGTTTATTCTGATGCACATTTATTGAGTGCCTTCTGTGTGCTAAGAGGCACTGGGCAAGGCTTGAGAAATGTAAAAATAAGTCACTTAGTGGGGTTTTAAACAGATGCTGTGCTGTTTTCAAGGAACTCATGGTCTAACCATGCATGATCAGTCATCCCGAAGACCTGAGGCTACAAATCAGTAAAGTTCATTCATGCAGTAAATAAAAATTTAGTGAAAATAAATTATGTACAAGGAATTGGCTCTGATATTTTAGATCTGAGAACTTAACAGATAATGAAATGGAGACAAAGTTGTCTGTATTGGACATGTTGCTACAAACAGTGTTTATTCTAAATGCTTGGACACTTCTTTATTTTTCTAGCTCGTTGGACGGCCATTCCTGCCTTCCTACTGGAATCTTGGTTTCCAGCTTAGTCGCAGGAATTATAATAACATCAAGGGATTGAAAGAGGTTGTAGACCGAACTCGTAAAGCTAGGATCCCATATGTAAGTTGGAACTTATCTTATCATAAACAAGATTCCATTTTCTATCTTTTATTTTTTGTACCTAATTCAATTTACTAGGAAAAATACAGATAGATAAATTGGTAGATGGATGGATAGATGATAGATAGATAGATAGATAGACACACCTACTGTCATAAATTTGCAAACTAAATTACCTATGTCATCATGGGAAGAGCGCAGTATGAAGTCAGAAGGATATGAATTTGAATTTTAGCTTTTCCTCTTTCTAGCTCTATGCAATGTTGGGCTAGTTAATTACCACCTCTGTGTTTTAGTTACCTTCTTTATAAAATGAAAAGCTAAGACTTCCTCTGGTGGGCTGGTTGTGAAGAATGCCTAAAACTGTGCATGTAAAGCATGTAACACAAAGGATGAACTCCATCAAAGTTAGTTGCTATTTCCTAAGAGAAAGCACCACCTGGGTGACATGGTTAACAAGTGCTGATTATTATAATGGTGACTCACAGCGAGTTTTGCATAGTGACCGTGGATATTCTTTCTAGATCTAACATACTCATTTTGAAAGCTCTGTGGTTGTAAAATATTTATGATGACCAATGTCCACTAGTAAATAAAAAGATCCTTATTACGTGTATAATATTTGAAAAGTTTCTCCCTGGAGATGTATAACATATGGTTAATGAGGTTATCAAAACAATTTATTTTGGGCTCAATCTTTGGAACTGTGATACAAACATATATTTGATTAATACCTGAAGGAAGATATTATGGGTGGAAATGACTTTGGCCTGATCTCAGAAGCTTTCAGTCTCCTCTCAGAGGAGCAATGAGGGCAGGCAATGAGATGAATTTTTCTTGTGAGAAAACCTAGTCATTGTATGGTTTTGTTATTAAGGGGAAATGATTATTATGTATTTAGTTTTACTTAACCGATATCTGCTATCAACACCCAATTCCAGGAGGAACCAGGCCAAATCTTGCCACATCATTATTTTACAAAACGTTTTCACATTCATGGTTGACCCTCACTTATTGGTATTTTGCAAATGAGTAAATGCAGACATTGCAATGTTAATCACTTTCCTGAGGTCACTCTACTAGCTCAATGACAAGCCCAGGATTCAAAAGTGGTTCTTTTTTTTTTTTTAAGTTAAGGTTTTGTTTTTTGTTTTAAATATATTTTATTGTTTTTTTAAATATATTTTTTATTGATTAAGATATTACATATGTGTCCTTATCCCCACGTTATCCCCTACCCCCTCCCCCGCCCCCCCCTCATGCCCTCACCCCCACCCCCCTGTTGTCCATGTCCATTGGTTAGGCCTATATGCTTGCATATAAGTCCTTTGGTTGATCTCTCCCCCTTACCCCCACCCTCCCCTACCTTCCCTCCAAGGCCCGACAGTCCAATCAATGCCTCTCGTCTCTGGATCAGTCCTTGTTCATCAGTTTATGTTGTTCATTATATTCCACAAATGAGTGAGATCCTGTGGTATTTATCCCGAGAGGGATAGAGAGTTAGAAACATCGCTCAGCTATCTCCTGCATGCCCCCTGGCTACATGTGGTATTGGTTTCAATCTCTCCCCAGGCCTCTGAAAGGAAAAGCCTTTTGAGGTCTTGCTGGTTCGGAAACAAATGAGCTTTTCTTTCATGGATCAGATCTTTCCCACCAGGTAATGGTGGAGGACACCTGGGTCCTAAAATGACTGCCCAGTGTTAGAGCAGATGGTGCTGCATTGGCTATAGGCCACAAGCCACATTTTCCTTCAGTCCTGTAAGTTAAAGCCTCTGACACACGGCCGACCGCAGGATGAACAATTATTTAGAAGACCTTCAGATGTCTTTGAAGTATGTGGCAATTGGAACAAAAGAGCATTTGCAGTCAAAGGGTCTATCACCAAAGCCCCAATTAACCCCCCACCTACTCCTGCATTTGACTTTGGGAAATGTCACTTAGCCCCTGTACATTTCAATCTCCTACTAAAAATTATAAAATCGGCTCCTCACAGGTTGGTATGCAAACACAAAAATAATGTGTGTATGAGAGTTTGGTTAATTAAAGCTCTGTCCCTTTGTCATTTATCTTTGTTAATTAGTACCCTAGATGTTTTATAAGGCAAGCAGGCTATTTTCTCCTCTTGTGATATGTTTTAACTTGATGTCTAGGGTCCAAGTTAGTACATGGTAATAACATTACTCATGGGCTCATTCAAACAAATATTTAAAGAGCACCGGTTTTATTTCAAGCGTCTAAGCTCTTAAATTACAGGGTTGAACAAGACACAGTCCTTACCTTCAAGTTCCTCTCAATACCTTATGACAAGCATCTACCAAGGCAAAGAGATAAAACTACAACCTAAGAGTGTCTGACTCTTTCAAAAAGGGCTTATTTACTCCTAAGAAGTAGCCAAGTCCTGGAAGTTCCAGGATCATTAAGAAATATGCCTTGCCCTAGCTGGTATGGCTCAGTGGATAGATCATTGGCCTTCGGACTGAAGGGTCCAGGTTTGATTCCAGTCAAGGGTACATGCCTAGGTTGTGGGCTTCATCCCCATAGGGGGCATGCAGGAGGCAGCCAATCAATGATTCTCTCTCATCATTGATGTTTCTACCTCTCGCTTCCTCTCCTTCCTCTCTGAAATCAATAAAAATATATTTTTTAAAAAAGAAAAATGGCTTCAGTTTTAATGATGAAGAACCAGAGTTATCAGCATGGTGATATTGCCTCGGTTCTAATTGGCCAGCACTGTCTTCCAGGATGTTCAGTACTCGGACATAGACTACATGGATGGAAAGAAGGACTTCACTATTGATGAAAAGGCTTTCCCTGGTCTCTCAGATTTTGCCAAGAACTTACACGAACATGGACAGAAATATGTAATTATTATGGTATGTTCAAACACTTATTCCATGGCCTACTATTCCATTTAAAAATGCAAAAGACATTTATAAAAATAATATTTATTATCATATTTATTTACTAGAATCCTGGCATCTTACATGATTCTGAATACCAGCCCTATAAGAATGGAAGAAAAAAGAGAGTATGGGTCTTGGGGAATAAAGGCTTTGTCACTGGAGAGGTAATTTCTCAAAAAAAAAAATCAGTATACTACAGTTATTTGGGGGAAGTTTGTGCTTTTGGTATGACAATGAGTAGAAGGCAATTTACAGTATTATAACTGTTTTCTTGGCTTTAGAGGTTTCTGTTATTTTTAAAATAGTAGATATAATAGTAGAATGATTAAAATTCTTAAGGATTTGTTTTTTAGTTGAAATATATTTGACATATAACATTTTATAAATTTAAGGTGTAGAGCATATTGATTTGATAATTTGATTATTACAACATGATTATCATTGTAGTGATGGCACCTCTATCAGATTACATATTTTCATTTCTTTTTTGTGGCAGAATAATTAAGACCTAGTCTCTAGAAAGCTAACCCTGACCCTCTAATAATACAGATAGTTGAAAAACAATATATTATTAGAAGAAAGTTAATTTATTCTTAAAGTTCTTCTGCCTTACAATTTATATCCCCAGACAATAAATTCAACTATGGTAATGGAGCAAGATGCTCATAGGCTAATGTGAAACCTTCCTCAGCTAATATACTTTTAATTTACATGAGACTTATAGATAGAGCCCAGCCTTTATCCTAAGGTAGCAATTTCAGGCATTTGAATAAGCTGCTTAGGAACCTATTTGCAGGGCAGCTGAGCTTTCAAGAGTATTTTAAATCAAATACTGTAGTCAATTTTCTCTTCCAATTATGAGTGGGGTCAGCCCTAGATGATTGGATGATGGAAGATTTATTAAAACTGGTACTTCATCTAAAAGTTCATGTGGCCTCATTTCTTGTTGCTCCCAGGCAAATAACTTTGCAAAACTTAGCGTTTTAGGGTTATCAATGAACCCTTACCTAACTTCTCACTTAATTCCCATCATTGACTTTGTCTACAATACTTCTATTTACTTTCTTTTTCATTAATTCTAACTTTTCATGAAACAGTAGTTTCCTTCCTTCTCCAAACCAATTCTTTGCTTTTGCTGTTTGGTTTGATGTGAATTTCTAATATATCAGATAGAGCGATATTCATATATAAGTACAAAATCAGAGGCCATGGTCACATAAAAAATTGTTTTGTTTACCAGGAAAGTAGATTATCCAGACTTATGAGTCATTTCAATAGTATTCATATTTGAGATGTATGTAATTAGGAATTTGCATATAACCACAAAAATTTAATTAGATAGTTACCTCCATTGACCAATAAATAACAGAAATTATTTGATCTAAAATGTTGGCAGAGGTAATAGTGCTGGAGGTAGTATGGGTTAATTATAAAGGAATTTGGTTAGAATGAATGTTCCTGGGCTTGCTCTAGGGACAATGTCACTGTAGGTGATTCCTTTGCCACACCATCTTTTCCTTGAGTTTGAAAGTTACTTCTGATTATTATATGGTGCCCCATCACCTAAAACAAAGAACCAAGACATAGATAGCTATTCATCATACTGCCTGAGCATAAAGTTGTCCCTAAATGACAATCTATAAATTTGTTGGGAAAATAAGCAAGAATGTATGTACAAAACTTTGTGTCTTGTCAATTTAGAATTTTCAGTAAGTTGGCTATGATTATATCTTTGTGCTATTTGTGGACAATGTTAAAAATGAATCTTTGATAGGAATAGATAAGAAGAGAAGATAGAATAAAATATATTTGACCTGAGTAAGAAGGACAAAATGCATTAAACTGTTTAAACAAGATTGTTTCTGTGCCAAAACCAACATATCCTATATAATAAAAGGCCAGAGATCGTAACGGTGTCAAAACCATAATGACCGTTAGACCAGAACCACCACAGCCCCTCGTCAGGCTGGCCCTGCCCCCCAGCAAGCGGTTATGGGCAATAGGCAGGCAGGCAGAGTGGTTAGGGGCAATCAGGCAGGTAGACAAGTGAGGGGTTAGGAGCCAGTGGTCTTGGATTGTGATAGGGATGTCCCCCGAGAGGTCCTGGATTGGAGAGGGTGCAGGCCAGACTAAGGAACCCCCGTGCACAAATTTCGTGCACTGGGCCTCTAGTTATCTATAAATAGCATTATTCAAATCAGGTTTTAGGTGATCTTCAATTAACAACACATTAAACAAAGTCATTCTCTTCTAAAATGTCATCTAGTTAAACTTTCCATATTTTAAACATGTCAATTGGCCTGACATATGAAATTTTACTTTTTTTTTTTTAATCAGAGAAAAGTTACATTTGCTGGCTTCTCATCTCTATAATAAGTTGTTTTTCCTTTTATTTTTTCTCCCTTTGTTTCCTTGCATCTATTTTAACATTTAGTTTTAGGAGGACAGTCACACGTTTTGATTCTAAAATGTAAGCTACATGGGCCTTCTGGTAGAAGAGATAGTAGCCAGCAATAAATGCATGTGTGAATCATCAGATAAACCACCACAAATTTCCTTGTTTTTTAGGGATATCCCGGAAAGATAGTCTTTCCTGCTTATGATAATCCAACTTGTACTCAATGGTGGACAGAAGAGCTTCAAGAATTTCATAAAACTTTGGAGTTTGATGGAGTGTGGCTTGTAAGTCATTATTCCAGTATAAAACTTACTTTGGAGACAGATATTTCTAATTTTAAGATGAATTTTAACTCTAATCTCTAGTAAAATAGTTTACTTGACATAGTGATATTTAAAATCCTTTTACTTAATGTTGAGCTTATAATATACAATAAATTAGATGCCTCGACTCCCTGGATTTTATTTCTCAATCTGCTACCAACTGGTTATTTATTTTTTAAGAAAATATTTTGCTTTCTCATGGACTCAGCTTTTTCCTAAATTAATTGTCTTTTAACTTTAAAAATACCATTTTATTAGAAACTACAGGTGCCATTATTTGTAGCAATGATTTATTAAAATTTAAAGTAAATAATTAAAGAATAATTTAATGGTCCTTTTTTTTTTAGAGGATAGCAGGTGGGGAAATTTATTTGAAATTTGAAAAATTACATTTTTGTTAGCAGGATTACACATCACCTATTTGCAAGCTCTTTTAAAGAAATGGATTTTATCTCAATTCTATCTTCTTAAGCCCTGCACTGAGTAGAATAATAGAATGGGCAAATTATAAAATAGAATATTACTCTATCTTAGATTCTTTAAAACAATACTGAGGCAATATCAGCAACAATAAAATCTCAGAAGGTATGAATTAGCCTTTGAAATAGTATTTCTTAATTAACTAATTGAAATCAAGGTATAAAAGGTTAATTGTACCTGATATAATTTAGAGTTGGAAGGTACTGTAGATACAATCTAATCCAAAAGATGAAACAGAAGTCAGAAAATTTAAGATTACCTAAGATTCCAAAATCAATAAGAGACGCCAGCTATCCAGCCTCTAGTTCAGTAAACATTCTTTAACAACTAACTATATATCAATAACATTTTCTACTTTGTGTATTTCGTGTCTCTGAAGGAAATGGAGGAAGTATCTGTTCTCCAAGGTTCTCATCATGGGTGTGAAGATAACAACTGGAACTACCCTCCTTTCACTCCCCGTAAGTTTTCACCTGTTTGTAATGATGTAGGCAGGAGATATTTAAAACAACCTCAGTGAAACTCAGTGTAGCCAGGAGCAAGTTCATTTTCCAATGGTTCTTTTGTTTTGTTTTGACTGTATTTATTATCTTAGTAGGGGCCCGGTGCACAAAATCCATGCACTGTGGATGGGGGCTGGGGGTCCCTCAGCCCAGCCTGCACCTTCTTGCAGTCCAGGACCCCTCACTCCCTACCCGCCTGCTCACTACTCTTTACCACTCAGCTCTCTGCTCCTTAGCGCTGCCCCGGATGCGGGCCTCCACCTCTGCACTCACCAGCCTTGAGCCTGGTTTCTGGCTAAGAGGCGCTCCCCCTGTGGTAATGCACACTGACCACCAGGGGGCAGCTCCTGCGTTGAGCATCTGCCCATCGTGGTCAGTGAGTGTCATAGTGACTGGTTGTTCCACAGTTCAGTTGATTTGCATATTAGCCTTTTATTATATAGGATTATTTTTATTATTTTATTAAACATTTTTAATGTTGACTTAATTGCAGGTGTCCCATTTTCCATGTGCTTTGCCCACCTCCACCCACTCCACTTCTCTCTCCCTGGAGACTTTACTGTAGTGTTTAGTCTTGCATTACTCTTTTGCTGACATAATCCAAGGGCAAGCATGTGGTGAAGGTCATATCTCCCCTGGCTGTGCCTCCTCTCTCAAATTCTACATTTCCCATCCTGTTTACTTCCTCTAAACCTTTTATACATGTTACATATGGTTCAATTTTAAACTTTATGAGAATATCAGAATACTGGAAGCACAAACTGCCTTCCATTGGAGTAAATCTGTAATATGTGTGTGTTTGTTTAGCTTATTACCAATAGCATCAATGGTTCCTGTTAGTCCTTCCAATTTATGAGTCCCATTTCCAGTCAAAGTCAATTTTCCAGTCCCTAATTTTAAAAGAATGTGTGTGTGTGTTTGTGAAACAGTATAGTGCTGGTGGAAACAAATTAATCCTAGCATCTCAGTGGAGTACACAATAAAAGTTTTTGCTCATATAATATTCTAGTGTGGAATGTGTGGCTCTCATCCCAGCAGTGACTCGGGAATCCAGTTACTTCCATCACCTGGTTCTCCTATCTCAGAGCCCTTTGTTTCCAGCTTCCTAGGTGAAGGAGAAATAGAAGGGTAGAGGAGATTTACGGATAAGCCTGGAAGTGTTTGTGTGTGTGGGGGGGGGGGGGGAGGGGGGGTGTCCACAGAATCCAATCACATGACTCTGCTAAACTTTCAAGAGAAAATGTGAAATATAATCTTATATTCCTGGGGAGAAGACAGGCTTGGTGAGCATCTGGCCAGTCTCTGCCAGTTTATTCTGGTTTCTTCACTTCACTGGTGCCTTTAAGCCACAGGTTAGCTGTTTCTTTACTCCTTTAAGAACTTTTTAGGAGGAATCTTGACTTCAAACCAGCTAACTTCTTGCAAAATCTGTTTCTTTCCCCCACTTATTCTTCTCTGTTCATTCTGTGTTCCCCCGATATTTTTCACTGTGTATCAGTTTATCATGTTTCCCTTTTAATCTCTTAATCTTCTACTTAGCCAAAAATGTTTTGTTTTGTTTCCTATAGAACATTGAAATCTCATTACCTTCTGTCTGCTTCTGACAAGGATCCTACTCCCTACCTCTCAGCATTTTGTCTCCTATATATGACAAACTGCTCTGCCTCTGGTCTACTTTTAATCTTTTCAGGATTAGAAAATACATCTGTAATACTCTCAACAATAAAGATTTTAAAAAAAGAAAGTACACATTGTCATGAAAAAGATTTAGATATATTACCTTTGCTCATGGGAAAATCTTAGTATCCTTTCTTATCTATATATATAAAAGGCTAAGTATCTGCCCTTCCCTCTGACCGGTAGCTATGACATGCACTGACCACCAGGGGGCAGACGCTCAACGCAGGAGCTGCCATGATGCACACTGGCCATTTAAAAATAAACGGCACCATGGACCTGGCGCTGACAAACCAACACTCAGCTTCCCCCAAGTGACATCTCAGCTGCCACCCCAGAGTGACATCTCAGCAAATTGCAGCCAATGCTGCCAAGATCCCATGGTGCAAAATGTGGCCCACAGCCCAACCCAGCCTGGAAATGGTCGCTGTGGGCACTGGGTAATGATGTCATTTAGCAATGCCCAGCTTCCTCTCCCTAGTGACTAGCCTCCCTGGAGTTTTTTAGCCCAGGAACCCAACTTGCTTTATAGCCAGGTGCAAACATTTTATAGTTTAACCAAATGTCTGTGAAGCATTTTCATGTGCCTCATGTCATTTGATCCTCACAGAAGTCCTGGAGTAAGTAGATAGGAAACTCAGTAGAATCCTTTTCATTAGCTGGAAAACAGATTTAAAAAGTTTAGAAACTTGACCCAACTGAAAAGAAGTAAGAAATGGTGGAACTTGAAAATGACTTCAGGTTTTCTCACTGTGCAGAATATAGTCAAACACTGCTGTAGTTAAAAATTGTACCCTTTGTTCTTCCTGCTGATCTACAATAATAATATGATAATAATCTGCTTCATGTTGATATTTACTGCTGTGTTGCTAACAATTACCTGAAGAGAAATTGGGGTGCTTCACTGGGCTGGAAAAAGTTTACCTAAATCAGAAAGCAGGTCTAATTAAGCAAAGTGTATTTTATATATAAAAAAGGCTAAGTTGACTCGTGCATGCACCATAAAGCTCTCGCTGGCACCAATTGCACGCGTGTGTTTTGATCTGTCATTATTGATCATGAATTTAGTTGACACTTCTATTATAGAGAAAGGACGAATAGTGATATTAAAATATTTTTTTCTAATTGATTTCCTTTCAATGTTCATGAATCTATGCACTGGGACACTAGTAATTAATCTAATTGTGAATCTCAGGCCACAGAGTCATGCCAGAAATATAATTGTCTTTATATTTTATAATTAAACATAATTTCAATCTCTGATTCTGCTGGGCTGGTGAGAAAAACTCAACCTCAGTCTTTCCTGGCTCTACCACTTTCTGGAATTGTGCCTCATATCTTATGAACAGGCAAGGCTTCATGAAGGAGGGCAAGAGGTATGGCCCCTTGGTACTGGTCTACAAGTAGAAGGAGAAGAATGAGATTGCAGGCCACAAGACAGAAGTGCTGACCATTTTAGGCATAAGAAAGGGAAACAATGACTATGCTGATTTCTAAAGGCAGGATCTAAGTTCTCATTCATGAAAGCCCCCAAATATCTCATTTTTTAAAAAGTGTAACTGAGGTGAAGGTTTGTAATTTCAGAGTGTATATATTCCCTTTTCACTGCCCTCCTATCTGTTCTTCATACATTCAATTCTCCTTGATTAAATATCTGTAGTTATGTGTGTGTACTTTATTTATATTTTATCTCAGATTAACTTCCCATTGCTCTGAGTTTTTTTCTCAGTTGCCACCACTCAGCAACATTCTTTGTGAGCTCGAGAATGCAAATTGATTTTAATGATTTACCTCAGTGAGGGCCTTAGAGTATGTCCCAGTTAGGAAGAGGCATTGGGATAGGATTTGAAATCTGAATAGAGTTTTGCCAGGTAGAGATTGGTGGAGAAGGTACAGGAACCTGGAAGCAATTGGATTAGGTGGTTATTTTGTTAGAGCTTGTTGATAGGGAAGTGGCTCACCAATGGGTGTTTCCCCACAGGAGTTCTGGACCGCTCGCTTTTTGCAGGAACCCTCTGCATGGACGCCGAGGTTTACCAGGAGCTTCACTATAATGTCCACAGCCTGTATGGCTACTCCATGGCAAGAGCCACAGACTCGTAAGCACTGGGTTTTCCTTCTACTTCGAGATACGGGGAGCTGGGAGATAGAGGGTTTCTCTTGTCATCTATAGGTATATTTTTCGAATATATTTTGTGGTTATGTGGATCTAGAAACTCAGATCATACAGGCTACTTAAGAGGTCTTCCTATATAATTCCTTCACTTCTGTGCAGGATTATTGCTTATTGGCTTATGACTAAGGACTTGATATTAGTAGGCAATAATGTGCAAGGTATTTAGAACCTCCAATTGGAAGTCAGCCCTTGCTTGGGTTCCAATACTGAATGTGCTATGGTCACCACACAAGAATTGTCTGATTTAGCAAATAACAATACAGGATACCCAGTCAAGTTTGCAATGGACATATGTACTGTATACTAAAAATTATTAATTGTTTATATGATATTCAAGTGTATTGAGTATCCTGTATTTACATGGCAATGTTATAGCAACCCCTCCTAGCTTTCCTCCATACTGCCTGCCCCTGTCACCCTCTCAACTCTCCCCTCTGCCCCAAGACATACACAGTACCACTACCACCATGAGTACTACCATTACCACCACCACCACTACCATCACGCTACCACTACCACCACGCCACCATTACCACTACCACCACCATCACCACCATCACCACCATCACCACCACCACCACTCAGTATGGAAGTCTAACAAAGACACAGATGCTTCCTGCAAAAGATTCAGTCCTTTACATACTTTGTCACATTAATATTTTGCTGCGACTTTGTAAATTGAGGAAAAGCTCTCTGCAAAATCTCCCCCCGCCCACCGAAGTGATAATTTACAATCATTATACCTAAGAGAGCAAGAAATTAGGGACTAAGATTAAGAAGATTTTAATTTAAATTTATAAAAGAGGGAAACTAAAGTCTTTGAATATTTGTTGGGGACCTTCAAGTGGCTTAGGAAAGAATGTCTTAGTTTTTCTCTGCTTATATCCTTTTGCTTTGGTATTTCTGGAATACCATAGTGGGGAATAGGGGCAGGGAGACTTTGCTGTTTTCTCAGTTCTTTTATTTGACTTCTCTAGGGTACATAACATCACTGACAACGCCTTTGAAGCTTGGTTCCTTTAGTTCTGAGACACTGCTCTATCTGGGCATACCTGCTCTTTTTCCAGCTGTCCCTTCTTAACCTCTGTTCCTTATTGACCTTTGGATCTTTTTCATGTATTCTCTCACGATTGATAAATCTTAGGGGTCAATCCCTAGACTTCATTTTTCATTCTCTGCCAATACAAAAATAATTTATTCCTTCTCATCTCAGTTTTTACTGTAATTTATTTGATAATTTTAAAATTGATAATTCTATAAATCTATAGCTTAGATCTTTCCCTGATTTTCAGGCCCAGATGTCCAAAATTACCTTCTGATCTTATCTACTTGGATGTCTTATAGTACCTCCAATGCCATTCACCTTACTGTTACCTGTTTCTGCCCGGCCCCCACAGTCTAATCATTTTTGAAACTGCTCAATTCCCTATCTTGGTTGGTAGCAACACCATCACTATCTCCCAGACTCTGAAGTGAGAAACTTGGTATTATCCTTGACTTATTTCTTTTCATCACATCCACTTCTACAATCAGGCTTCAGACCTTTTGACCCTAAAACATGCCTATAATCACCTCCTTTTTTCCTCCACTGACACTTTTTAATGAAGGCCATCATCATTGCTCAAGTAAAACTTACATGAGTCCCATGACTACTGGTCTCCTCTCCCTGACTGTAACTTTATCTCGTACTCATCTATCCCTACTCTTGCTATTCAAAGTGTGGTCCAAGGACTAGCAATATTAGTATCATCTGGAAACATATTAGAAATGTAGCACCTTGGCCCTCACCCTAGACCTTGGAAATGAGAATATGAGTTTTAACAAGATTCCCAGGGGTATTGAATGTATGTTAAAGTTCCAAAAGATCTACTCTCTACTACTGTTGAAGTTACCTTCTGAATCACATGTCTGCTCATTTCTTTTCCCAGTGAAAATCTGCTCGCTTCTTTCCCCAGTGAAAAATTATCTTTGGCTTGGTATCTTTATACAATAAAATCCAGTCACCCCAGTTTCTCTGTCACTCAAACCTATAAAGTACTTCATAACTTAATGGTTTCTTAGTATTTTCCTTTCATCCCTGCTACTCTTATATTTTATGCTCTGGTAAAACATAACTGCTCTTGCTCCCGAACCCAAATGCTGTTTCATTCTTCCGTGTCTTTGCATGTGTTGCTCTCCCTGCACGGGATGCCCTTCCCTGCCCAGTCCATTTTTCAAATATGCACTTATCTTTAAAACCTCCCCTCAGATGTTAAACCTTCCTGACAGTCCTAGGAAAAGATTACCCCCACACCCACCCCATATTTTGTGTTACCTTTGTTCATATTGTACGATGCCTAACATCCAAGCACTTGTATTATAGTTTTTAGGTATTTACTTTTTTTCTTGTTGGACTATCAATTTCTTGAGAGCATAGTCATCCCGTATTTTCTTAGCCTGTGGAATCATGTGTATACTAAAGGCATGGTTGTTGAATAAACTCCTGGCCTGAGAAAGAGAAGAAAAATGGAACCTGATGAATTAGAGGCGCAGACTGGGCCTATTTTGTTTTCCAACACCATTTGGTCCTCATGACTTAATATTATTCTGGATTGTTCAATGAGAGAGAGAGAGAGTCCTTATCCACTAAATGCGAAAGTTTTTTTTTTTTAATATATTTTATTGATTTTTTTACAGAGAGGAAGGGAGTGGGATAGAGAATTAGAAACATCGATGAGAGAGAAACATCGATCAGCTGCCTCCTGCACACTCCTTACTGGGTATGTGCCCGCAACCAAGGTATATGCCCTTGACCAGAATCGAACCTGGGACCCTTGAGTTCACAGGCCGACGCTCTATTCACTGAGCCAAACCAGTTAGGGCTAAATGCGAAAGTTTTTATTTCAATAAGTGAAAAGCTTCAAAAAGAGGGACACACATTTCTGATTTCATTATCTTCCCTTTTCTGACTTGTTTCTCTGTCACTCAATCTTTCTGGGAAGTAAACTAGATGAATAAGACAGTTCCCTCATCTTTAAAATGAAAATCTTGGATTGGTGTTTCCCATATCCCTTCTTGTTCTGATCTATTTTGACTCATGGATGCTTCTAAGATTGAAGGTGGGAGGAGAGTGGATAAATGGCCAGGATGGGAAAGAAAGCGTAAGGGAAGGCGGGAGGAAGGAAAGAGAGTTTCAAATTGCTTCAATGTTCAAATCTCCATATGATAAAAGTACTATAAAATCACATTGGGATTGGTTAATATGTTCTGAAGTTATGTCAATAATGGTTAATAGTTAAAAGGTCAAAGTTCCCAGAGAACAATGGAGATAAGTGAAACAGCCTTCAGGCATCAGACAGAGTTGGTTAAAAATCAGATAAGATTTTCATTCAGTTGGATCTGGGCATCAGGAGAATTTAAATCACAGATCTGATGAGCATTTAGCTCAATGTTTGCTAGAAGTATAGTTTGGGGACAGTAGTTACTGGTCTACAAAGAGAATTAAGTTCATTTTACTCTGGCTTGAAAGTAGGAAGAAACCAGATCCTCTCAGATATCAAGACCTGACCATAAGTAGGCCCAAACTGAGAGATGCAAAATAGAGACTTAGGGATCTCTGGGTAAATATTTCCTCTTAAGTTGGAAAAAAACCACCATGTTATCTAATCAGTGGTACTATAATGGGCTGACTCTAAATAAACCCTAAATTCACTTAACTTCATTTCCTGTTTCAATTTCACTTTACATAACTTGAATGTGTTTCTTTAATGACTGAGGATTGCAGGATGCAGTAAACCCTCTAGCCAGTGGTAATAAACACAAAGTATTGCCAGTCCTTATAAAAGGAGAAATGAGGACAGGAGTTGAAGAGTGAGTCCTTTCCATTCTATCCCCATTTTTTGGTCATTTAATTGTCAGAATTTAATTTTCTTAAACCAGTCTTCTATTTCAGAATTTTCTTCCTTTTTCCATTATAAGTTGTTCTGCACGTGTACACTCCCCATAACATTCTTAGGAATGCAAAGAGGAAAGGCACTGGTGGCTGTGATAGTGCCTATGAGGAATTGCCCAGTGCCTGATGGTACACTGGTCTCAGACCATGTGTTGGAAGGAAAGATAGTAGAGCTTGCCTGCAAAGAGCTAGAAGCAACTGTGGCTCAGGTATCACCATCCAATAGTTGTATTATTGTTCAATTTTAAAACACTAAAGGTAAGTGTGAACTGTTTAGGAGAGGAGAGAGCAGGGAGAGGCCTAAGCAGAATAGTGTTCTGAATAAAAGCCAGGAAAACAGCCTACATCTTACTTCATGTTATCCCATCCCACATGCCCACATCTGGTTTGAATTTCTCATCTTTAATTCCTTTGTTTTACTTTTTATATAGTTTTTACTTGATATGTAATATTTTCTAAGTAATACAATGAAAATATTTATTTATATTTTAGTTACTTTTAACTTCATTAAGAGTGCCATATGCCATCTTTTGAGACTTATTCACTTCAAGTAATACTAGTTTGCACAGATTAAGATACCCTAACATTGGGAATTGTTAATAATAAGTTCTGAAGCTTCAGAGGAATCGGGTTCCTGGAGCCCAGACTGTGTACAAAATCTCCTCTTAGGCAAAGAGCAGGTAAAGGGTTCTGACCTGAGCTGGTGTTGTACTAAACAAGATTATGAATGGCAGCAAGGCATGGAACCCAGGTACATTGGAGAAACTTTCTCTAGAGGGAGAAGATAGGGCCAATAGCCCCTCATTCCAATGTATCATGGACGAATGGGGCCAGAGCACAAGCAGGTCGAAGATGGAAAAAACATAATCAGGAAGCCAGGTGCCTAGAGAAATTCCTTGAGGGTACTGACTGTAGAGGTTTTTATTGTCTTATATGAGATCTATAACCTTGCCTAGAAGTGAGAAAGAAGCTCTTAAAAATGCTAATCCATTTGTTCTCCTTCATGATACCCTGATGTTTTTTTCTCAGTTTGCTTTTTTTCTCGGTTTGCTTGGACCTTTGGTATAGGTTAAGTCCTTGACATTCACAGTTCATTTCACATTCATTTGACTGTATTCCTTTTCAGGGCCTTGAATACTGTCTTCCCCAATAAGAGGAACTTCATCTTATCCCGTTCTACTTTTGCTGGGTCAGGCAAGTTTGCAGCTCATTGGTTAGGGGACAATGCGGCTGCATGGGATGATCTTCGATGGTCCATCCCTAGTATCCTTGAGTTCAACCTATTTGGCATCCCCATGGTGAGTTTCACTCTCAACCAAGGAGCTTTGACTTTCTTTCCATTACCAGTCTTTGAGGTGTCTGAAAACCAGTGAGCATACAACTCACTTTGATATGTATTAGAAAAATCAATTTTCATGTGTTGTGTGAGCTGCCTTCTGATGATAGGATGGTAACACTCTATCATTGGCATCCATGGATTCTCTGAAGTTAGAAAGGAGACTCCATGAGTAAAATGTATCAGTATCACAGAAAAATTCCATCAAAAGAGCATCAATGATAGCAAAGCATGAAATTGGGAACTGAATATTGAGGGTGAGCCCTTAATAAAACATACAACAGTCAGTCTTCCTCTCAACAGTCAATCCATGATTGCACACTTTCTTTATTCTCCCATTTGGCTGGGGGCTTGCCCTGAAACCTTGGGACCTCTTTAAGCATGGAGTGATGGGAATAAGAGATTCTCATTTCCTTTATCACATAGGTATACAGTCAATGCTTTCTCCTCTCTCACTGACCATTGTGCTGTATGTATGCCTATTCTCCAGGTCGGTGCCAATATCTGTGGTTATAAAAATAATACCACAGAGGAGCTCTGCAGAAGATGGATGCAGCTTGGAGCATTTTATCCACTATCCAGGAATCACAATGGGCCTGGGTTCAGGGTAAGGTCCCCAAGAAAAGTGATGGAAACTTCTTGGGTTATCTAATCTTCCTGTTTTCAAAGAGGGAGTTGAAGAAAATAGTCCAGGTTGGCCTTAAGTGCAGGAGCAGAATAGATAAATTTTCAATGATAGATTAAAAAGTAGGGTAAGGGGTGATGGTGATGGTATTTAATATATAATGGTTTTATTGTTAAAAACTCACCAACAAATGTAAGAGGGGTTGCTAAAGTTTTCCGTTCTGGTACCACTTTATATAAGATAGGACAATTGGAGTCCATTGATATTTTACTTCAGTTAATACAAGGAAAACCACTCCTAGATATGGGGGATCAAGGAGAAAGGATTAAGGGAAGGCAGGTAGTGATCTGAACATTTTTTCACTTTTTTACAACGTTCTATCTTTCTGTGAATGGTTTGGGAGACCACTCCCTACTACTTCTCATGACATATCCTGCATTTCTCCTCTTCTAACCAAAATCATATTTTGATGGCAAGTCTATAGAAAGGGTTCAAAGTCTGTAGTAAGGAGATGTTTATCATGATGGTGATGGCAAGAACAAGTAGGGTGGGATGCCATTTCTTTTAATGAATAAATATGCAGCTGAAATGATTTAAATTAAGTGATTTAGCTATTAATAGGCACACTAGAGTAACATACTGATAATCATTTTAGTTCTAGTTCTTGCCTTTGTCCAATGACATCTCTAACCTGGAAAAGATCCGTAGTCAGATATTCAAAGTATTTTAACCCTGGGCTGTCCTAGCAGAGAGGGATGAACTATTTCTGAATTCCCAGCAGATGACCAGAAGCAGGGAGGGGGCGTGCTCTTCCTGAAGAGATGGCCTGGAGGAATTATGTCCACAGGAGCACTCAGATCACTCTGGCTGCCAGCTTACAGTGCTTGTTTTCTCTCCTCCCAACTAGTGCCAGCCATAGAATGATAATGGGAGCCACACATGGAAGTTTAAATGGGAATTGAAAAAGTACAAAGAAACAGGAACAATTTTTTTAATCTATTTTATATAGCTCTTTATATAAATCTATCTTTACCATTATTTCAACCCATATTTTATACAAAGTATTAATATGAGCTATTTTATATTCTTTCTTTCTATAAAGTCATCAAAACTCAGTGTGCATTTTGCACTTGCAATACATCTCAATTTGGATGCTGGAGTGAAATGTAGTCCTACCAAAACAATAAAGTTATGTTTATTAGAGAAATACTTTAACATTGATTCAGTTTTAGGTTTATATTTAAATTAACTATTATCCTATCTAATAAAAGAGAAAAATGGTAATTGGCGTACGACGATACCCTTTTCATTGGCTAATCAGGGCTATATGCAAATTAACTGCCAACTAAGATTGGCAGTTAACTGCCAACTAAGATTGGCAGTTAACTGTCAACAAGATGGCGGTTAATTTGCATATGTAGGCACAATGCAGGGAGGCAAAAGGGAAAGCAGGAAGAAGCCCCCTGCCACTGACAGTGATCAGAAACCCAGGGGGGAGCTAAGAGCTGGGGGGCAGGGCAAAGGCGGCCCTGCCCCCCAGCCATGATCGGAGAATCAGGTGCCTTTGCCGCCCTGGCCAGTGATAGCAGGAAGTAGGGGTGGAGCCAGCGATGGGAACTGGGCACAGTCGAAGCTGGCAGTCCCGGGAGCTAGGGGTCCCTTGCCTGGGCCTAAAGCGAAGCCCACGATCGCGGGGCCACTGCAGCTGCGGGTCCCTGCTGCCCGGGCCGGACGCCTAGGCCAGAGGTGTTAGGCCTGGCAGGGGCGGAGCCTGCAACCACTGGGAGCTGGGGTTCCCCTGCCCAGGTCTGACACCTCTGCCAGAGGCCTCAGGCCTGGTCAAGGGGCCTATCCGGTGATTGGTGATCGGAAGGTGATGAGGGTCAACTCCTCTGGCCGAGGCATCAGGCCTGGGTGGGGGGCGGAGCCGGGGATTGGGGGGATATGATGGTCCCCTTGCCCAGGCCTGAAGCCTGGGTCAGAGGCGTCAGGCTTGGGCGGGGGGTGGAGCAAGCGATCAGAGGGAGATGGGGGTCCCCTGCCCAGGCATGATTCCTGGGCCAGAGGCCTCAGGCATGGGCGGGGGCCAGAGCCAGTGATCAGGGGGAGAGGGGGTCCCCTATCCAAGCCTGACACCTCTGGTGGAATCGTCAGGCCTGGGCAAGGGGCCGATCAGGCGATCAGAGGGTGATGGGGGTCTACACCTCTGGCCGAGGCATCAGGCCTGGGTGGGGGCAGAACCAGTCATGGGGGGAAATGAGGGTCCCCTGCCCAGGCCTGACGCCTCTGTCAGAGGTGTCAGGCCTGGGCAAGGGGCCGATCCTGCGATTGGAGGGTGATGGGGGTCAACGCCTGAGGGCTCCCAGTATGTGAGAGGGGGCAGGCTGGGCTGAGGGACACTCCCCCCCCCCCCCACACACACACCCAGTGCACGAATTTCGTGCACCGGGCCCCTAGTCAAATATAATTAAAAGTGTAGTTCCCCAATCTTACTAACCACGTGATTGTATCGCAGATCAGCGAGCTGGACAAGACACCTAATGAGCCCATTAGTTAGGAGTCATCTTTATTGCATACAGGTTCAGAGCAGATTACCTCTGTCAAATTCTGAACAAACACAGGAGGGAGTATTTCCTTCTTATATCCTTCTAGTTCTTTGTGTAAGACAGCTTGTAACCTTGAATAGATATTATATCCAATCAAACAGCTGTAATATCTATACAGACAACTTGTAACTTTGAGTACATATTTATATCTAATCAAACACCTATAACCTTGGATGAACAAACACTTGGCAGAATATGTGAATTAATATAGTGTATCAGCTCCTTTAGATGGCTAGCTTGCAAGGTCAGACAATTAAGTTTATCTTTTCTATTCAAGCAAAAAAGCAAAGTTATTTTACAGTTTAAAAATAACAGAGTTGACCCACGGAATAAGAGACTGTCAAAGAATAACAGAGTAGTTCAAACAGCAGTTTTTCCTAAGGAGGGATTATTACCATGCTTCAATTTAAGTGCTTAATAGCCCCATGTGACTGATGGCCACCACGATGGACAAAGCACCTCTAGATTGTCTCAGTTGGAGACCAGATGCTGGAAGCTGTGGAGTGTTATTTTCTTGGGTGTTTAGCCTCATTGTGGTATAGAGTAGTTCTATTTGGAAGGGGGAAATGGGCAATTTGAGGAACAAAAGAAAAGAATAAATTTAGATAATTTTTTCTAGAATTCAGTTCCAGTAATACTATAAGGTTGACAAATTTAAATTTGATATGCACATCTTTCAAAGAACAAGGAAAATGAACAATGAACAAAATGCATGTCCATCATTGATGGAAAATGTATGTTTCTGGCTCCTAAGAGAATTAGATTTCCCTCGTAAAGGGTTCTTTCTTTGCTCTTAGATAAAATCTGCTAAAAACTGTCTTCCTGATTTCTTTGTACTCTGTGTATTGAAGAACAAATAGAGGTCACTGTCTTTGGGACAGAGAAAATAAAACAAATTTTGATGCTGAAAACATTATAAATAAAACTACACATAAATTTTAACATTGCAAATTCATAAAAGTGCATGAGAAAAAAGATGGATTATAGGTCATGGTGGTTTAAGGCACTGGGTTTCAATTTTTTTAAATATATTTTTATTAATTTCAGAGAGGAAGTGAGAGGGAGAGATAGAAACATCAATGATGAGAGAGAATCATTGATCAGCCACCTCCTGCACACCCCCTATTGGGGATCGAGCCCGTAACCCAGGTATTAGCCTTGACCAGGAATCGAACCAGTGACTTCTTGGTTCCTGGGTTGACACTCAAGCAATGAACCCCACGGGCTGGGCTCAAATTCCTTTTTAGTGGTAGTATGACTTTATTATTATTATTTGCCAAATGAAGTATCATGAGAAACCTCAATATATAAAATAAATTGGAGCAGCTCTGAGGGTGCAGGGCCCACTATAGGCCCTTTATCTTCTTGGTAATCTCTGTAGGTTTCTTTATCATCCTGAGGCGGTCATAAATCAATGTCAGAAGACATGTGTCAAATTTAAACTCTGCCACTTCCTTGCAATTTTATACTGCATTTTTGATATGGTTTTCTCATCTATAAGATGAAGGAGCAGGTAGGTCCCAGATCCTTCCAGTTCTGGAAATGCTTCCACATCTTCAAGTTGGAGAACATAGCTATTTTCTTGTGAGAAAGCTTATCAAAGAGGACTTTTAAACTATGATGGAAATATTTAGTAATCACTTATGTTTCCTCCTAGGACCAGGACCCTGCTGCCTTTGGTGAAGACTCTCAGCTGTTGAGTTCCTCCAGGCATTATCTGAACATCCGCTACACCCTGCTGCCTTATCTCTATACCCTCTTCTACCGAGCTCATACCCTGGGGGAAACTGTAGCAAGGCCCCTGGTCCATGAGTGAGTTTCCTTACCCGCAAAGACATCCTTTCAGATTATAATTTCGCTTCCCTTGTTAGCAGTAACAAGGTTTGCTAGGACCTTGTTTTCATATAATGAGCTGCTCTCTTACGTTGGAGGCTTCACCTACCTTCTCTGTTTTCCAGGTTCTACCAGGACAATGCTACATGGGATATACATGAGCAGTTCTTATGGGGACCTGGACTCCTCATCACGCCTGTGTTATATGAAGTGTGTTTATAATCTAAGCAGTGGGATGGGTTATCAACACTAGTCCTCATGGCTCTATAGCTGAATAAGTTGGAGGCTGAATATCTTTGGCTGCGTTTAAATATAAATATGAATAAAATGAGAGATTGTGAACATTTGGAAATTAGAAAAATAGTAATTCTTGGTCCCACTGCCTCACCAAGCAAAACAATTTCCATTTTGTAAGCTTACATCAAAGCCTGTGTCCTTAAGCATATGGACATTGACAGGGACTTCAAATGCCTGGGGCTGGCCATCTGTCCGTGTTTCCCTTTGACCGGAGAGGATGTGCTCTTGGGGTTAGGAAGAGAGAAGAGGTGGGGAGAGGAGTAGGGAGGGAGAGAGGAAGGCTGGTCAAGGGGCGGTTGTTACTGTAGAGTCCACGTATGAAGTGTGATTTGGGGCAGCAGTGATTGGGGAAGTACAGGGAAAGAACGGGGGTATCAGGATTATGCTGACCAGTTTGTAAACATGGAAGGTCGCCAATGTACTCATATAAAAGGCCCTTGGAGCTGGTGTTTTAGCCACACCATCTCATGGCATGTCCTGCTATAGTGATGTTGCTGGAAGGTTCTCCAGGGTGCCTGACTGTTTAAATTTCCCACCTGCCAGATTACACAAGTAACTCAATGAATGAACTTTCTCTGCTTCTCTTAGAAAGTTCAGGAACCTCAAGTAAAACAAACTTAAATTCTGGTACAGATCTGTTTTGATGAACTGCCCGACCTCTCTGAGTATCTGTATTTTCATTGGTAGAATGGCAGAATCCCAACTATTTCTCAGGATTGTTCAGAGGAGCACATGCAGCCACACGTGGAGGTGTTGTGCAAACTGTAAAAGGATATGCTAATGTCGCTCATTGTTGTTTCCCTAGGGTGTGGGCCCGGTGAAAGCATACATACCAGATGCCATCTGGTACGACTATGAGACAGTAAGTGAGGTAGCCCTCTTGGCCCAGAGACCCGCCTCTAGCAGAGGAAGTTCTAAGGCAGCAGCATTGTTGGGAGCTTGGGTAGGGTGATAGTATGAGGCTTTACATTTAGCTGATTGTGGGTACTTTTCCATGTGGAAGGCCTTTCCCAATATACCATGAAATAATTTGAATAACTGGGGTAGGTTGATGGGAATGTTCATTATGTCAACCTGGCTACTATGCGGCTGTCAGGATTTAGGCTGTGATAACCTAGAGAGTTAAAGCCTGCTTGTGGAATCATACCATGGTGTAATACAATGAAATAAGGTGGGTTGGAGTCTCAGCTTTGCTATCTACTTACTGCCTTTATGCCTTGGACAAGTCACCTTCCCTTTTGGGAGGTCTCAGTTTTTCTCTTATTTAAAATGAGACAGTGAAAGTAGAAGATCTCCACGATTCCTTCTAGCCTAAACAGCCTATTATCTGATTTGTTTTCTTTTGTTGTAGGGAACAGCCATCCAATGGAGGAAACAATTGGTGGAGATGCTACTGCCCCCTGATAGGATAGGACTTCACCTTCGAGGGGGCTACATATTTCCCATCCAGCAGCCAAACACAACCACAGAGGCCAGGTAAGCTATAAGCTCCTCACTTTTCTAAGGTGTAACTGCTCTCATGCTCCAAGGGGCATAGCATTATGGGAAAGGTTAATAGAGGGACTAAAAGTGGATATACCCAAGGAAGACATCTTTAGTCAGTGATCTTCCTCCCTTTCTTTCAAGGTTGGCCCCAAATTGGCATCTTAGTCTTCATTTAGGGGGTAAAAGTAGCCTCTGTTCCTTTACATTTCCACAGTCTTTTACTTCTGAATTGAATCAGATTATAAGAATAGTCAATGATCTCATTGACTCATGATTGAATAAGATAATGAAGTAAAGAACTAGTTGTTATTGTTTTCTTTACCGTCAAAAATTGTCCTCAAGGAGGTTCACTTAGGCATGAGAGAATGCAAGTCAAATAGGAGATCAAAGACAAAATAACTTCAAAGTCAAGAGCCAGAAGTTTTGGGTTCAAGTCCCAATTCTACGACATACCAGATGTATTGTTATGGCACTTATTCTCTATATTTCTGCTTATCATTTGTAAACCAGGGATGATGATAGTTTGACTTTTTAGAGTTATTGTAAGGTTTGAATGAAATAATATAAAAATTTAATGTACATAAAACACTTAGGAGAATTCCTGGCACATGATAAGCAGCAATTAGTGCTAATTGTTAATTTTATCACAAACCCAGTTTTCACCAGGAGCTGTCTCCTTTGACTATTCTTCTCATGCTCATTCACTACTAACCTCTGTTGTCTACCCACACCCAGCTTCCGTGTTTCCATTCAAGGTCATGATCTACTCACTTTCTAGGATAAACTCTGAAATTATCTGTCTGTGAAGCATGAAGGGGGCTTATTTAACACAGTTCTATCTCTTCTTCATTCTCTGAAACTGAGACTTGCTCTTTTGTAGTCGGAAGAACTCCCTGGGACTCATTATTGCCTTGGACTACAAGAGAGAAGCAAAGGGAGAGCTGTACTGGGATGATGGTGTATCTGCAGGTAGACTTCCTTATGGCACCACCACTGCAGTGCTCAGTGAGATTAGTCATTGCAAGCTGCCCAATACAGTGCTCACTCTGTTATCACTGATGCTTATTTCTATAGCTTAAAAATCAACTTATTCTGAGATTTGGTTGGCCAACCACAATGCAATTAAAATAGACTTCAGATTAGCAAGTTGTATGTTACTGAGTCTACCAAAGCAACAGACACTATTGGATTTAGTTTAATTATTCTTTCCTCTGGGTATCATTATTAATACCAAATTATACTTTTTGCTCATAGATTTGCAAAATACTTCTTTGGTTACTATTGAAGGGAGTATCTTATCTGTGTAGTGTGGTTTTTCCACTGTAGGATTTCCATATAAGTACCTCACACAAGCTTATAGTCTGTGATGATAGAAAAATCCTGCCCTGCCCAGAATTAGCATTTGTTAATATTTATTGGCTATTTATGATTGCATTGCATGCAGGGGACATTAAGATGAATAAGACATTGACATTGCACTTGAGGAACTCCTGGTACAGCAGGATAGATACATTGTGTATGTGGGTACCTATAACGCAAGTCAAAATGTTGTAAATGCCAGCAAAACAGTATTTCATAGAGGCCATGGGAGTTTGGAGGATGATGCAGTTACTGTGGGTTGAAGTGGCCAGGAAACCTTTGTGGAGATTTGACAAAAATGGGTAAAACATGGCTAAGCAGAATCAGATGGCAAAGGTATTCCCACTGAGAGAAGCGCCTCTACTTTCTATGTGATGAGGACCCTCTGTCCTTCTCTTTCAGATGCTGTAACGAAAAAGAATTACATTCTGTATGAGTTTTCTGTCACCTCGGTAAGTACTGTTTCTGAGGAACATAGTATATGTTCTCTGTGACTGCTTTGATTTGTTATAGAAGCGTAGTCATGTGGAATAGGGACAGTGCTTGACTCCAATGGTCCCAGAAAGGATATATATGGTATAAGAATTCAGCATTAGCTCAGTGAAGAACTAGTTTTTTGTGGTGTGTGTGTGTGTGTGTGTGTGTGTGTGTGTTTCTGGAAAAAATGTATTGCCTCTGAGTTTTATATGATGAGTCCTGGCTTCCAAGATATGCCTTATTTGGGGGGGGGGGGGGGGGGCGTGTACAAGTGTGTGTGGTATATGGGCTGTGGGTGGGAGGTGGTGAGTGGTGCACTGTATTTTTGAGATTCTTCCATAATGACCTTGCTTCCCAACCTCTAAACTTGGCCTTGGACACAGGTATGAAGTGGTGCTTTTGAGAGATTGGGAGACACAGAACAGCATCCTCACATTGTCTCTATTTCCCAAAGGAACTGAGAGGAAGAAAGGAGTAAAGCTAGCAGCAGATGGGAGAAATCTAATCCAGTTTTCTGAGATGGCCAATTATGCATGGGCAGAGATTTCTTTTATGGGACTCTCTCTCCCTTATTTCCTTCCTTTTACGTTTCTACTGTTGTTGTTTTTTTTATTATACTTTTCATTTTGAGATAATTATAGAACCCCATGTAGTTGTAAGAAATAATAGAGATCTGTTTTACTCTTTACGCAGTTTCCCCTAATGGGAGCATCTTATAAAATGATAGTACAATTTTACAGCAAAGATATTGACATTGGTGCTGTCTAGCTACAGAACATTTCCATCACCACAGGATCCCACCTATGGTCCTTTTATAGCCACACCTACTTGCCTCCCTGCCCCCTCCACCTGTGTTAGCCCCTGGCAACAACTATTCTGTCCACCATTTGAATAATTTTGTCCATTCAAGAATGTTATGTAAATAGAATCATACAGCGTGTAGCATTGGAGATTGGCTTTTTTCCCCCACTCCTAAACTTTATATTTTTATGCTTTCATATATATATAATTTTTATACTAGATGTGACATTTAGGTTGAGGTTAAACTTTTTGCCTATGAATATCCAGTTGGCCCAGCACCATCTGTTGAAAGGCTATTCTTTCTCCACTGTGTTGCTTTTGCATCTTTGCAGAAATCAGTTGGGCATATTTGTGGGATGCCTAGTCTTTCTAAACATCAAAGTGTTCCTTTTTTCCCCCTTAGTCTTCAGTTCCACTTTCTTTGTCATAGCTCAACTTTGTCACTTTTGAACTGTGGTTCCCTGAATTAGATATCTAATTTCTCTGGGCTTCACTCTCTTCCTCTGAAAAAGTTGAGATAATTAGAGCTTCAACCTCATAGTTTTCTATGAGACTTGAATGAGATAATACATGTAAAATGCTTAGTACAGTGCCCAGCACATAGTAAGCATTTATGCAATTAAGCTCTTATCAGTATTATAATTAGAACTAGAGGCCCGGTGCACAAAAATTTGTGCACTCGGGGGGAAAGGGAGGTCCCTCAGCCCGGCCTGTGACCTCTTGCAGTCTGGGACCTCTCAGGAGATAACGACCTGCTGGCTTAGGCCTGCTCCCGGGTGGCAGAGGGCAGGCCCAATCCCTAGGTGCAGCCCCTGGTCGGGCTCAGAGCAGGGCTGATTGGGGAATTGGGGTGCCGCCCCCCGTCACGCACAGAGCAGGGCTGATCAGGGGGTTGGGGAGCTCCCCCCTGTCACTCACAGAGTAGGGCCTATAGGGGAGTTGGGGCACCGCCCTCTCTCACACAGAGCAGGGCGGATCAGGGGGTTGGGGCGCCACACCCTGTCACACTCAGGGCAGGGCTGATGGGGAGGTTATGGCTCTACCCCGTCACACACAGAGCAGGGCCCATGGCGGGGGGTGGGGGGGCAGTTGGGGCGTCGCCCTCTATCACCCACGGAGCAGGGCTGATCAGGGGGTTGGGGCGCCGCCACTCTCACACTCAGGGCAGGGCCGATGGGGAGGTTATGGCTCTACCCTGTCACACACAGAGCAGGGCCCGTGGGGGGGGGGGGGCGGTTGGGGCGCCGCACCCTGTCACACACAGAGCAGGGCTGATCAGGGGGTTGGGGCACCGGACCCTGTCACACACAGAGCTGCAGGGCAATCAGGGGGTTGGGGAGCTCCCCCCTATCAGGCACAGAGCAGGGCTGATCAGGGGGTTGGGGCGCCTTCCCCTGTCACGAACAGAGCAGGGCCGATAAGGAGGTTGTGGCCCCACCCCCTGTCACACACAGAGCCGCAGGGCTATCAGGGGGTTTGGGCGCTGCCCCCTGTCACGCTGATCCCAGTGCCGGGAGGCCTCGCGGCTCCGCTGATCCTGGTGCTAGGAGGCATATTACCCTTTTACTATATAGGATAGAGGCCTGGTGCACAGGTGGGGGCAGCTGGTTTGCCCTGAAGGGTGTCCTGGATCAGGGTGGGGGTCCTGCTTGGGTGCCTGGCCAGCCTGAATGAGGGGATGATGGCTGTTTGCAGCTGGTCACACACCCTTCAGGGTGTGGGTCCCCACTGGGGTGCCTGGCCAGCCTGGGTGAGGGGCTGAGGGCTGTTTTCAGGCTGGCGGGTGACTGAAGCTCCCAACCGCTCCTTTTTTTCTTTTTCTTTTTTATTCTGGGCCAGCTTTAGCTCTGGCTCCAGCTCTGAGGCCTCCGCTGCTGAAAGCAGGTTTCTGGCCTTTGTTTACCTTCTGTATTTGGAACAATGTTGCGATCCTGCTGGCTGAAGCCCAGCGACTAAAGCAGGTTTCTGGGGTTTTGTTCAGCTTCTATATTTGTTACATAGTTGCTTAGAGTTGCAGCTCAGAGGCTGGCAGCGGCAGGCGGGAAACGTTGGAGTCCTCCGTCACTGAAGCAAGCAAGCCTCATGTTCGCTCTAAGCTGCCTGGCTGCCAGCTGCCATCTTGGCTGGCAGTTAATTTGCATATTTCCCTGATTAGCCAATGGGAAGGGTAGCGGTCGTACGCTAATTACCATGTTTCTCTTTTATTAGATAGGATACAAAGAAAAATTATGTGGGCACTATTTTGTGTGTGTGTGTAGGTCTATACCTTTGTGGGTCAAAGGTTCTCTTGTGGGCTTCTGTCTTTTTGTTTTCTTTGTTGGTATCTATCACATCTGCTTGAAAATTCCATGATGTTAGAAACATATTTTCTAAATAATGGAATCAATAAATAACCTGAGAACCAAAGTAAGCATAAGATATTACTAAAGACTTAGAACTGTTAAGTGTCTGGGTTAACATATTTCCTGGAGAAGATCATCAGACACTATCTAGAACCTCAGAGATAAAGGATATAACTTAGATCTCAGAAAGAAAGATGTTGAGTGGCATTTGGGCACAGTTAGGATGTGATATACTTGGTCTCTAAACTGACTTTTTTTTTTCCAGAACCATCTACAAGCAAAGATTACAAATAATTATATGGACCCTGACAACCTCACGTTTACAGATATCATAATCTTGGGAATGGACAAAGAACCTACTAATTTTGTCCTTAATGATGCTGCCATTTTAAACGTTAGCTACAATGCATCAACGAAGGTGGGCAATTGTTCCATCCTGCCATCCTACAGGGCCCTTGCTGGAAGCTGACAGCCCTGAGATTCTGACAGCCAGCTCTCTCTCGCTCTATGCTCTATTGAGTTTGGAGGGTCACAGAGACACTGGCATGCTGGGAAATCGACCACACCCTAGGGAGGATACATACAGATAAACGTGCTTGCTAAACATGAACCCCTGAACTTTGAAAAAGACAGTCCTTTCAGTGGGACCCTGGAAGAAGGCAGTTCTCTGGGCAAATTTAAAACTAGACATTCTGATCCCACATGTGATACAGTTCCATACATTATTATTCAAACTATATTATTTGATACATTGGCCTCATTCTGGAAGGTATTTACACATTCACCCTCTCACTGAGTTAAAGACACACTTTGCGACACAGCTGATATTTTCCTTAGTGTTTTAAGCAATTTTCATATCATTATAGAAAATGAGAGTTAAATAAAACAGCAGGGGTAATCAGTTTTATCATTATTTAAAAATATATTTTTATTAATTTCAGAGAGGAAAGGAGAAAGAGAGAAAGATAGAAATATTGAATTGGCTGCTTCCTGCATGCCCCACATTGGGGATTCGGGCACTGGGAATCGAACTGTGACCTCCTGGTTCATAGGTCGATGTTCAACTATTGAGCCAAGTTGGCTGGGTAGTTTTGTCCTTATTGAATGAGTCCCTTTTATGGTAATCTCAGACAAAAGATTCCAATTATTAGTTGAGTATTTCAAGTGCTGGGGAATTCCCTATTTCGTAGGGAGGCCTCCTTCCATTTAGACAATACATATACCCAAGGATAGGAGCTTGGGTTCTAGAGTTAGGCTGAATGGGATTCCAATCCTAGCTCTACCAGCCCTTAGCTGTGAGATCTTGGGCAAAGCATTAAACCTCTGTGAACATCAGTTTTCTATTTTGTGAAATGGAGATAGCCATATTTTTTGCAGCATAGGATTGCTTTATAGCATCAATAGAGGGAATGCATATAAAGTAGTTATTACAGTGCCTGGTCCATATACATGCTCAATAAAACTTAGCTATTGTTATAATTGTCACCATTATTAAAATATACAGGCATCACTCCCAGAAGGCAGTTGCCCAACAATGACAGCTCTCCCTATGGTTAGTACTCAACATGATGGAAGCCTTTTCCATTCAATATTCTATAGTGACTTGAGGTGAGAAGGGTCGGGAATGAGTCAAGTGCATTTTCCTGGCAGGGAGGTCAAAAGTCCCAGAGGAGGAACAATAATATTCCAACTATCCCCTGACAAAGTGGTATTGGATGAAGGCTATCTTATGGCAAAGTGACATTAGATGAAGGATGTCACCTGGCAGGGTTGTATGGGACGAAGGCCATCCCAAGGCAAAGTGGGATTGGATGAAAGGCTAGCTCCCCCAGGCTTGACTTCCCAACCATCAGGGAAGGACATTATCCAGGTGTCTCTATTTCTCCTCATTTGTTACTGTGGCCTCCTTTCTCGTGCCTCAGGTGGTGAAAATCACTGATCTCGAGGGACTGGTATTGGGACAAGAATTCTCCATGAGGTGGACTCTTTTGGTCAGTGACCAAGAGAAGTTCAACTGCTACCCCGAGGAGCCCACTGCCTCTGAGGAGAAGTGCAAGCAGCGGGGGTGCCTTTGGGAGGTAAGGATGAGGAGCAGATTACCGCAGTGAGCAGGAAATTGTAAAAACTGGCCCAGGAGTGATTAGGCACCAAGAAACATTTTCCAAACACTGTTGGGTTGAATGGGAATCATTTCTCAGAAAGAAAACAAAACTGTGCCAACAAATGCACCGTTTTGTCAACGCTGAGTGGCAGGCAATCAGTGTTTTCCTCAGATATCCGGAATGAGAAGAAACCCATTGCTGTCCTGGCTCCCTCTTTTCTCTAACCTCCTTATTTTAAACCCCACTTTTATTTTTAACATAGTAACAATACATTGTGCATTGAGTATTTTAAGTGATTTTTTTTTCATCAATTAGAGTTCAGGCTGGAAGGTAAGGTATGAATCTTCCCCTCCATTTGAAAAACAGAGAGAATGAAAGCCAGAGAAAGAGAAAATAAGTGATTTCCTTAATGTCATAATGGGGGCAACTATCCCATGGCAAAGTGGTATAGTTTGGGGACATTGGGAGCAGAACCCTGCCTTAGGATTCCAGTCTCCAGATCAAGCTACCTTCTGACCCTTCACTACTCACCTGTTACAAACATACAGGTGTTCCCCCCCCCCCCCCAAAAAAAATACACACTTTGAATAATCATTCATTCCGCTGGGTTAAATCTGAAAAGAAAGAAACATTGGAATGAGTAATTATTCAAAGTGTGTATATATTTTTTGGGACACCCTATATTATTTCAGTATTCTGAGAGCTGAAGTTCAAAATCAAGGTGTTAGCAGGGTTGGTTCCTTTTGAGGGCTGTGAGGAACAATTGGTTCCATGTCTCTCTCCTAACTTCTGGCGGTTTCCTGGCAGTCATTGGTGTTCCTTGGCTTATAAAAATGTCACCCCAATTTCTGCCTTCCTCTTTACATGGTGTTCTTTCCCCGGGAACATATGTATCTCAGTGTCCGAATTTCCTTATTTAATAAGGACACCAGTTAATATTGGATTAGGCCCACCCTAATAATCTTATTTAACTAGGTCATCTGCAAAGATCCTATATCCAAATAAGGTGCCAGGTGTTAGGACTTACCATCTTTTTGGGGGAACATAATTGAACACATAATAATGGGCATAGTGTCAGAGACTTAGTCTGTGTTAACCAACATTTTTTAGAAATCAGAGTGTGTTGTTGGAGGCTGACTGAGAATTCATCCTCTCATTGCAGAACACAGTTGTTCCTGGTGTGCCCACCTGTTTCTATGACACCATCCCTAAGTATGCTCCCAGTAATATTCAGTATTCGCCCACTGGCATCACCACAGACCTTACCCACCTGACAGCCCCTGAGTCAGCTCGAGCAGCAGCACCATCATCACAGAGCACGCGACATACACCTGCAGCAGCAGCCACCACCTCTCCCCCTCTTTCTGCAGAGATCAGCTCCCTTAGGATCAGCGTGATCTACCACACAGAAAGCATGCTGCAATTCAAGGTAATGCCCGTGTTGCAGATTCCGGTAGTCAGCACAGAGTTCTTGTGGGATGGAAATTACCGAAACATCTTTTAGTCCAAATCCCTCATTTTAGAGTTGAGGATGCTGAAGCCCAGAAAGGTAAAGGCCAGAAAGTCAGGAGATAGTAGAGTCGGGTGTGGCCTTAGATCCACCAGGGTTGTCCATGTCCTATAGTGAAGGGTTCTGTAAGTCAGAACGATCCTCAAAGGATTACTGAGACACATTAGCCCTGAGAACAAAGTGTCTGCTTTTTGGTAAACTCATATGGGTGGCATTGACTCATTTCCAACATTACAATTATTTCTCTAGCAGTTGATACTTCAACTTAATATGCAGCAGAATCACTTGTAGCTTTTGTTAAAAGACATTGCTGGGGCTCCTGCCCAGGGTTTCCAAGAATTTGCATTTCTAATGAATTCCCAAGTGATGCTCCTGCTACAAATTAAGAGGCCACACTTTGAGAACCACCACTCTGCTAAAATAGAAATATGATGTGAGCCACATATGTTTTCTGATAACCATATTTTAAAAAATGTATTGAAAAAAATAGGTGAAATGGATTTTAATAGCATTTTATTTTACCAAGTTGCTCAAATGTTATCAGTTCATCATGTAATCAAAATACAATTACGTACTGAGATACTTTAGATTATGGTCAGATTAAATCTTCAAATTTTGGTTTGTATTTCACATTTATAGTGAGTTTCAGCTCAGACTTGGACATTTCAAGGCTTAATGGCCACACATGGCTAGTGGGTACCACCTTGGACAGTTCACTCTAGACATTGCTTTTCACATTTCAATGTTGGGCGAATCACCCCAGGGACCTTGTGAAAATGAAGATTCTGATTCAGAAAGTCTGGGGTAGGGCCCCAAATTCTGCATTCCTAACAGGCTCCCAGGTAATATTGCTGCTTTTGGTTTGAGAAACAGAATATTGAGAATAGAGTCTTTCGACAAAACTTGTCCTAAGCATAATATGTGGGCTCATATTATTATGATAAAAAGGATGATCACTCATAATAGTAATACTACCTGGCCTTGCATAACACTTTGCCCTTCTCTCCTTTTGCCCACACAGCAACCCTGTTAGGTTGGTAGAAACAAGTAGTAGTTACAAAGGAACAATCTTAGGAATGAAAAAGCTGAGCAGCAACTGGAAGCTCAACTAGTAAGAAGATCTCATAGTTCATATGAAAACTCAGTTCTCTAGTTTCTAACATATGTACACATGCTAACACATAGTCTTATAAAGTTATGTGCACATACTGTTCACATACCACACTCGTAAAAACACATGCACACATTCTGTCTATGAGATTCTACACCTTTAAGTTACAATTTCCGTAGAGGTAGTGCCCTCCCTGGTTTTGATGGGTATTGTTGAGGGTGTTTTTTTTTTTTTTTTCCAGTTCAGGATGTGTTGGGCACAGTGGATGGGTAGGCCTCACATCTATTTGCTTTGGGATATTTGATGCTTCCTGATGGGAACTGAATTTTGAGCTGGTATGTGAGGTTTTAGGTTTGAGATTCCATCAGAAAGTCTCCTTCTTTCTCACTGTCAGATCTATGATCCCACTAATAAAAGGTACGAGGTCCCAGTGCCTCTGAAAATCCCTTCCTCTCCTGTTGGCTCGCCTGAAAACCGTCTGTATGATGTCAGGATTCAAAACAATCCTTTCGGGATCCAGATTCAACGAAAAAGCTCCAGCACTGTGATGTAAGCACCATTTTCATTTGGTTCTAATTAGAGTGGTTCTAGATCTAATTGCAGTGGTTCTAATGAATGCAAGTGAAATATTAACCTTCAACACTCTACGTGTATGTTTGTTTTTTAAACAAAGAGGATATCTACCCGCCCCCCCCCCACACACACACACACTTCAATGGGGATTTCATTTCTTATTAGTCATTAGCTCAACAAGAACAATTAAGCAATCAAAGACTTAAAAATACTAAGTGTTGCTTGATTTCAGAAAAAGAAAAATACATATTTTACTCATTGTTCTGGTTAAATAGAACAGAAAACTCTATATGCCTCATTAAGAAATAATAACAGAAGAGCCAGGAGAGAGGGGTAAGGGGTAGTAAGGAGAGAGAAATGGTGTCTTGCGGTCTTTGCTGCTATTGACACTATAGACTTAAAGCCTTTTCACAATGTTAAGTATGAAAGGAATTGCCACCTCTCATCCCTGACCTGCTGCTGAATGGCATGATCCGCAGGTCTGGATTTGCCTGGGGCTGAAGCCCCCCATCTTATTAGAAACTGTCACCTGTATGTGCACATGTGGACAGCCTTCGGCTCTCTTTGACTATGTGTCTGACTTTCTGTCTGTTAGCTTCTTTGGTAAGCAGTTCTTTGGCCAATCCAGAAAAGTCATTCTGAGTTTCATACTTTTCTATTGGAAAACTTGCTCAGACCTTATTCATTGATTCAGGCTGATGTACCAGGCAATGAGATCTAGAAATAAAGAGATGAGTGACACTCTTAAGGGCCAATTAATCAGAAAAGGAGTTGCCAGTCTTGCAATCCACAGAATAAAAATGCAAACACAGAACTGTGGTAGCGAGTCATGGACATTCTTATGACCTGGGTCATCTCACAGTAATTGAACCTGGATCCAGGTGTGCAATCATTCAGGAGGCTTCTGAATCAACTAGACATCTGAACTGTATTCTCTGTTTGCTCCGGCCTGTGATCAGCTCTGCTCAAAGGTATGCCTCTGTGTTGTAGTTGGGATTCTCAGCTCCCGGGCTTCACCTTCAACGACATGTTCCTTTCCATTTCTACTCGCCTCCCCTCTGAGAACATCTATGGCTTCGGGGAAACTGAGCACACAACTTTCAGAAGAAACATTAGCTGGAACACATGGGGAATATTTTCTCGAGATGAGCCACCAGGGGTAAGTACAGAAGAATAAGATTATCTATCAGTTGCTCTCTGTGTAAAATTATTTTAATCCACATATGTACCCTATTCATGAACTTCAGCTTATATTGATAAATTCTGCTCTCAAATGAAATAGGCCACATGTTATGTAATGTCCTTCTGTCCCTAAATGTCTTTTAATCTTTTAGAAAATAAATATAGGGTAAAGCAAAAGTAGGTTTATAGGTGGGTTATATGTGAGATAATAAAATAATTAACAAATAATAACACAAGTGTAAATTGTGTTTACATGCTCACAACTGTAAATCTACTTTTGCCCCACTCGTGTGTGTGTGTGTGTGTGTGTGTGTGTGTGTGGTGTATGTGGTGGAAGGAAGGGTCAAGGAATTTTTCATAAAGGACATGACATTGTGCTAAATCTTCAGTGTTGAGTAGGAGTTGGCTGTTTGGGTTATGAGGAGGACAGAATTTCTTGAATTTTCTCTTTTTGTTACTCATCTACTCCTCCCGTGACTCTCCCAGTACAAGAAGAATTCCTACGGTGTCCACCCCTACTACATGGGACTGGAGGAGGATGGCAATGCCCATGGAGTGCTTCTGCTAAACAGTAATGCCATGGGTAAGATAAAGACAGTTTTCCTGCAGCCACTTTATCAGAATCTAGAATATCAATAGAAATAAGAAAGTTCAATGGCCAGGGAAATGGGGCACATAACCTGACCTTTTATTTATTCATTTATCCATGATTTATTAAAATCTCTAGGCCAGGTATTGGGAGTAAAATTTTGACTAAACATGGTCCCTACTTTGGTATGACCTTGTTTGACTTTGCCACTTTAATTCCCTTTCACAGAACATTATAAAAGGTTAAGATTGAGATTGTGTTTGGGGTCCCTGAAAATCCATCTCTGATTCCACAGTATGAAAGAAGACTTTCCAGAGGAGGTGGGCACTAAAAGAAGAGAGTGAAAATAGCAAATATTAGGGCAGAATCCCTGTCTGGGTAATTTATAGTTCTCAAGATGCTCCTCATGTTTGTCTGTATGTGTGTGTGTGTGTTTGTTTTTTTAACAGATGTGACATTTCAGCCTACTCCTGCCCTGACATATCGCACCACAGGAGGGATTTTGGACTTTTATGTAGTTTTGGGGCCAACTCCCGAGCTTGTAACCCAACAATACACTGAGGTCAGAATTCACTGTATTCATTAATTAACCATCCAAGGCTTATTGGCTATTGCACATTCTTAGCACTGAGAAAGGCCAATTTTATTTTTTACTAGAGGCCTAGTGCATGAAATTTGTGCACTGGTAGGGTCTGTAGCAGCTGCTGGCTGCCAGCCGGGTACTCCTTCTCTTTTCTCCCTGCCTCTGTTCCCGGCTGCCTCTCTGCTCCACCACCGATGCTGGCTGGGGCCTCAATCCCTTCCCCTTGCTAGCCCCACCCCTGGTTGAACTCCCAGACAACTCCCAGTAGAGGGGACAATTTGCATACTATGCTTTAATTATAAAGGATGGTCCTTGAGTATTCCTACTACATTATCACTATTTTTTATGAGAGTAGGGTTTTAGTGTTAAAGGATATTGATATCCCATATGTCTCTTAATTATTTGCTATAAAACCTTTCTAAGAATCTCTAATCAGTAATAACCACTGAATTTTCAGGTTTCTTAGAGTGGAAGCTCTAGGATATAGAGAGACTTTCTATCATTCTGCATCTCCATGATTGTACCATATTTATGAGACCTCTTAGATCAGACAGGCAGTAAGTAGAAGTGCTGAAGTTGCTTCAGGCATAAGCCAACTATCTTTTTTTTTTACCCTAAGAATCTACTTGGATCCGTTTTTCTTTTTTATTCTAGTTGATTGGTCGGCCAGCAATGATTTCATACTGGGCCTTGGGATTCCAGCTGAGTCGCTATGGATACCAGAATGATACTGAAATCTCCAATTTGTATGATGAAATGGTGGAAGCCCAGATTCCCTATGTATGAAGCCTTCACCCTGCCTGTGATTTAATTAGTTATGGGGACTTATGGCTAATTATAAATTGAAAACATCTTCATAGACATTACTGATGACTACTTCAGTACAAAGAAAATGTAGCTATGGAGCTAATCTTATGTGGAAACATTGCTTTTTAAATTTAAGTCATAGTACCCTTTTTAAATCAAGAGTTCAAAATTGAGGGCATACATTCATCAGAAGTTAGTAGAGTATATTGTTACTTATTACCTCTTGCCAGAAATATCCTAGAGTAACCATGGTTAGTCATAAGCCATGACTTTGGAGACTTCTAAGAGAGAATCATATCAAGATTATGACAATTTTAGGAGACTATACTGTGATTATTTTTGGAGAGGGTAGATATAAAGTGACAATATGAAAAAAAGGAGATAAATTCAAGGCTTCACTTTGACTTAAATACAAATACTCATATATGCGTTTCCCACAATGAAACATAGCCCCTAGAAGTGCAGTCAATTACTGTCAACAAACAGAATTCCACACATAGCATGCTCATTCTCTCTTATAATAGTCAAATTCTCATCACATATTTTCTTTCTCTGCTTTTAACTCACCTCCTGAGATGTGGAGGACAATTAATGATTAGAAGATAAGAATAAATTATTACAATGTCCTCATCAAAGATAATTTGAAACATTCACCCAGACTTATTTTTTCTTTTCAGATCCTATTATGCTAGATATTGCTAAATATAAATTAGAAAAGATAATCTTCTTAATTAAATTCACAAACAACCTAGTGAAGGTCCAGAAGACCAATTTATTATTTCACATTGGAAGTTATATCTTGATTAAATACAGAAGTAGTTACCTACAAATGCTCCTCTTTTATAGCTTCCAAAAATTAAAACATTCTTTGCTGACTTTTGTTTGTCAGTTCATTCATTCATTCAAGATGAAAAAATTCCATAGATTTATCTTGCCAGTGCAACCAATGTTAATAATATGTTGGTTCATTCTTTTCTAAGTTTTGTCTTATGCACAAGTTGCTGCTCCCTCAAACAAGTTTTACCTAGAGCAGTGGTTCTCAACCTTCCTAATGCCGCGACCCTTTAATACAGTTCCTCATGTTGTGGTGACCCCCCACCATAAAATTATTTTTGTTGCTACTTCATAACTGTAATTTTGCTACTGTTATGAATCATAATGTAAATATCTGATATGCAGGATGTATTTTCATTGTTACAAATTGAACATAATTAAAGCATAGTGATTAATAGCAAAAACAATATGTAATTATATATGTGTTTTCCAAAGGGTGGTGACCCACAGGTTGAGAACCACTGACCTAGAGTCTTAAGACAATGCAGGTGATTACCACCTTTAAGCTAAAGAGAAACATCTCTTGTTTCAACTGAATATTAACCACATAGCCATCATTCAACAATCTTGAATTGGGTACATTTCATGTGCAGAAACCTAGGTTGGTTGGCATTGTATTGAGAAAAGAGAAGGAAAGATTTTCATCTCAAAGACCATCTAGACAATTGGAGATGGTGGAAATAGTATATACATTTTAGAATGCTATAAAATAATGTAGTTCTTAAATGTGAATAATTTAATCAGGTTTACTGGAGGGAAAAAGAGAAAACAGGTATACAATCTTGTTTCTCAGGGGAGTCTGCTTTTTACCCTTGAACATTTAACTAGCACTTTTTTTTGATAAGCTTACCATGTTTGAAATTTGAAGAGTGGAAAAGACATGAACTGAGGGAAGGAAGGGGAGAGAATTCCAATGTGTGTGTGTGGGAGAGGCAGAAGCAGAAGGAATGGGAATAGGTGATCTGTATGCAAGAATCAGATAGCAAATTTAATCAGCAGAATTGACAAGTGGGTCTAGTGGAGTAATGAGGTAAATTTGGAAGGACCTGGACTGGGGTCTACAAGCAGCAGACCTGGAGTCTGGCAGAGCAGTGTGTGTGCCCTGAGGTTATTGTTGCAGGACCCCCCAACATCTTGCTTGCCTTTCCTCTAGGATGTTCAGCATGTAGACATCGATTACATGGACCAGAAGCTGGACTTTACCCTCAGCACCAGCTTTCAAAACCTTAGTCTGCTGATGGAGCGAATGAAGAAAAATGGCACAAGATTTGTCCTCGTTCTGGTAGGTACTTGCAAATATTAAATCTCATTTTTTGTGTTCATGTTTTAAAAATAGCACCATTGAAGGAAATGAGATGAAGAATATGGGACAATTCCCTGTACATTTTTGCCACTTCCTGTGGATCTATAATTACTTTTTTAAGTTTGAAAAAGCAAATAAAGGAGGAAAAAACAATAAAAAGGTTTTTTAAAAGATGATGCTTTGCAATCTTTATTTTTAATGACTGAGTATAATTTATTGTTACTATTCTCTTGACAGAATTAGAAGAACTGTGGGCTAAAACACTGAATATAGCAACAATAAAAAAAAGTCTCTCTATTTCAGGCTGTGCCTTAGAATAGCTGTATTTTAGTCTTGTCTTTACTGTGGGGTTTTCAAAAACCTGTTTTGTCATCAGCCAGCAATGGTGAGGTTCAGGGAACTTATTTCTTCTTAATTAAATTCACAAACAACCTAGTGAAGGTCCAGAAGACCAATTTATTATTTCACATTGGAAGTTATATCTTGATTAAATACAGAAGTAGTTACCTACAAATGCTCCTCTTTTATAGCTTCCAAAAATTAAAACATTCTTTGCTGACTTTTGTTTGTCAGTTCATTCATTCATTCAAGTATTTGTTAAGCCTTGAGTCTTTGAAAATTACCATTATAAAAGGTGTGTGTGTGTGTGTGTGTGTGTGTGTGTGTGTGTGCTTGCAATCTAAATTCATTAAGAAGACAATGTCCTTACAGGGATTATATAATACTAGAGGCCTGGTGCACAAAAATTTGTGCACTGGGGGGAGTGGGGGTTCCCTCAGCCTGGCCTGTGCCCTCTCACAGTCTGGGACCCCTCGGGGGATGACCATTTGCTGGCTTAGGCCTGCTCCCTGGGGGATTGGGCCTAAGATGGCAATCAGACATCCCTCTGACAGCCCGGCAGCCCTTGGGGGATGTCCACTTGCCAGTGGGGAGCAGACCTAAGCTGCAGTCAGACATCCTTAGCGCTGCTGAGGAGGCGGGAGAGGCTCCCACCACCAGCACTGTACTGGCAGCCGTCAGCCTGGCTTGTGGCTGAACAGAGCTCCCCCCTGTGAGAGCGCACTGACCACCAGAGGGCAGCTCCTGCATTGAGTGTCTGCCCCTGGTGGTCAGTGTGTGTCATAGTGACCAGTCATTCCCAGTCTTTCTGCTGTTAGGGTCAATTTGCATATTACCCTGTTACTATATAGGATAGAGGCCTGGTGCACTGGTGGGGGCCGGCTGGTTTGCCCTGAAGGGTGTCCCGGATCAGATTGGGGGTCCCGCTGGGGTGCCTGGCCAGCCTGGATGACGGGCTGATGGCTGTTTGCAGCTGGTCACACCCCCTTCAGGGTGGGACTCCCCACTGGGGTGCCTGGCCAGTCTGGGTGAGGGGCTGAGGGCCGTTTTCAGGCTGGTGGGCGACTGAAGCTCCAAGCCTCTCCTTTTTTTCTTTTTTCTGGGATTTATTTACCTTCTATAGTTGTCACTGGAGCTGAGAGCCGGCTCTAGCTCTGAGGCCTGGCTCCAGCTCTGAGGCTGCGGCTGGCTGAAAGGAGGTATCTAGAGTTTTCTTGGCTTCTATAATTGAAACTCTGTTGCCATCACTGGCGCTCTCAGCTCTGAGGCTGCGGCTGGCTGAAAGGAGGTATCTGGAGTTTTCTTGGCTTCTATAATTGGAACTCTGTTGCCATCACTGGCGCTCTCAGCTCTGAGGCCGTGGCCAGCTGAAAGCAGGTATCTGGGGTTTGTTTAGCTTCTATAATTGAAACATAGGTGCTTCCAGAGCTCAGAGCTGGGCCACGGCAGGCAGGGAACCTTGGCTTCCTCCATCACTGGAGCAAGCAAACCTCCTGTTTGCTTCAGCTGCTTGGCTGCCGGCCGCCATCTTGGTTGGCAGTTAATTTCCATATCCTGCTCATTTGCCAATGGGAAGCATAGCGGAGGTATGGTCAATTACCATGTTTGTCTATTATTAGTTAGGACTAGAGGCCCAATGCATGAAATTCATTCATTCATAGGCCTGGCTGGTGATCAGGGCCAATCTGTGGGGTGACCAGTGGGACGATGGGGGTGGCCCTCCCCTGGCACTCACCTTGGCTGGCCTGGGGCCTGTAGGCTGGAGGTAGCTCCTGTGTTGAGCTTCTGCCCCCTGGTGGTCAGTGCACATCATAGTGACTGGTTGTTCCACTGTTCAGTTGATTTGCATATCAGGCTTTTATTATATAGGATTGGAGGAATACAACCAATTAATAAACATTAAAATATAATTTTAGGCAGGAATGATTCATATGACAGTTGTGAAATAGAATACTATTATACAAAGTAATTGGGACAGGTAAAGGATGAGGTTAATGGGAAGGCCACCTTAGGTGGACAGTCTGGCCACAGAATAGAAGAAAGAAGTTTCACATTTTTAGGGAATATTGCTGTGACACTATTGAAATACTGTAAATTACCTTTCTCTATGCGAGGGTAATGTTTTGTTAACTTAGTTTCTCTCCAGGAATTTTTTTTCAAACATTAGCATGCTTTTAGTTCCCCTTTGGGAATTTTATAGAGAAACATCAATATATTCTTTTGCTCTCAACTATCCAATAGACATAGGCAAATTAACCTGGGTTGTATTTTTGTTTGTTTGTCTATTTTGAAGTTTACCATTTCTTTCTGTACCACGAATTGTTAACATTTTGGAGATCATTTTTCTTGGAAATATTTTTCTCATGTTTTCTGTTTTAAACCCTTTTGTTTCAGAATCCAGGCATTTCTCGCAACGAGACCAAGTATCTCCCATTCACCACAGGGCAGGAAAAGAATGTATTCATCAAATGGCCTAACAGCAGTGACATTGTCTGGGGAGAGGTAAGGATTGGGAGGAGATGCCTGTAATTAATCAGCATCACAATGTTTTGATTGAAAGAGGCTCTTATAAATCTTAGCAAAATGTATTGGGTAATTTATAAATTATGAATGAGTAGAAATCTGTGTGATACTGATTACTTAACAAACATTCATGAGACCAAGGTCAAAGGTCTAATCCTCTATCAGTGAGTTATGTTTTTATTGCCTGGAAATATTCTGGCGTTCCATCCCTTATGTACGCAAGCTGGTAATTTAACACCCATAAATAATACCTTTGAGAATGGCTCTGAAATCTATGTCTCCCAGTCACCCACACCCAAGATGTGTACTAATCTTTGGACTATGATGCTTAATCAGCCATCACATTTAAATGAATCAATAGATCTTATGTATTATCCTCCTTCTTTTGTCTCCTTTAATTCCTTTTTTGGGCCCCAGTTGTTTGGTTTATGGCAACAAGATTTGAGTTGATACTTGTCTTTCTCTGACTGGCTTATTTTGCTTAAAATAATAATCTCTAGGTCCATCCATGCTGTTGCAAATGGTAAGAGATCCTCCTTTTCTTACAGCCACATAGTATTTGAGTTTCAATGAATTGTCCACATGTAAACCAGTTAAAAGGAGTAATGTCTTTCATCTCGGCATTTGATGTCACATCAGCTTGTAGCTCACTCTGTAGCTCACTTTTCCCTGGATGATTGGTCTCCTTCATTTGACCAATGTAGAAAAAGCATCTGCAGCTCTAAAGCCTCCTCTGATCTCTTTGTGTCCACAGTAAATTCTGTGAAGCATCAGCAGAAGTGGGTTAGGTCTCACAGTGGTGGTGGTGGTGCGGGGGGGGGGGGGGGCACGGAGGAGGGGGCCAGTACTTTGCACAAGCACCTGTTCACCTCCCCTTCCTAGTCCCCACACTCCCCTTCCTGAACAGGCTGAGACCCAGTGTGAGAGTCTGTGTTACTCTTCCAGCTGTACAAAGCCCACATCGCTTATCCTGACTTCCTGCGTAACAGCACAGCTACTTGGTGGAAGGAGGAGATAAAAAAGCTCTACACAAGCCCAAAGAGCTTGAAGTTCGATGGACTGTGGATCGTAAGTGCATCCTTAGCGTGTTTTCTTTGGAAGTGCTAGAAGTACAAGCACGAGGAGGCAATTCAGAAACTAGCAAAGCAGGTAGCGAGGGCTGGAGGAGTGAAAGAGAGGGATGCTGGTACAGAATGAAGGTGCTGGGACCACCAAGAGGAGCAGAGGGAGTTGTAGGTCTGCCCAGGGACATATTGGGTAGAGGACGTTGGAGACTAATAGGGAGACATGCCACCACTAGAGATGATGCCAGATGAAAAGGCACAAATATCCTGTCTTCTCTTAGCTCCCATCCTCTAATCTCTTGCCACTGCCTCCCATTGGCCAAACCTCCCCAGAAGCCAACAGTAAGGGAGCCTGAGAGACCATCCATGATACAGCAGACCTAAGGGCAAGAAAGCCTGAATCTGAGGTGAAATAGATGCTCACCACAGTACTGGTAGAGAGTCCTCCGAGGGAATGGCTTCAAAGGCCTGTTCAGATATTTGTTATGCATGTCAGGTGGGCATAAGACCAGGGCTTCCTGAGATGTCTCTGGGACATGTGTCCAAGGCTCTTCTATTTGTGTGTCTCGAGGGATGGGAGGCATAGCAGCATCCCAGCTTCCTTTCCCACGGAATCAATGAAGCAACCAGCTGTGTGAGAGTTTAAATAAGATCCTTTTGTCTCTAGGAGGGCAGTGTTCTCCTGAGCCAAGGCCACTCTGTCCCCTCTGACATCATGGAATCTGTTTTGCTAATTCATTTCAGGATAAGAATGAGCCATCAAACTTTGTGGATGGATCTGTCAGTGGCTGCCGTGATGAAATTCTTAATAAGCCACCATATATGCCATGTATGTAAAATGATTGCTTCCTTAAATTACTGTCCTGCTCAAAACCCCTTACGTTTTCCTCTTGTCAAAGTGAAGCCTCATTTTGGAGAGAGAAAACACTCTTAAACATGAGATAAAATCCCAAATAGAATAACCTTGAATAAGTACAAATAAATAAATTATGGATCAAGCATAGAAATAATGACTTGATGTGGTATGAAAGAATCCAAGCAACAAATGGCTGATTACATTGATAACTATGAACTGATTGCTAAAACTTTAATTAACCCTCTACACACACACACACACACACACACACACACACACACACCCTTTTGATTAGAGAATGAAAATCTAGTTCCTGCACTCTCTCTGCCTGTGTTCACAGACACTTGATGAAGGGCATGCCCAGGTTGTCCTATGATACAAACAGCAATAGAGACTACAGGACCTGGGGATCAAAGGCATCTCAGAGAGTTGAACTCTCTCAACTTACAGAAACATGAGAAGGAAGTGACTCACCTTCCTATAAGCACTATACCAGTAATTTTTGGGATGAAATCTGGAATCCAAGTTTTTTAATGTCTACATCATTGCTATGTTTCCTATTGTTTGGTAATTCCCTTTCTTCTTCCCTTCCTCTTTCCCTCCCTTCCTCCTTCCCTCCCTCCTTCCCTCCCTCCCTCCCCACTCCCTTCCTTCCTCCCTCCCTCCCCACTCCCTTCCTTCCTTCCTTCCTTCCTTCCTTCCTTCCTTCCTTCCTTCCTTCCTTCCTTCCTTCCTTCTACTTCCTTCCTTATTTTCTCCTCTTCCCTTAATGTAATATTTGTGTATCAGGCAAGTATTGACAAATCAGAATGATTTAGCAACATTAATATAAAGTTGGTTGAAACAAGATTCATTCCCTTGAGAACATTACCATCTAGTGGAAGATACAGTCATAAGACAGAAGAGTGTATGATGCTGATAAAGGGGCATGGATCATACTCTATAAATGTTAGAGTTGGAGCATAAAGAAGGATGCCTTTACCAGCTCCATTCCCTGCCCTTATTCTTCATTAGTTACAAGGTCACAGAACATTGTAGTTTTTATTAGACAAAAGAAATTCTTGAAATTGGAGCTGCTACTGGTGATAAAGGTGTTGTTTGAAATAGAACCATGCCAAGATGATGGGCATTTCTAGTGAATGTGCAGATCAAGTTGTTCAGAATATAACTCAGCATTTCCTCTTAGATTTGGAGTCCAGGGACAGGGGTCTCAGCAGCAAGACCCTGTGCATGGAGAGCGAGCAGATCCTGCCCGACGGCTCCCGGGTGCGGCACTACGATGTGCACAGCCTGTACGGGTGGTCCCAGACCAGACCCACATACGAGTGAGTATGCTTAGTCACTGGCAGCAAGGGTCATTTTCCACACTGTTACTTTTGTCTTGTCATATATAAATAAATAAATGTGTCATATATACACATATATATATATATATGTTAAATGGATGAATGTCAAAATAGCAGGAGTGGTTTCCTAAGCAGCCACACCACTTCTGAGTTGTATTAACCAAGTAGGTTGCTAAATTCACCTGTTTAAAATGTGCAGGTACACATATGATTTCACTTTTATGTGGAATCTAATGAACAAAATAAACTAACAAACAAAATAGAAACAGACTCATAGATATAGAGAACAGACTGACAGCTCAGAGGGGCTTGGGGTTGGGGGGGCTGAGTGAAAACTATGAAAAGATTAAGCAAAAACAAAAACGAAACTCATAGACACAGATAACAGTGTGGTGATGACCAGAGGGAAAGAGGGGTGAGGAGAGGTAGAAGAAGGTAAAGAGGGGATAAATGGCGGTAGAAGAGGACTTGACTTGGGGTAGTGAACACATAATACAATATACAGATGATATATTATAGAATTGTATACCTGAAACCTATATAATTTTATTAACCAAGGTCACCCTAATAAATTCAATAGAAATAAAGTGAGCAGGTGCTGATAATTGCTATAATGGCAATCTTACTACAATATATAAATGTATCAAATTAATGTTGTGCAGCTTAAATTTATACAATGTTATTTATATGTTAAATACACTTAATTTAAAAAATAATGTAAGCAGTTAGGCTGTATTTAGTATATTCATAGAATTGTACAGCAATAACTACAATCAAATTCTAGAACTTTTTTTTATATATATATATTTTATTATTGATTCTTTACAGAGAGGAAGAAAGAGAGATAGAGAGCCAGAAACATCGATGAGAGAGAAACATCGATCAGCTGCCTCCTGCACATCTCCCACTGGGGATGTGCCCGCAACCCAGGTACATGCCCTTGACCGGAATCAAACCTGGGACCCCTCAGTCCGCAGGCCGACGCTCTATCCACTGAGCCAAACCAGTTTCGGCTAGAACATTTTTTAACATCCTAAAAGGAAACTATATACCAACCCTATAGCAGTCATTTTCTAGCATTGTCCCTACCTCCTGACCCTGAGCAACCACAGATCTACTTCCTATATACATAGATTGCTGAATCTGGACACTTCATATACATGTAAATGGAATCATACAGTATGTTGCCTTTTGTATTCTTTTTTCAAGGTTTTTTTAGTTATTCTGGGTGCTTTGCAATTAATATGAATTTTAGGATTAGCTTGTTAATTTCTGCAAAACAGTAACAGGGATATTGGTTGGGATTGCACTGAATCTGTAGAGCTATTTAGGGAGTATTTCCATCTTAATAATAGTACATCTTCTGATCCATCAGCATGGGATGTCTTCCCATTTCTTTAGATCTCGTTTCATTTTCTTTCAGCAATGTTTTATAGTTTTCAGTGTATATATTTCTGACCATTATTTTAATTTTATTTTATTTGTTTTACTTTTATTCAAAAATATTTCATGTTGACATTATTGCAGGAGTCCTCCCTTCCACTACCACTCCCTTTTCCAACACCCATCCTCCCCCACCTACTTCTTCCTTAGCCTTTACCAAATTATTGTCTGTGTTCATGGGTATGCATATATCTCCTTTAGCTAATTCCTTCCCTTCTTTGTCTAGCCATTATTTAAAAAAAATATTTTTCTACCCCTTTCTCTTTCTTTTCTCTTTCTCAGAGTCCAATTATATGTATGTTGGTACATTTGATGGTCTCTAAAATTCTGCTTACATTTCTTCATTTTTACTTCTTTTTGATATTCAAACTGGATCACTATCTTCAATTTTGCTGATTCTTTTTTCATCTAGCTCACATTGGATGTTGAGCTCAGTCTCTTCAGTAAATTTTAGTTATTTTATTTTTCAACTCCAAAATTTCTATTTGGTTCCTTTTTAAACAAGTTCTGTTGCTTTATTGACATCCTCTATTTAGCAGGAAATCATTGTCATACTTTCTGTTAATTATTTAGATATGCTTCCTTTAAGCTCTTTGGACATGTAATAACCAACTTATAGTCTTTGTCTACCAAGCCCCTCAATAACATTTTCTGTTGGTTGTTTTTTCTTTTCTTGTGTATCTGACATACTTTCATGTGCTTTTTAAGTTTTTTTAAATTTATTTATTGGTTAAGGTATTACAAATGTATCCTTCTCCCCCCATTAACCCCCAACTCCCCCCCAACTCCTGCTCTCATCCCCCTGTTGTCCATGTCCATTGGTTTGGCTTATATGTATGCATACAAGTCCTTTGGTTGATCTCTCCCCCTTACCCCCACCCTCCCCTCCTTTCCCTCTGGGGATTGACAGTCTGATTACTATTTCTCTGTCTCTGGATCTGTCCCTGTTCATCAGTCTATGTTGTTCTCTATATTCCACAAATGAGTGAGATCATGTGGTATTTATCTTTCTCTGACTGGCTTATTTCACTTAGAATAATGCTCTCCAGTTTCATCCATGCTGTTGCAAATGGCAAGAATTCCTTCCTTTTTGCCACAGCGTAGTATTCCATTGTGTAGATGTACCACAGTTTTTTAATCCACTCATCTGCTGATGGGCACTTAGGCTGTTTCCAAATGTTAGCTATGGTGAATTGTGCTGCTATGAACATAGGGGTGCATATATCCTTTCTGATTGGTGTTTCTAGCTTCTTGGGATATATTCCTAGAAGTGGGATCACTGGGTCAAATGGGAGTTCCATGTTTAGTTTTTTGAGGAAACTCCATACTGTTCTCTCTTCATGTGCTTTTGTTTTGTTTTGCATGACTTAATGTTACATAATGCACTGTAACAACTCTGGCATAAAACCTACCTTGTTTTTTTGTTGCTCTTTTTTTTTCCCTCACTTGTTGCTTATTTGTTTAACAGTGTTTCTGTCTAACTCTGTATATTCTCAGTTCCCCTGCAGTTTGTGGCCACTGAATTCTTTAATACCCTCTTTTTTAAAAGTTCTCTTTCAATTCTTAAGCCTGGCTTCCTTGGATACCATTGGATATTATTCAGTATAATTCAGTGATCAGATAATGATCAGTAGGAAAGTTTCCTTTGTCAAAGCAAAACTTTCACTGGACAGTTAAACAGACCAGGAAAACTTTATTGAAGGCTATTACAATAGAGAGAGAGAGAGAGAGAGAGAGAGAGAGAGAGAGAGAGAGAGAGAGAGAAGGAGAAGAAGAAGAAGAAGAAGAAGAAGAAGAAGAAGAAGAAGAAGAAGAAGAAGAAGAAGAACTCAATTTGAACTCAACTTAATTGAAACAAATGTTAGAGAGGTATTTTTGTTTGCTGGTATGTTTTCTTAAAGAATTTTTATCAATTTTTAGAGAGAGGGAGAAAGAGAAACTTCAATGTGAGAGCAGAGCATTGATCTGCTGCCTCCTGCCTGCCCCCTACTGGGATTATGTCCTGACCAGCAATCTTTCAGTGCATGGGAAGATGCTTAACCAACTAAGCCACACCCACCAGAGCTTTTTAAAAGATTTTTTTATTGAAGGTCTTAGAGTTCTTGACAACTGGAGTGAGGCATTCATAGGTCTCCTGTGTTTGCTAATTGGCCTTACTCGAAGGAAAAGTTAATTGAACCTGCTGTCATGACAGGAGGTTTTAAGTTGGAGCAAGGAGACCCTGCTGAAGTTATGCTCCTTGTCACCCTTATAGAGACTCTGGACAGGGCACTGTCTTCCTTGCTGATTACATTTCAAAGGGAGAGTTCCCAGGTCCCTGGGAAAGACTTATTTGGGTTGTAAAACCAGAAAGAGTCTGAGTCTTTTTAAAAGATTTATATCTCAAAGGGTCACAGAAAGAACTTACAGTTAAAATTTTCTAAACTAAATGCTCTAAAGCAGTGGTTCTCAACCTGTGGGTCGCAACCCCTTTGGCGGTCGAATGACCCTTTCACAGGGGTCGCCTAAGACCATCCTGCATATCAGATATTTACATTACGATTCATAACAGTAGCAACATTACAGTTATGAAGTAGCAACAAAAATAATTTTATGGTTGGGTCACAACATGAGGAACTGTATTTAAAGGGCCAGAAGGTTGAGAACCACTGCTCTAAAGGGAGGTCAAGGTCTGGTTCTAGAGTCAAGAAGAAGCCGGCCTAAGGTTTAGTCAAGCTGAGCAAAACGTTAAAGCCATCTTAGTCACCTTAAATGCCTCTGTGTCTTTCACCCTTTTGCCAAGGGCATAAGTGGGCACAGCTTCAGACTTCAGGCAGTTTGTAAGACAGCGTTACCTTTCACTGCCTGTTTGAATGCAGCCAGAAGTTAAGTCACTGGAAACTTCTCCTTTCCTGGTTCTTTCTTGGGCATGTACTACGCAGTCTTTACGATCCCCAGGAATATGGAGGAACTTGACAAAGTTCTCTGTGGTGGTGGTGGACACGCTGGCTTCTCCATCCAGCCCTGCTGCTGGCGATGTAGGCTGATTCCCCACGACCTCGTCCTTTTTCTGGCTCACATGTGGCTCAATAAACCTTGTTTTCAGAAAAGCTTTTGGCTGTGAACTTTTGTTGTTGTTGTTGATTGTTTGTTTGTTTTTAAACAGTTTCTAATTCTCCAGGATTTACTTTTAAATTACCAGCCAAGCCTTTGTTTGCCCCAACTGAAACCACAGCCTGAGCACCTGTGATGTTGCCAGAAAATTGTTACTGTTTTAGTAATTCCCTGTGTGTGGGTGTTTTCTCTCTCTGCTGAGTTGAGCTCCAAGTCTAATCAAATAGCCACCATACCCTGGGAAGAGGGATTTCCCAGGGGACTGGAAGTTAGAAATAAACATTTTATTGTGCAGTGGGGATGGAGCTTTTAACAAAGCTTCAAAAAAGGTCAGACCTCTCATTATGCTGCAAGACTGCTGACTTTTGGTGCCACTGAGCTAGAGAAGGGTTGGGCTACAAATAGACCAAGTTAAAATCCCATATAACTCACTGTCTTGCCAAGATTTAGTAGCTTCTCCTGGAGAGATGATTTTTCACTTCTTTCTGTGTCTGGTTAATTTCTAGAGTTCTGAAATGGTCAATAGCAAAGTTGTTCGCATCATCCACATCCATCCATCCTTACTGTACATCCCTGCCTTATGTCAGGCATTTTTTATCTCTCACTCAGACATGTGCACACACGCACACAATCTCCGTCCATTTTGGGATCCACTGTGGTGTGAAATATTGGAAGTTACCTAAATGGGTCCGTTTCCACAACAATAGCTGGCTTCTTTTCCTGACATCATTTATTGAATCACTCATCTGTGTCTATTGATTTGCAGTGCTGCATTCAGCAAATATTTGTGTTGCCTCATATACCAGTATCTGTTAATTGACTTTCTCTTTTGTTCCACTGATTTTTTCTCTCACACGTTTGTATTTTCTGACTAAGGCTGCAGGCGAAGATCCACTTTCAATCAACAAATACTTAAACATCTTTTCTATATATTTGCTTCTGTGTGCAAAATTGATTCTGCTTTTTGAGGAGTTGCATGGGAGAGTGAATATTACCAAAAAAGCTATAGTCATATATACTTTTATTTGGATCCCAAATCTGTCTTCTTGCTGTTTAAGTGACTTTTGACTAATTATCTAACTTCTCTGAGCCTCAGTTTCCAAACAGTACAAAATGGTAAAAGGAACCTTTCTTGTGAGGTAGTACAACAGTACACATGAAAGTAACCAATATAATACCTGGAATAGAGTAATTGTTCCATAATTACATCGGTCCTACCCCCTTTCCCTACTCCCATATGGACAGCTAGTTAACTAGATTTTTAAAAGTTTTTTTTAAAATTGATTTTTAGAGGGAGAGGAAGGGAACAAAACATTGATCAACTGCCTCCTGCATGCCTCCTACTGGGGATTGAGGCCGAAACCCAGGCATGTGCCCTGATCAGGACTGGAATTGAAAAGGCAACCTCACAGTGCATGGATAATGCCCAACCAACAGAGCCACATTGGCCAGTGCTAGATTTTCTTTTAAGAAAGGAAATTTACATTTTAGGTGATGCCATATCTCCAATTGTCTGGTTCTGAAGTTCACTGGGACTCTTAGCATCGCTATTAAACAGCAGATGCTTTCAGGGAAGAAGTTCTCTGGCTAAAATTGAGCCCCGTTGCCGCCTCATGCTCCAGGCTGAAGCTAGGCTCCTTAATGAAGTTCCATGGATGTCAATCCTCAAATTCACCTTCTTCCCCTTCTTTGTTCCCCTCCAACCAGAGCTGTGCAGGAGGTGACGCATCAGCGAGGGATCGTCATTACCCGCTCCACGTTCCCTTCTTCTGGCAGCTGGGCAGGACACTGGCTGGGAGACAACACAGCTGCATGGGACCAGCTGAGGAAGTCTATCATTGGTGTGTGGCTTATCCCAGGGGCTTCTGCTGGTGGGGAAGAGCCTGGGGATATTTGCTCCTCATCTGCATGGGTTGTGTCTAATCATCATGCTTATAGACAGTGTGATCAACAGGTGCTGAGTTCTCTATTGGTGTGTGTTTTAATCTATACCCATCTTTTTATTTGTTCATCATGACTGGCCCAAGGCTTTCAAATGGGGGGCAGAAGAGACAGGGCAAACCTACCCTCCCAAAGGACTGCTTAGTCCAACACAGCTATATCTTCTCATTGCAGGCATGATGGAGTTCAGTCTCTTTGGAATACCTTATGTAAGTCATATTGGGGCCATTACTAATGACCCAGTCAGATTCAGTGTGTCTGCACCTACAATAGTCTCACCTCTTGCCCTGATTTTGCATCTTCTCAGACAGGAGCAAATATCTGTGGATTCTTGGGAAATGCTGAATATGAGATGTGTCTTCGCTGGATGCAACTGGGGGCATTTTATCCATTTTCCAGGAACCACAACACCATCGGGACAAGGGTGAGGCAGCAGTTTATGCCCCAGGTGTTTTGTGTCCTCAAATCACAACTTTCTTTTTAATGCTCAAAAGTATCATAATTATTGTTGAGAAAACTCATAAAAATCAACAGAATCTCCATTTCTTAAGAAAACCCACAGAGTTAATAAAAAAAAACTATGATTACCAATGATTTTCAAGAATATACTTTTCCTCATCTTTTGGTGGAAGAGTTGATAGTGCCCCATGGTGCTGAAATAAAAGAAATTTCCTTTCCCTTTAAAAATAGTGAGTATTTTGCTCAAATCCATCCAAGATAGGTTAGTACCTCATAGAGACCCATCTCTCTACACATGTGCAGGGTCAAGACTAGACCTGAGCAGGAGACTAAGGAGCCCATGATAGAGAGGAAGAAGCAGGACACTCTAGTTTATTAAGGTGGTGGGAGTGGGGGAAAGGATAGGCTAGAAATGAAAGGAGAAATGGTGTGTAGCCTAACCATGGGACATGTGCCTTCAGGTACTTTTCTGATACCATTAGGATAGAGTAAAAAAGAGGTGATCTGTGTGATATGCTCCTTTGTCCCCTTAGAGACAAGATCCTGTGGCCTGGAATTCAACCTTTCAGACGTACTCAAGAAAAGTCCTCCAGACCAGATACACCCTGCTGCCTTACCTCTATACTCTGATGCACAAAGCTCACGTTGAGGGCAGTACTGTTGTCCGCCCTCTCCTCCATGAGTGAGTAGAGCCTGTTTCCCCAAGCAGCAGGTCTGGGCATGTTATATGAATAATCCTCTGCAACAGTCATAACAATCTGAGTAGACATTTTATGCCTGTTTTTTAAGGTTTAGAGAAGATAGGACAACGTGGGATATAGACCGTCAGTTCATGCTGGGCCCTGCCATCTTAATCAGCCCCGTGCTGACAAGTGTGAGTTCCCACCATAGATCATAGACCCTCCAATCTCATATAGGAAACAGGAAGGGCATTTGAAAGATCATCTTGTTCAGCTCACTACTTCTAGAATATTTCGGGGAAATCCTTTTCTTTTTTTGAGGTCTTTGTTAATGAAAACTTAACATCTTCAATTAACTTCTTGTTTTAATGTCTTGTCACCTTGCATCCTTATAAAGTTGACCTTTTTTTAAAAAAAAATATTTTTCTGTGTGTTTGAAATGAATTTCCTGGGATCTTTCTTAATAAAATCACCCAAACTCTTAAAATCATTAGTGAAATTCCCATTTTTATGTTAATTCTACAGATTTTTAAAAATTAAAGTGACATTATTGAGATATTTGTAATGACCTGTTGGTTTTCTGTTTCAGAACACGTTTGAGGTCCATGCTTATTTCCCCAGAGCCCGTTGGTATGACTACAGCATGGTAAGAACTAACATGTTTTGTGAAGAACCAGGTTGGTCTATGCAGGTTAGGAAGTTGTCTCCTGAATTCCAGGCACCGATTTTATAAAGCAATAATTTTCAACTTTTCAGTCCTGCAAGATTTCTTTAAATAAAAGTGCCCATAAAATGCCCTGGCAGGTGTGGTACACGGTATTGTCCCATGTGCCGAAAAGTTGCTGGTTCAATTCTTGGTCAGGGCACATGCCCGAGTAGAGGGCTCCCCCAGTTGGGGGTGTGTGGGAGGCAGCCAATCAATGTTCCTCTCTCACATTTATGTCTTTCTTTCTTTCTTTCTTTCTTTCTTTCTTTCTTTCTTTCTTTCTTTCTTTCTTTCTTTCTTTCTTTCTTTCTTTCTTTCTTTCTTTCTTTCTTTCTTTCTCTCTCTCAAAAAAAATCAATAAAAAATATCCACAAAAGCTTAACTAGGTAAAATCTGCTACCCATATCACATTGTGTTCTCCCCCACACCCTACCTTTTCTGGAGAATAAAGAGAAAAGACTAGATTTCCAGAGTTTTCAGCAAAGCTGAAAATCAGAGATTTTCTTTTTCGATTTGCAGTATTTTTAAAAAAATATGTTTTATTGATTTTTTACAGAGGAAGGGAGAGGTATAGAGAGTTAGAAACATCAACCAGCTGCCTCCTGCACACTCCCTACTGGGGATATGCCTGCAACCATGCCCTTGACTGGAATTGAACCTGGGACCTTTCAGTCCACAGGCCAACACTATCCACTGAGCCAAACCGGTTAGGGCTCAATTTGCAGTATTTTGATAACTTTCCAAAAACACTTCCTTGGAAAGAAAGCACTTGTTGTATAGCATGAATTCATTTCATCCATCTATTATAGATGCTTGCCTGCATTCTCCATTCTAGGAATCTGGCAATACATCGACAGGTGAGTGGAGAATCCTGGAGGCTCCCCTTGACCACATCAACCTTCATATCAGAGGAGGCTACATCTTGCCTTGGCAGGAAGCTGCAATGAACACTCACTCCAGGTAAGAGAGAGAGGCAGAGTCTGATGGCCTCACTTTGACACAGTGAGGCAGCCTCATGGGGGCTGGCCACCTCAACTGGGGCTCTGTGGATAAAATCCAAATCACAGGCAGTTTCACTGCTTTGGTTCTGTGAGTGCCTTCTGAGTGGGACCTGGGGTAGGATGAGTTCATGAAGTTAGGCTTGGGGAGATCATTTATCTGTAGCGCTACATCAGAGGTCCAGGACAAAAATTTGGTGGGGCAGCAGCATATACTTCTTTCTATACTATTACAAAATTGAGAAATATTGATGAGCTCTTTGATTTGTGATGGCTATACAGGGATTTAGTACTCACTCCCATTCAGCTTGGGTTGACCTAGAAGAGATTTTATATATACATGAAATAATAAAAGCGTAATATGCTGATTAGATGGGACAGCCAAACGACCTTCCGGACGTCATTTCGGACGTCCTTCTGGACAAAGCCGCAGCAGCAGGGGCTGAGGCAGAGGCAGTTAGGGGTGATCAAGCAGGCAGGCAAGCAGTTAGGGGCAATCAGGCAGGAAGGCAGAGTGGTTAGGGGCAATCAGGCAGGCAGGTGAGTGGTTGGGGTGATCAGGCAGACAGGCGAGCAATTAGGGTCAATAAGGCAGGCAGGCAGAGCAGTTAGGGGCAATCAGGCAGGTAGGCAGGTGTGCAGTTAGGAGCCAGCAGTCCCGGATTGTGAGAAGGATGTCCAAGTGCCAGTTTAGGCCAAGTGCCGATTGGGCCTAAACTGGCAGCCAGACATCCTCCGAGGGGTCCCAGATTGAGAGAGGGTGCAGGCTGGGCTGATGGACACCCCCTCCATGCATGAATTTTGTGCATTGGCCCCCCTCACCTCTCTCTCTCTCTATCCTATCTAATAATAGACAAACATGGTAATTAACCATACCTCTGACACGCTTCCCATTGGCTAATCATGGCGATATGCAAATTAACTGCCAACCAAGGTGGCGGCCGGCAGCCAAGCAGCTGAAGCGAACAGGAGCTTGCTTGCTCCAGTGATGGAGGAAGCCAAGGTTCCCCGCCTGCCGCTGCCCAGCTCTGAGCTGCACTCTAAGCAACTACGTTGCAATTATAGAAGATAAACAATCCCCAGAAACCTGCTTTCAGCCAGCCAAGCCTCAGAGCTGGAGTTGCAACAGTGTTTCAATTATAGAAACTAAACAAGGCCCAGATACCTGCTTTCAGCAGCCAAGGTCTCAGAGCTGGAGCCGAGCCTCAGAGTTAAAGCCAGCTCTCAGCTCCAGTGACAGCCATAGAAGGTAAATAAGTCCCAGAATAAAAAAAAGAAAAAAGAAAAAAAGGAGAGGCTGGGAGCTTCAGTCATCCGCCAGCCTGAAAACGGCCCTCAGCCCCTCACCCAGACTGGCCAGGCACCCCAGTGGGGACCCCCACCCTGAAGGGGGTGTGACCAGCTGCAAACAGCCATCATCCCCTCATCCAGGCTGGCCAGGCACCCGGGCAGGACCCCCACCCTGATCCGGGACACCCTTCAGGGCAAACCAGCCGGCCCCTACCTGTGCACCAGGCCTCTATCCTATATAGTAACAGGGTAATATGCAAACTGACCCTAACAGCAGAAAGACAGGGAATGACTGGTCACTATGACACACACTGACCACCAGGGGGCAGACGCTCAATGCAGGAGCTGCCCTCTGGTGGTCAGTGTGCTCCCACATGGGGGAGCTCTGCTCAGCCAGAAGCCAGGCTGATGGCTGCCAGTACAGCGGTGGTGGTGGGAGCCTCTCCTGCCTCCTCAGCAGTGCTAAGGATGTCCGACTGCAGTTTAGGCTTGCTCCCCACTGGCAAGTGGACATCCCCTGAGGGCTGCCGGGCTGCCAGAGGGATGTCTGATTGCCATCTTAGGCCCAATCCCCTGAGGAGTGGGCCTAAGCCAGTAGGTGGTCATCCCCTGAGGGGTCCCAGACTGCAAGAGGGCACAGGCCGGGCTGAGGGTCCCCCTCCCCCCTGAGTGCACAAATTTTTGTGTACTGGGCCTCATATATATATAATACATACATATCATATCATATATTAAGAAGAACCTGTTATATCAAGAGAGTCAACTCAAAAGGAGAGAAGTTAACTTTAAATCTTGTGCAAAGCATGGTTTTATATGAAAGAGGGCTTTGAGCTGAGTTTGGATAATAAATAGGATTTGAGTGTTTGAAAATGAGGGAAAGAGATATTCTGAGAGAATTAAAGAACTGAAGTTGAAACATTAAAAGAGAGGGATAAAATAAATAAAGTTCAAACAGGTTAGGATGAGGTCATGGAGAATTATGAATGCTAGGATAAGTATGCTGCATTTTATTCTGCAGCAATATGGAAGCTACTGAAGGATGTGTTTTGTTTTTATTTTATTTGGGGCAGGGTGTCTTCTTTCTATAAAGAAGTAGTTTCGCCCTAGCCGGTTTGGCTCAGTGGATAGAGCATCAGCCTGCAGACTGAAAAGTCCCAGGTTCAATTCCAGTCAAGGGCACATGTCTGGGTTGCGAGCTCGATCACCAGTAGGGGGAGTGCAGGAGGCAGCCAATCAATGATTCTCTCTCATCATTGATGTTTCTATCTCTCTCTCTCCCTCTCCCTTCCTCTCTGAAATCAATAAAAATGTATTTTAAAAAAGTAGTTTCTTATCATATTACTTATAATATGTATATGAGTAAAGGATATGTATTTAACTTTTGAAAGTTGAAGTTTTGCCACATATTTTATTAAATTTTAAATATTTTCCCACTAGCTTTTAATTATTTTGTATTTTATCTCATATTATGTACTTATGGAGCTTTCTGTGCATTTTAAAGCTATTATCTTATTTTCCTGGATTAATCATATTTTTCAATAGAATCTGTCATTTATTTGTATAGCTAAAAATCTAGAGAAAAATAACTTTTTTTTTTTCATAGTCGACAACTATTTATGGGATTGATTGTTGCTTTGGATGACAATGGGAAAGCTGAAGGTCAGATGTTCTGGGATGATGGACAAAGCATTGGTGAGTTTAGACTTTCCAAGGTCCCCATACATCATTCAGAAAAATCACATTCTAGAGGCTCAGGATATAATTGGAATTAACTGAAAATCTATCTATTTTTGCTACTGTTAATAAAGTAAGAGCATTGCTTGAGCTTTTTGTGTTATAATAAAAAATATTGCTAAATCTAAGGTCACAAAGATTTACCCTTTTTTGTTTTCTAAGAGTTTCATATTTTAAGCTCTTATATTTAGGTCCTTGAACCATTTTGTGTTAATTTTTGTATATGGTGTGAGGCAGGGGCTCCAACTTTGTTCTTTGCATGTGGATATTGAGTTGTTCCAGTCTTTTTGTGAAAAGATTTTTCTTTCACCATTGAATTCTTTTGGTACCCTTGTTGAAAATCAATTTACTTTAAATGTGAAGGTATATTTACATAATTGAGGACACAGTTTCACATTTAAAAGATACATAATCTTTTTAATTCATTCATTCTTATGCCAGTACCACTCTGTCTTGAGACAGTTACTTTGAAGTGAGTTTTGAAATTAGGAAATCAACTTTCCTCTTTTTCAAGAAAATGCTTTTTTAAAAGCAGGTTTCCTCTACCTCAATAGAATTGACATTTTAAGCTATATAATTTATTGTTGCTGGTGGTGGCTGGGCTATTACTTTAAAATGTTTAGCAGCATCCCCACCCTGTACCCACTAGATGCCAAAAGCACTCCCCTTTTGTAACAACCAAACATGTCTCTAGATATTGCCAAATGTTCCACCAGCAAAATCACTGCTAGTGTGTTATGGAAATCTGGAGTCTTTTTCTACAGCTTGAGCTGATTAGGACTAGATGATGTCATAGTGGGTTAATAACAACACAGTTAGGGTATGAAATCAGCCCCCTATGAACAATATATTCAGAGGAAAACCAATTTCCTATAAAATTTTAGGTTTCTACAACAAATATGTTTCAATCTCAAGGTTAAAAATCACTAGTTCCGCCGAAACCGGTTTGGCTCAGTGGATAGAGCGTCGGCCTGCGGATTGAGGGGTCCCGGGTTCGATTCCGGTCAGGGGCATGTGTCTGGGTTGCGGGCATGTCCCCAGTGGGAGATGTGCAGGAGGCGGCTGATCGATGTTTCTCTCTCATCGATGTTTCTGGCTCTCTATCTCTCTCCCTTCCTCTCTGTAAAAAATCAATAAAATATATTAAAAAAAAAAAATTTAAAAATCACTAGTTCCTGCAAGTTCTAAGCTTTTCAACTTCTATAGAGAAGCTCTTTGCTTCACCAAACAGACTTCTAAATTCAAATTTAAAGTAGCAAGATACAGTGTAAGTATACATTTGATTGGAATTTTCTGTTAACAGGTTTGTAACTATTTGTTAAACTTTTTCTTACTTACGTAAGATTTAATAGCTAGTTCAAGGATTATTTTAAACCCCCCATATTAAGAGAATCCAATCCTTTAAAAATTCTTTAAAACTGCTAAAAGAGTCTATAATATTTACTTAGGGTACATATTCTAGCCAAGACCAAATTTAAAAATAGGGTTTCATAATTGTTTGTTTCACTAAGAGTTGGGGTAATTTAGAAAACAAAGAAGAGGCTTTGTCGGTTCAGGGAGAGAATATGTTGTAATAACAGTAAGAGATGGAATGTTGACAAGGGCCAAGATAAGAACATGATGTGAAACTGACTTTTACAAAATAGGAGGTATAGAAGCCACATGATGAGGATGAGTAAAGTGGACATCAACTGGGAAATATTTCAAGGAGATGTGTGGGCAAGAGATCATATGGAGAGATATTTAGATTTGATATACCATGTCACTATCACTGGTGACTTTGAAAGGTCCAATTCAATGAAAAAAGGAAATAGGAGCTGAAGTGTAGGAGATGTAGGATTGGATTATGAGTTGAGTACACAGACATAACAAGCAGAGGCTACCTTTTTTGAGACGTGGGCACTAGAAAGGAGATATGATAACTTGATGTAGAGAGAATCAAGTTAAGGATTTGTCAGAATGAAGTGCTCTGGAGTATAATTGGAGCTTGGAGGAGCAAGGAGAATATGGAGAAGAACTGGTGGAGTAATTCCTGGGAGGCAAGAGGGCTTGAGATATAGAATGCTATGGAAGGATGAGCTAAGAGTAGAGACAGAATAATAAAGATGAAGATTACAATAACTGATGATGATATTGAAAAATAAATTTTGAATATTTATTATGCACAAGCAACATGTTCTGTTCTTTATTGCCATGAGTTAGTCCTATTTTTTGTCTTCATTTTATGGTTGATAAAATGTTAAGTGACTTGCCTGAGATTGCACAACTACTAAGTGCAAGAGTGGGGAATTGAACCCATGCCAATCTGACTTGAGAGTCTGAATTCCTAACTGCTCTCCTCTGCTTATCATCATATCCATGTGAGCTCTCATGGCTATGTGCTTGCTATGTTGGCACAGAAAACAACTGATCAGTAGCCTTCACATTTTTTCACCTATGATAGAAGACCTTAGTTCAACCCAGGTTCTTTGGTCTTTGCAACCTCCTGACCCTTACCTCAAAACACTCTCTTTCATATGCACATCCCCACACCAACTTAGAGTGAAATATTCCCTCAGCTCCTGTTTTTAGTGCTCCTCAGAGAATTCAAGATTATCCTGATCAGTAATTGTGATCCCGTTGAGGCATTTTCTGACTCCATGTAAGATTATCTGCAGCAGTTGAAGTAACGAATAGTTGTTTAATCTATTTTCTTGGTTGCAGATACCTATGAAAAAGGAAACTATTTTTTGGCAAACTTTACAGCAAGTCAGGTAAGACTTTTAAAATTGAATTGTATAAATCCTCTTCCAGTTAGCTACAGATTAAGCATTATTCATTAAATGTATGGATATAATATCCCATGTCTTAATAGGAAGACCTTCCTTCCTTTATAAATCAGGTCTGTTGACATTAAAATAAGGAAGAAACAGTCCTTATTTTGATAATTATTCAATATACTATCACTCTATAAAAAGAAACTTGTCATTCATATTATACTGTGGGGAGGAGAGAGGTGAGTCCTTATATGTATAACATGTTTCCTGGGATTGAGACAGCATTTTCTGGCTAATAAAATTTTGAAGGATAAATGCTACATCTGCTACTCATTGCACAACAAACAACCCCAAAACTTAAGCAGTATGTAACAATAAATACTTATTTAGCTCATGAGTTTATAATGTTCAGTGGATCTGGGCTGGAGTTGGCTAATCTTGGCTGGCTTACCTAGATCTGCAATCAGTTGTGGTACTGTTAGGCTGCTTGGATGATCCTGGCTGTATTCACTAACATACCTTGGGATCATATGGCTCTTGAGTGATCTAAAATGGCCTTATGGGCAAGTCTGGGCATGACCTTTCATGATTGTAAAAAAGGGGAAAAACAGAAATGCCTGAGAACTTCTTAAAATCTCCATTTGCTTCAAGTTGACTAATATCCCATTAGTAAGTCACATGACCAAACCCAGACACAAGGTAGGATAGAATGCCCCACCAGAGCAGGAGTGTATTACAAAATTATATGGAAAATGGTATGGATAAGGAGGGGTAAATAATTTGAGACAGTGATTCCATCAATCTACCATGCATGTTTTATTATTCCATGGATAACCTACAAAATTCTAATTAGAGTAGGAAGATCATTTTATGTCAAACCTGGAACCTTCTTTCATTTGTTCCCCATTGATTTGAACTAAGGAATAGTATAACACAAACCTATTGTGTCTCTTATACATAATTAGAGGCCTGATGCACAAAATTCATGAAAGAGTAGGCCTTCCTTCCCCTTGCTGCTGGCACTGGCTTCCCTCTGGCACCTGGGACCTGGGATTCCCTCCGGCACCCAGGAACTGGGCTTCCCTCACAGCCCCAGCTTCATCCAGAAGGTCATTGGGAAGGATGTCTGATCTAATTAGCATATTACGCTTTTATTACTATAGATAGTGCTTCAAGTATGTGACAATGTCTGACATATATCCTTTCTGTTCTCTCTTCTTGGAATCATAACTTCCAGGGAAACTTCCTCTATTTTGTGTTTAAACTAGTTTTCAGATCTGATTATTCTGTTGGACCAATTAGTATAGATTTGTCTTAAAACATGTTACCTAGGATGGAGAGACTATCTTAGACCTGCACTATTCAATATGATAGCTACAATAATATTGGATATCATCAAATTACTGTAGCTGGTACTCAGAAAGTAGTCCTCATGAAATGTTTAATTAAAAATAAACAGCAAACCAGTACAATAGTAATTTGAGGCTTAACATTTTAATATGGAATATAGGCAATCAACAGATATATGTTTTTTATTTTTATATATTTCTTATAGAACATATTGCAAATCCAGACCATGCACAATAAGTATTTGAATGAGTCAAATGAGCTGAAAGTTGGATATATTAAAATCTGGGGGATTCATTCCACTTATGTGACACAAGTCAATGTCACCTATAACAACGAGCAATTCACGACAATGAATTTCACGAGTGACCCCTACAATCAGGTATGTCTCAAAGGAATGTTGTTATGTCATAAATTAATTTTATTCTGCAAAGTTACCACCACTATTATTATCAGTTATATTTACTTATATTTGAAAGGTTATAGATATATACAATAGATATGTTCCAGAAAAGTTGCAACTATTAAATTATATTATAAAATATAAAATATTAGTGGTCCTCCCCAGTGTAATCAAGGGAGCAATGATCAATGGTGTGATGAAATCCTTTCCATTGGTTTCCCAAAGAAACTATGCTACGTGTTAAGTTTGGGTTCCCAGGCTAGTATAACAAAACCTATGTCTGTGGCAGAGGCTCAAACAAAGAAAAGAGTTATCTAATAAAATTGTTATTGGAAATTTTTCTCCCTTCTTCCTGAAATTACTCACATCCTTGGTCAAATCAATAGATCTCATAAGTTGGTGAAAATTGGCAGAAAATTGGTGGTAATCATAAAAATGAATATATGCTACCTGTGATGTGAGATCAATTATTTGGTTAATGGCCACAGCCAACTAATTGAAGACAGATTACAAGTAGAGTTATTACGAGTAACAGCAGAAGGAAAAGTATCCCACTTTTGAACACTAGATCTATCATAAATATGGATTCAGTAACTCATAGGGAGTGGTTTAGAAAGGTAAAAATGGATTATTCTTGTTTTCTAAATGATAAAAAGAGTGTCCTGCTGGTACTTGAATTTTGGACAATGACCCTCTGAACATTCAAACAGATCCTCTTTCTCCAATCTCATTAATTTTTTTTAAGTCACTAAGAATTGATTTTTTAAATAATTTTGTTTATTTTCAATTACAGTTTACATACATTATTATATTAGTTTCAGGTGTACACTTTAGTGATTAGACATTACATAACTTAGTAAGTGATCATTCCAATAATCTTACACCCATCTGACACCATACACAGTTATTGACTATATTCCCTATGCTATATTTTATATCATTTAGTTCTCTACTTCAGAACATTTTTCCTGAACTATTGATCTCAAAACCACCCTTTGCAAGTAAATACTTACAGTTAAGACTGATACAGAAGATTTTTGAACACTTTCTTTTGGGGAAAGTTTGTAGCATATCAGATGCGCATTTGTTAAGTGCTGGTCTCAACCTATCAATAACCAAGGTTGTGGCTGGACCAGCTCATGTGGTTCTTATTATGAGTAAAAGATGTTTTTCAGCAATAATCATCAGGAAACTTTGAAAAGATACAAGCTTATAATTTATATAAGTCCTGGAAATTTCACAGCACACCTGGGGCCATACAAGGAGGTCCTGGGGCAGTTGTGGGCAGGGGGAGGGGGGGGGAGTCAAGAATGGGCAAGAGCCTAGGGTTCAGCTTTTTGGGGGGTGGGGGTAGGGACTTAGGGCTTCCAGGGTTCACTCTTTATTGGTGAATTTGACACATGGTGAATTTCAAGCTTGAGAAGAGAAACCAATAAGGGGACCAAGTGATCAATTATTGAAATCAATCAAGATCTGGAAAACAGGAGCTTCCCTGGGCTGGAAATAGATGCCTCTTTGAAATGGACAAATCTGTCAGTTGAAGTTTAACTGAGGCACTTGCCTTACAAAAAAGAAACAAAAAGAAGAAAAAAAAAGAAATCCAAATCTCAGGGTTTACACTACACTGTTATGTGCCAGGCAGTGTACTATGTGTTGGGGATGGTAAAAACATGAAAACAGCCTGCCTTCAGGAAGGTTAAAATCGGTGGCAAAACAAAGATATTTTTCTGAGCATTGGTTTTAATCAAATATGCAGATTCTTGAGCAGTGTAGTTCTGACTAAATGAAGTAGAAAGACGCATTTCTGGCACAGGGATTATGCCCACAGCACATCTCTCTATAGTCATCTGTCTGGAATCAATGTGACCTGAAAAGGAACCTTCTTTTACTCTCTGGGGAAAAAATGAACACATCATTTGTTGTTGTTAAATGTGATGTTTAAGAGTTCTAAAATACCAATGTTATCTCTTCTTTTCTGGCAGACACTAACTATTCAACTGATTGACAAGATTTTCAGGCTGGAAAAGTTAACCGAGGTCACTTGGAGTCACGATGTTCCCGACGTTACTACTACACCTATGACGAGTACCTTCTCATCAACATCTCCAGTTCCTACATCTACTATTATTGCTACCATTTCTGAGTCTATTGTCACTAGTTTTGCTTCAAGTACTAGTTCTGCTAGCAATAGTACTGCCTCTCCTATTATAACCACTTCTTTCCCAACAAGTACTATTGAAGATACACCTGGTACTATTGTTCCTAATACTCCTTTCCCTACAAATAGTACCACTGCTAGCACTGGTACTGCCTTTCCTATCACAACCACTAATACAACTACTCTTTTCCCTACAAATACTACCACTGCTAGCACTGATACTGCCTTTCCTATCACAACCAGTAATACAACTACTCCTTTCCCTACAAATACTCCTTTCCCTACAAATACTACCGCTGCTAGCACTGGTACTGCCTTTCCTATCACAACCACTGATACAACTACTCTTTTCCCTACAAATACTACCACTGCTAGCACTGGTACTGCCTTTCCTATCACAGCCACTAATACAACTACTCCTTTCCCTACAAATACTCCTTTCCCTACAAATACTACCGCTGCTAGCACTGGTACTGCCTTTCCTATCACAACCACTAATACAACTACTCCTTTCCCTACAAATACCCCTTTCCCTACAAATACTACCGCTGCTAGCACTGGTACTGCCTTTCCTATCACAACCACTAATATAACTAATCCTTTCCCTACAACTACTCCTTTCCCTACAAATACTACCACTGCTAGCACTGGTACTGCCTTTCCTATCACAACCACTAATACAACTACTCTTTTCCCTACAAATACTACCACTGCTAGCACTGATACTGCCTTTCCTATCACAACCACTAATACAACTACTCCTTTCCCTACAAATACTCCTTTCCCTACAAATACTACCGCTGCTAGCACTGGTACTGCCTTTCCTATCACAACCACTAATACAACTACTCTTTTCCCTACAAATACTACCACTGCTAGCACTGGTACTGCCTTTCCTATCACAGCCACTAATACAACTACTCCTTTCCCTACAAATACTCCTTTCCCTACAAATACTACCGCTGCTAGCACTGGTACTGCCTTTCCTATCACAACCACTAATACAACTACTCCTTTCCCTACAAATACCCCTTTCCCTACAAATACTACCGCTGCTAGCACTGGTACTGCCTTTCCTATCACAACCACTAATATAACTAATCCTTTCCCTACAACTACTCCTTTCCCTACAAATACTACTACTGCTAGCACTGGTACTGCCTTTCCTATCACAACCACTAATACAACTACTCTTTTCCCTACAAATACTACCACTGCTAGCACTGATACTGCCTTTCCTATCACAACCACTAATACAACTACTCCTTTCCCTACAACTACTCCTTTCCCTACAAATACTACCGCTGCTAGCACTGGTACTGCCTTTCCTATCACAACCACTAATACAACTACTCCTTTCCCTACAACTACTCCTTTCCCTACAACTACTACTGCAGCTAGCACTGGTACTGCCTTTCCTATCATAACCACTAATACAACTACTCCTTTCCCTACAACTACTCCTTTCCCTACAACTACTACTGCAGCTAGCACTGGTACTGCCTTTCCTATCATAACCCCTAATACAACTACTCCTTTCCCTACAAATACTACTAATACTACCACTGGTACTGCTGGTCTTATTACCACTGCTCTTTCCCCAACAGATACCAATGTTACTAGCACTAATAATACGCTTCCAATTACAACTATTCCTTCTCTTACAAATACTGAGACTGATACTACTAGCATGGATTCAGTTACTACAAATGTTTTAAATACTACCACTGCTAGAAACACAAAAACAACTACAGCTATCACAACAGTTACTTTAATAACAAATGCTACTTCTGAACAAACTACTACTGTAATCATGTCAACTCTACCTCCTACAGGCACCCTTGGTATCACCACCACAGATAATGCACTGACCAGAATCAGTACCACTACTTATCCTCCAAATACCCCTACCCATGCTTTAAGTACCACATCCAGGAGCACTCAAAGCACCACCAATACAAATATTACCAATATGACAACTGGTGTTACTGACATTATAAATACTCCCACTAGAAACAGCTCAGCTACTATTGATATAATAATTACTAGTACTCAAGACATTGCCACTTCCTCACATATGAACATTACAGATATTAAATCTACTACTAAAGTCACAGCGTATACTACCACCATCACTACATCTGTTTTCAGCACAAAAACTACAAATTCAAACACTACTTCTGACACCATCTTTACAAACACTTACATTCCAAGTACCACAGCTATTCCCACCACCAATACTTTAAAGATTACAGAGCATTCAGAAAATATTGCTGATGCAGATAACTCCAGGAGTGTTTTTATTCCAAATACTACAGTAGCCTCAGATTCATTAGCACCTTTTCTAGATACAGCAACACACCATCATGTAACAACAAATTCTACAACCAGTTTTTTACCTCTTATTGTAACTAATGCTACCACTGCTATTACGAATGTTACCATTTATGCTTCAAATACTATTATTCCTGATAGAACACCAATGGATGTTGCAAACACCACAAATACTACTGTAGTTCCCTGATTACTACTCAAAGCAGGATAACTAGTACAGGCATCTCTTTAAAACAACTATTACAGATATAGAAAATCAATGAACAGGTACATGATTTTATGCTACATAAATTTTCACAAATATCTGCACTAACTTTTACAGATATGGCTACTCCAAGCACTGTAGGCATTGAAGGTATATCTCAAGATGTATCCAGTACTTACTTTGTAACTATTTCTTTTGGAACCAGAATATATGCAACTATTTTTAAAATTATAACTCACATAGCCCCATCAATTACACTACAGGTATTTTATGTATTTTACCACAGACTTCACAGATGATTTTGATATCCTTTAAAATACCACATTAAGCTCTATAAATACTGTTGCTTTAGATATAGTCATTGGAATCACCCAACTTGTTCTTGGTTTACAGGACATAATACTATAACTGAGAGCACTGGTGATACCAGACACTCAAATAATTGCTACAGCAGTAGTTATTAATACTACAGTACATTATTTAATTAGTAATGCTAAAAATCACACTTTAGTTTCCTATGGACTTTTCCAAATACCATGGCTACCAATATCGTAATTTGCTATTACACAAACTGGAAGTATTAGTGCTTTTAAAGGAATCTTATTTGTAGCTATAAATAGAAAAAATGCTACCATTGTAGACTTTCTAAACACTCTGACTCCAGGAACTGAAATAACTAAATTAGGAATATTATAAGCTACTGTTACTATACTAGAAAATAAGAATATGATCATTGATGTTAAAAACATAACTTTTGAAACTTTGCAACCATTACTTCTGTAGGGACTACTGATACTCTTACTACAGATTTGAGAAGTACTTGTATTTATAGACATTAAAAGTACTCCCAGGGAAAAATTAATCTTACTTATGAGATAATCTTACACCCTTGCTGTTACCATTAATGGCTGGACTCACTTACACGGATCTAACTCTTTTATAGCTCAGAAATCACCCAGGAGGATTTAAATTTGTAAAAATGTGGCATAGAGGGGACAGTTTCTGTCCTGGCATCAGAGTTCATAATCTTATTTGCTTTTTATCTTATTCTCCAGCTTTTATTATTTTACCGTAGACTCTCCTTCAAGGGGTTAGGACTACCAGCATGTTCTCTGTCTTTCATGTCCAAATTCACTATTTATCTTTGATCTATTACTGTGCTTTCTTCTACCACCCAGACTCCCTTGAATAGGCTCATGGCTAAGTGCTATTAAAGGATTAACTCTAGTACAGTATTTTCAAAATGTAGTTTGGGGACTCATGGAAGCCCCCAAAACTCTTCCTGAGGTGCACAAGGTCACATCTATTTCATAATATTATATTTGTTAGGTGCCTTTTTCACTTTCATTAGTATACAATGACATTTTATAGAGATTCTATGCTGTGTGCTGTCACCATAGATGAATACAGAGACAGATACAAGAATCTAGTTCTCTTCTGTTCAACCAGGCACTAAACATATCTACAAAATATAAAATCATGTCATTCTTTTCACTCACTTTTTTGCTTTGGAAAATATAGTTGTTTTTCATAAAACATATTATTTATGTTAACATAGAGTTGATATATTGTTATTTTGAATGAATGAAGAAAATAAATATTTTACAAAATATTGTGCAAATGAGTCCCTTTTAATTTATAGTGCAGTAAATATGAATAGATATAACCCACCTAAACAAAGCATGGGGTCTTCATTAAACTTGAATCACTTCCCTAGGGCAACAATATCCTAGTTTCACTCTCAGGTCCTGTTTACATATACTGTGAACTTTCCCAGCATGTAGGAACCCAGCACATGTGGCTTAAGGTTCTTATGACACACAGATGTCTACCAACTACTGTGAACACATTTGCACAGCGTTCTGACCTACTTCCATGGCTGTGCTATTGTCTGGATGGCTTGGTGTGTTCCACATGAGGGGCACAGATCATCAGTTAGTTTCACTTCTCTTTTGGAATCTACCCACAAATGACAGTCCTCTTGAAAAAATCGATAGACCCTACACCAGAGAATGCACAGCCCAATGCTTATAGAATGGATGGTTTGTGCAATAATTTTTTTTTTTTTTACTACCATCTCCCAAGTTTTAAAACCAGATGTTTGACAAGGATTTTGGACCTTAATGGGTTTGTGGCAGGGAATGTGGAAAGGATTCATTGCTAATGTTTGTCTAGCAATAAAGTAAACAACTAAATGCTGTAAGAAGCCAGCATTTGAGCTCTCAAACACACATGTATACAACACAATGCAGAAATACCCAGGCTAATGGATGGCAACCTACTGAAACAAAACGGGTATTAACAAGAAAATGTAAAACTCAAGCTAGCAAATTTCCTTTTATTTACCACCCAAGTAAAAGAAATGGAAGATGAACGCTGGAGAGGTTGGCTGTGGGAGACCCAGTGGCGACTGGGCGGGTTGCTTATTCGTCATCTGTCAGGCGGCAGCGATTCTGGCTATGATGGCATCTGCCCTGGTATGAAATACGGAATGTGCGCAAGTAAACAGGTGGCCCTGAGAAGGCAGCAGGCCCAAGAGGAGGAACTGGGGATCAGCCACCCCATCCCGCTGCCCACTGCGACCGAGCTGCTGGTCAAGAGAGAGAACAACGGCAGCAACGCGCGTGCCTGATGACCGAGAGCGGCAGCTCCGCGCAGCCGCCGCCCCCGCCACTGCCTCCGCCGCCGGTGGGCGCCCCCGCCAGTGCAGTTCCAGACGGGCGGATGGTCATCCAGGATATTCCTGCTGTCACCAGCAGAGGGCACGTGGAGAACGCACCTGACCTGGTTTCAGACTCCACCTACTACAGCAGCTTTTATCAGCCATCTCTGTTTCCGTACTACAACAATCTGTACAACTATCCGCAGTACCCTGTGGCCTTGACTGCTGAATCTCCTTCCGGGGACATGGGGAACCCTCTTGGGGGATCCCCGGTGAAGAACAGCCTTCGCAGCCTCCCAGCACCTTATATGCCTGGTCAGACAGGAAACCAGTGGCAGCATAGGAAATGTTGGGTGCGTCTTCCGGATGGCAGTACTCTTCCTGATGAATGTTACCCTGGGAGTGAGACGTGTCCAAATCTGTATGTATGTTCGAATGGAAGAAAGCCGATGAAAACCTCAGAGAACCGCCACCCTGTGGATTCCCAGTACAGGATGCATTCGTACTACCCAGCTCCCTCCTACCTGGGCCAGAGCGTGTCCCAGATCTTCACTTTTGAGGATGGCCCTCCCTACCCGGAAACCAAAGCCAGCGTCTTCTTGCCCCCCAGCAGTCAAGATTCGGGCTTGGTCTCCCTCTCCAGCAGCTCTCCCATTAGCAAGGAGAGCACAAAGGGAGTGCTTGAATGTGAGCCCGCCTCCGAGCCCAGCAGCTTTGCAGTCACTCCCGTCATTGAGGACGAGGAGTGAGCGGTGCCTTTGGTGGTTCACTTGGAATAGCAGGCTTATTCCATGTACACACAGGGTTTGTTGTTACTATTTTGCCTTGACTCATGTCAACTTAACTGTTGAGAAAGTGTTTGCTTTATACTCCTTTAGATCTTAGCCCAGAGTCTAAAACACATTTTAGAATAGTTTAGGATCGGTGACTACCATCCCTAAGAATTAAGTGGTTTGTTCATGGAGTTAAATATTAAATAGTAGTGTCCCTCATGTTTTTTATGACACTGGTTTACATGTAGTTTTCAAGAAATATCGTAATTCACTCAACTAAAGCAATATGTTTGCACCTAAATGTGTCATAATTAGATACTGTAGTTTGGAAATGAAATCTTAGGTGCTTTAGATGTTTTTGAATTTTAGTGTTTTAATAAAACGTTAAAAAACATAAATTTAGCCTGACTGGTGAGAAGGAAACAGCAAAGTTTGTGATTGTTTTAGAAATCTGCAGAAATGGAAATACTGTGTGTTTGTGTTGCTATTGGTACTACCCCCAACCTCATCCCCAAAACATGTACCCTTTCCAAAACATAACTGAAATGCCATCAGAAGAAAAAGTCATGCCCTTAGGAATTGCTGCCTTTTCTGTAAAGAGTACATTGAAAACAGTACAATTTAAAGTCACCCCAGTAAGGCAGAGTTCCTGGATGTTGTTTCTAGAATAGTATCAGAGGTTTATCATACACATTCTTTCTACTACAGGGAAAAAAAATGGATGCAATCTAGATTATTTTGTAACCTTTGGTTGTAGTCTGATTTGAAAATAAGTACATCTTTAAAAGTTACTAGATATTTCTGAGTTCATTATTTTGTTAAAAATTGCTTGTGGAATACTTCCTTATGTAACAGAAGCCATCCCGAAATGAAACCAGTCTTTAAAAAATTCATTGTTTTGTGTAGTTGCAGCTAAAATAATAATAATAATAATAATAATAATAATAATAATAATAATAAAGAAATGGAAGATGAAACCATCACCAAAACCAACCTTTTTTCCCCAAACAAGTATAACGATAGTGCTGGGTTAGCAGTTCACTCTTTTATCCTACAAAACCCAAGAACCTCCTTCCTGTCCTGCAGATCTCCAGCCTCGGCAGCCTGAGATCTGTTTCTATATGAGGCTACTTGATAATGTAAATAAGCACCTTTTAAACCTATCAGCTCAAGCTAGTAAAACCTGTACTCTATATTGCGCCGCCATTAAAAGCAGCATTAGTGCAAAAAAACAAAACAAAACAAAAACAAACAAACAAACAAAACCCCCCCCCCAAAACACCATAGTTCTGTAGTTACTGAAATTCAATCCTTTGTGTATATAACTCGACAATGATTAAAGTATGGGGTTTTGAAAAGTAAGTACTCCTGAAAAAAGAAAAGAACAACAAAACAAAACAAAGAAAAGCTGGACTTAACTTCAGATGTTTGAAGACACTTGAGGATTGAAACGTGAAGTCTATGCACAAGGTGTGGTCCTGGAACCAGGCAGAAAATGTGGAGCGGGAAGAGATAGAAGCAAGCATTGGCTGCTCTGACTCCTGAGCTGTGCTGGCTCCTGGGCTGCCATCAGACCCTAACACAGGCAGGGGACTCCATGGGACCAGTTCTGAGAGTATCACCTGCTACCAGGTTGGCACAGGGACTATTACTTCAGGTGGATACTCCCTTCCTTCCCTTTCCTTGTCTCAGTTTGCTCATCTGTAGGATGGAGTAAACATTGGAGCTGCAATGTTCATGGAAATGCATTTTCAGTCTGTAAAGGTCCCTGCAAGGTTTATTATGACTATTACGTAATCCCTCAAAGTGTTCTTATGTCTATTTAAACTTTTTCCTTCTTCTTCCCCGAGGCTTTCCTGATAGCAAAGCAGATTCTCCTTAGTGCTGGTCCTTTATAACAAGACTGCTATGAAAAAAAAACGGCAGGAGAGGGAGAACCAAGATGGCGGCATAGGTTAACGCCGGAGTTTGCTGCTTTGAACAACTACTTCAAAAGTGAAACCAAAAAACGGAAGGGACATCACCCAGAACCACAGGAACGCTGGCTGAGTGGAAGTCCTACAACTAGGAGGAAAGAGAAACACACACGGACACTCAGAGGAGGCGCAGTGCTGAAGTCAAATTCTGAGGTGCGGAGTGCGCGGAGCGGGCTGGCGGCGGAGGGCGTGGTTGTTGTTTTCAATCGGGAGGGAGTCGCAGACTCTGAGCTCCAGATACAGGCGAGTCTTTGGGGACCCATACTCAAAAGGGAGAAGCGGGACTGTCTGGCTTCGGTCAGAGCCAGTGCAGCTTTCTCTCCCAGCTTTGCAGCGGGTGCTGGGACTCAGAGAGGCAGAGCCCCTGGGGACAGGACTGAGAGCCGCCATAACTGCTCTCTCCGGCCCACCCTGTTGATCCTGTGCAACCCGCCCTGCCCAAGCCCTGCACAGAGGCATTTGCCGGATAGCCTCAGGCAAAGGCTAGATTAGCACCTCCCTAGAGGACAGAAGTTCTCTCACCGCTGACACAGCTGATTCTCATAGCCCCTTGGCCTGGAGGTCAAACCCTCCCTGGGATTAACTACAACAATCAAGATTTAACTATAAGACTGCGAACAAAGACCACTAGGGGGTGCACCAAGGAAGCATAACAAAATGCGGAGACAAAGAAACAGGACAAAATTGTCAAAGGAAGATATAGAGTTCAGAACCACACTTTTAAGGTCTCTCAAGAACTGTTTAGAAGCTGCCGATAAACTTAATGAGCTCTACACGAAAACTAATAAGACCCTCGATCTTATACTGGGGAACCAACTAGAAATTAAGCACACACGGACTGAAATAACGAATATTATACAGACGCCCGACAGCAGACCAGAGGAGCGCAAGAATCAAGTCAATGATTTGAAATGCGAGGAAGCAAAAAACATCCAACCGGAAAAGCAAAATGAAAAAAGAATCCAAAAATGCGAGGATAGTGTAAGGAGCCTCTGGGACAGCTTCAAGCGTACCAACATCAGAATTATAGGGGTGCCAGAAGATGAGAGAGAGCAAGATATTGAAAACCTATTTGAAGAAATAATGACAGAAAACTTCTCCCACCTGGTGAAAGAAATGGACTTACAGGTCCAAGAAGCACGGAGAACCCCAAACAAAAGGAATCCAAAGAGGACCACACCAAGACACATCATAATTAAAATGCCAAGAGCAAAAGATAAAGAGAGAATCTTAAAAACAGCAAGAGAAAGAAACTCAGTTACCTACAAGGGAATACCCATACGACTGTCAGCTGATTTCTCAACAGAAACCATGCAGGCCAGAAGGGAGTGGCAAGAAATATTCAAAGTGATGAATACCAAGAACCTACAACCAAGATTACTTTATCCAGCAAAGCTATCATTCAGAATTGAAGGTCAGATAAAGAGCTTCACAGATAAGGAAAAGCTAAAGGAGTTCATCACCACCAAACCAGGATTATATGAAATGCTGAAAGGTATCCTTTAAGAAGAGGAAGAGGAAGAAAAAGGTAAAGATACAAATTATGAACAACAAATATGCATCTATCAACAAGTGAATCTAAGAATCAAGTGAATAAATAATCTGATGAACAGAATGAACTGTTGATTATAATAGAATCAGGGACATAGAAAGGGAATGGACTGACTATTCTTGGGGGGGAAAGGGGTGTGGGAGATGTGGGAAGAGACTGGACAAAAATCGTGCACCAATGGATGAGGACAGTGGGTGGGGAGTGAGGGCGGAGGGTGGGGCGAGAACTGGGAGGAGGGGAGTTATGGGGGGGAAAAAAAAGAGGAACAAATGTAATAATCTGAACAATAAAGATTTAATTAAAAAAAAAAAAAAAGACTGCTATGAGCCCCTGGTTTCCAAACAAGTTAGTAAAAGAAAACTGCTCTTTGAAGATGACTGTACTGTCTCAAACTGTGATTTTGGGGAAAAGGTTGTTTTTGTTTTGAGCTGGAAAAAAATGTTTCCCTGCTAAATTAAATAGTGCCCATCTTTCCTCATTATACAAAAGAATTAAGTTAATGGAAATTTATATTTTTCTCTTTTTTAAATTTTATCTTTATTGTTGAAAGTATTATAGATGTCCCCTTTCCCCCCATTCGCCCCCTCCACCCTTCCCCCATACCCTATGGTATTTTTCCTAAGCTTTTTATACTTGCTGCTATTCATATGTTGCCTTCTAGAGAGCTCCACTGAGGAAAAAATGTCTAAACAAATAACAAATAAAATTTTTGAAATAGCCAATAGAGTTCATGTGGACTGCGCGCACGTGTGTGTGTGTGTGTGTGTGTGTGTGTGTTTGTGTGTGTGTGCGCACATTCACACACATTATGTTATATGGCAAACATATTTTCTGCCAGAAAAATTTCCTGTGGTTTGTGTGATGAAATTAAACTTATCAGTGTTTCATAATTTTCTTCAAAAAGCACTACTATTTGATGGTGATTCACTGAATGAATGTGAGCATTATTGCTTAGTGAGTCCTTGGTTTAGTCTTGCCCCTGAGTGAGACATTGAGTTTCACAGTATTCTCCCAAAGGTGACTTGTGTCCACCTGCTCTGGGGTGTGGCTAGTTGTTTCTCAGTTTATCTGCCTGTGATTATGCTTCTGTTCACTTACATTTTGTCTAAATAGGGTATAAATATTGAAATACACACATGTGTTACAATCACAACATGGTGAAGAGGTTGTGAGGCGAGGTGAGTTAGTACTATGTTGGGAGGAGCCAGCAGCAGGTGTTTTGTGGCTGGAGGTTTTTTGATGACACTTGATGATGGAAAATCCTCAGAGAAGTTGACCTCAACCCAGGCAGGGTTGCTTATTTGAGCACAAGATACCTAAAGATCTTTGAGAAACTATCCAGGCTAGAAGTTGTATCATATGATAATTACCAAGAGTAAATCAAGGTATACCAATTTCAAATTAGACTGTAGGTTATAGTTTCTGGCAAGTTATAATTTATGATCATAACAAGTCCTACAACCTTCATGAAGATTTATATTTCTAATTCCAGCTTTATTTAGAGAAATAACCGAAGATAAATTGGTAATGTAGATGACAGACAGTGTTATGGATGCAACACAAGTTTACTTCCAAATACATGCCCAGAAAAAAAGTGCAACGGAATTAAAACAGACTTTAGAGCCTATGTAGCTTTAAATTTCTAAATCATAAAAATTTTCCCTTAAGCCATATCTTTCTAATCTTCATCAGCACCCACATACTTCTCCATAAGCTTACCCATTGAATTCTTGGGCAGAATTAATTTTAAAACATTTTTTGATATGGAGATAACTTTTGACTTCTCAGATGTCTACTCATAAGCTTAAACTTCTCATCTTAAACCATCTTTCTGCTAGCCTTTCACTTTTTCAATGGTGGCTACTATTTTCCTACTAATTATCTTGATTAAAGTTCCCTGTTTCTCAAACATCCCTCTCATGACCTCTAGTTAAAAAATTTAAAACAGATTTGTTGACTTCTATTAAGTGTAGATAATTAAATAAAATAGTTATTTAAATAATTTTCTATAGAAAGCTAGTGATTTTCATTTGTTACACTTGACAGTGAAATTAATCCAAGGGTATGTGCTATAGCATGCAAACTGGAAGTTCTCTGCTCAGAGTAGTCAAAAACTCCTATTTGGAAAAACTTTTCTAAAAGGAAAATCTCCATTGACTGATGACAACAGAGATGCCTCAAAGTGAACATAGACAATCCTCTGGTTCCTGGAGAGCGTAGTTTTCCCCATAATCATGAACTTCGGAAAACTTGATTTAAAGTCAGCAAGTCCCTCTGCTTAGACATCATGAGGCCCCAAAGTGACCCTAAGCATTGCAAATATCCAACTGAGATGGAAGGAGCTAAATGGGAACACTGAAGGTTTTGCAGAATCTCAGAAGGGAGCATCCAGAATTCTCCAGAAAAAAAATAACAGTGAGGGTCATGGGCTTGGTATCTTCCAAGCACCTCACCACTCCCAGAGGAAGGGTGTTGCTCTGCCAGGAAGCAGGGCTGTGATGTTAGACCAAGGCTCAGCCCCTGAAGCAGTGATCTCCAAGAAATGAAGAGCCAGGGTAGGTATTCCTTCCAGAGGACATTAATAATGAGCAAGGCAATTCATAGAGAAACACAGTGACATTAAAGCTCCAAGGATAGGGTGGCACAGAGCTTCTCAAGCTTAGAAGACAGAATGCCCCATTGAGCTCTCAGAGCAGCAGCCACCACAGGACTGTCAACTGTGGTTGCAAACTGCAGGCTTTGTCCATGTGAACCTCCTTGACATGTTCTGGGCTCCAGAGCCAAGGACTACCTCTCTTCACCTTATTCTTCTGTCCTCAGAGCCCAATTCAACTGGCCTGGCCAGTTAGGGCTCTTCACACCTGGTGATTTGAGTGTTGAGAATGTGACATTTGATGGGATAAAGATCATCCAATAGTAGAGGCATGGTGAGGAGAGCAAGACTGCATTATATGTGGCATTTGGGGCAGCCAGGTCCTCTGATGCCCTCTGGATGCCTTCTACTGAGCAATTTAAGAGACCTCCCAGCTGTCTCTACTGGACTAAAGGCTCAAAAGAAAGAGATGGCAACAGGAAGCAAGTTTAGTTCTATGTAATCTGATGTCTTAAGCTTTGTCCCTTATAAACACAACTCTCTCTTTACCACATATCACACATGTGGTCTGCTGCCTCTGCCTTATGGGGGAGGGTTGCACAAAATGTCAGAAGAAGAGATAAGCAGGAGGCCCCTCTAGGGCCAGCATGGGAGGAGAAGGGTTCTAGGGTTCTCCATTTGCTTTCAAGCCCCCTTCTCCCCACATGGTACCCCCTTGAGTGAGCTGGAGCATCAGACTTCTCAGAGAGTGGTCCACTACCTCACATCCAAACTTGGATCCAGATTTTGTCAGAAAACCTGAGGTCCCACTGGTGCTACTAAAACTTTCAAGGATGAATTGCATAGCTGGTCATGGACGAACCTTATGGAGTATTACAGTGGCCAGGCTTGCAGTGTCCTCCCTTGGGGCCATGGGAACAGACACAGATGGGGGATATTTTGGGAGTCAAAAAGAGAGGAGTTTCTGTGTTTGATGATCAGGGGACTGAGCAGAGTGGGGACTAGGTATTTGACATGAGGAGACAGTGTCAGATTCCAGCCTGCAGGGTAGCAAGGAGCCAAAAGAAGGCCCCCTGCCCAAACAAGAGGGCAGCCATAGGGAGGTGCCTCAGGGTAGCATTGCCAGAGGCCAAGAGGGCCATTGGTGCAGCCCTGAAGCCTGCAGGGGTCTCATCCTGGGGCTCCACTTTGCCTCCCGATGACTCCAAACAGGGCCCCCGAGGCGTAGGGATGATTTCTGGAATCCAACCTGTTGTGTTTTCCACTACTTCCTGCAGAAGAAGGGGAAATGGGCAAAAATAGAAGCCTCCCCGCCTTGTTTCCTTTTCTTGGACCTTACTTAGTTATACCAGTCCTTGCAGCCTCACAGACTAACTGGGAGACTCCAATCCCACCCCCAAACCCAGAGCTGCATAAGCCCAACTTTCTTCGTCATAAGCCTCTTCTTCCTTGACCTAGTGTTCCTATCATTGTCATTCACTTCCCTCATTCTTCTCTAATTCTGGCTTCTCCCAATACCACCCCATATCCCTCCATCCTTAACCCTAAGATGCTCACGTCAATGGTCTTTATTAACACGGTTTGCTGGGCCTCCTTGCAGGCTTTCTCAGCCTTCTTAATGTTCTCCAGGGTCCACTCAACATTGTTCATGGCCATCATGCCCTCCATGGGACTGCATGGACAAGGGCAGGGTGGGGACAGACAATAGTTTAGGGTCAACTTAAAGCCTTGACAAAAGGTGTATAAAATATCCTCACTTTTGTGAGTGCCAGTTTCATGTCAGCATAAACTGTAAGGAGTGTCTTATAAATCAACTAGAGGCCCAGTGCACGAAATTATGCATAGGTGGGGTCCAGCCAGCCGCCCTGATCAGAGCAATCGGGCCAGACTGGCTGGGGGAAGGGGATGCAGGAGGTTGGCCGGCCAGCCCTTCCCTCTGTTCAAACTCCTGGCCAAGGGAACAATTTGCATATTAGCCTTTTATTATATAGGATGAAATAATAATAAGTTTGGCAGGAGTAGAATTATCATTAGGAATCAGAGAAAAGAATTTTTAAGAGTAAAAAAGAGAAACATCTAATTCTTTAAAGAAATGGTTCTTAATCTGAGAACTATGAAGTCTGAGGATGTTGGAGTAACTTCAGGGAACCTGTAAATGCCCTAAAATTATGTGTGAAATGGGGTGTGTCTGCACAGATGTACATTCTTGGAAAGGAGTCTCAGAGAGAACCCTTACCTCCAACTAATGAAGGGCCTCTACCTGAAAGTAAACACAGTCTGACTGAAACCGGTAGTGCACGAGAAAAAGGCAGAATTTGTACATAAGTGATCTCACTTCTAGAGGTCACATTTGAGGATTTTATGGTCCAGGATGACTCACTCTGATGCCTCCTCCCCCAGCTCATGGGCCACATAGGTGATGTCAGGGTACCCCATGCAGCTGGAGATGTTGTTTCGGGGATAGTAGAAGAGGAAGACGAGGCACATCTCATTAATGGTGCTGGGACCCCCCTGGAAAAGAAGAGGGAGACAGATGGAGAGACAAAGATACAAAGGCAGGCAGAGAGAACAAGGAAGGCAGAAATGGTATAGGTAGCCATTCTACCAATGAAGCTGTTTTCCTTTCTCCTTAACCTCCAGCTAACTCACTGATCCTTACCACTCCTCACCACACCTCTTCCTTCCACCTTCTCTATTTCCAGTTGGTGGACAGTTATGCATGTCGTTTCCAAAGAAATTTCTCACATATCTTCCCATTCCTCTATATTTCCATGGCCCCTTTCTTGGTTTGAGAAGATAAGACAAAATGTTGAATTTTTTAAAAAGTCACTCCCTCTGGAGCTTCTCCAGAATTCCCCATCGGTACACATCTAATTCAGGACCCACTCAAATATGTCACATGTTCTCATCACTGCAGGGAGACCTTCTGGTTTTCCCTATGAATTTCCCTAGTACATTATCTCCATTCTACTCTAATGATGCATATAACTTTCTACCTTGTATTAGAATCATTTTAAGAGCAGCGTTTTCTTCCTCAGCAGCAAGCAACTCCTTCTGAATCTGACAAGCATGGAACCATTCCTTACACACAATATGGATGGGATTCCTTGTGACCATAATAACAATAGCTGACTCTAATTGAGCATCTGTTACAAGTCAGACAGTGACCTAGATGCTTTACATGTATTAATCAACTCTCATAACACTTATGCAATGGATAATATTGTTGATTCTTTTATACATTAGAAAACTGAGACACAAAGAACTTGAATAGCTTGTCTATAGTTAGAAAGCTACTAATGATTGTGTTGGCATTCAAAGCCAGGCAATGAGGCTTCAAGTCCATGCGTTTGTCATGGTGACTATGTGGGGAGAGAGCTACTTACAAAAGTCAAGGAGTCTCGGTCCAGTGTCTGGTAGTGACACTCTATTAGCAATTCGTCTCCCTATTTAGAGTGAAACACAGAGGCCAAAAGTAAGACATAGAGAGACTGGACCCATCTTAGAACTACCCTGGCTAACACTAATGAGCCCTGAGCCTGCCTGTCCCTGACACCAGCCATGCCTCCCCCAGGGTCCCACCGGCTTGATCTCCACTCGATGAGGTAAATCTCGAGTCTCCTGCAGATTGAAGTCATAGGTGTCATCTTTACAAATTATTCGGAGTTGTGTTCCATTTCTGGAGGGAGAGAAAGAGAGGAGACAGGAATAAGGTGAGGAAGATGAAGTGGGGAGGGTGTCTATCAATAAAAAAGCTGTGTGGGGTGTGTCACTCTGTGGGTCTAGATTGTTCATAAAACAAGAAAGCTCCTCTTTCCACAGTCTTCCTCAAGGCGTCTCTGCTCTGTGGATAATTCTGGTTCCTCCTTACTCCTAAACTTATACTGAAGAATAACTAACTTTCTAAGATTTATTCCCACATGCACAAGGGAAAGCTTCAAATCCATGCCTTCTTCCCTTACCTGTACTGCACAGCCTGCAGAGCCCGCCCAGCCAGATGGGTATGGAGCAGGTAGCCATATACCTGTATGTCAGGCACCGGGGCCCCATTCATCTGTGACAGGGAGGAGAGGCAGCTGGTTAGTTAAGAACTCTCATCTTGCCCTGCCCCTTGATTTTCCACCCTTAGTATTTGACACCTTCTCTCAAAACTGACATTAACCCCTTTAGTTTTTACCTGGACCAAATCCCTGCCCCACTCCCCCTGTCCCCAAAGCCCTGACTCCTTCCATCCCTTGCATAATCCCAGTTAGTGATTTTCCTGAGCACCAGGCTGTAGTCATTGTCCAAGTGTTGGGTGCAGGCTGTATGTGCTGTGGATCAGACCAGATCTGTGATGGGGAACCTCCCAGCCTCACCTCTTCAAACTTCTCTGTCTTACACAGTCCGTAGGACATGAAGGACTCAGCACCCGGGGGGATGAAGTGGATGGGGAACGTGAGGAAGCCCAGCTGCAGGACTCCCATGTCGTATTTGCGCAGGTGTGCCGTGTAGTACATTCGAATCCCCGAGGTGTCGTGCACACCTGGTGCAGAAAGGCAAACCACAGAAGGCAGGAGAGGAGTTCACAGCGTGGGGAGAAAGAGGCCCAGGAAAGCTGTTAGCAAAAGGAGCCAGCACACATCCAAGACACCTTTCCAATTCCTAGAGGCATCAGACAGCTTGCCCAGCTTTTCTCCCATAAATGCTCAGATGCTCACCAGGAAGGTTGTGAAAATTGCTGTAATGAATCTCCAGTCGGATCCACTGGGGGTCCAAGGGGGTCCCAATAGAGACGCCCACATCATCTGGAAACTGGTAACTCTGTTGAATGAAGGGAATTGGCAGCAAGAAAGACTGGAGCTGGGGGCAGGCTGGGAGCTAGGTGCAGGGACCCATCCCAGACCGTCCTGTCTCCCAGCCTTCATCAGCCCAGCTATCCAAGTTCCCAACAGCATGCACCCCTTAGCCACCTATCTCCTCATCACAGGACTCACTGTGCCCCCGACAGCCCAGCCCACGATGACCTGGGAGCAGAGGGAGAAGGCAGGGTCAGCCCCATAGCAGTCGCTGATGCCCGTGGGCAGAGCACTGGCATTGCCACAGGCATACACAAGGATGTGATGCACCATCGTCTCGTTGTGGTAGACCAGCTTGGGCTCAAACTGGTAGGAGGGGAGGAGGGCAAAGCATAGTCATGATCTTCTCTGTCAAGTCCTATTCCCCACGTTCCCCTTCCCCAAATAAAACTGCACCCATTCCCTGCTTCTCTTCTTCTTTCTCTTCCATTTCTTCTGTTTTTTCCTTCCCTAACCTGTAATTTCCCCCTCAACTCTGACTCCTCTCTTGCCTTCACCCTTTTAAAGTCTCTCCCTGAGAGCACAGCATGCTAACGCCCATGATTTCAGCCTTTCCCTTACTAACTTCATTAGTCTGAGATGTCTGAACATGAAACCACTTCTTGTTGGAGTCTCTCTCTAAAGAAAATACGGTTTCCACACTTTTGCCACTTACTATAAGATCATACTTTTATTTATTTAATCAAAATTGGAACTATCCAAATGTGGAATCAGGTGACCAAGTTTGTATTCCCTCTAGCCCTTCACCATGCCCCTCCCAGCCAACACCTCCTCCTGGGCTAAGAGCACAATTCTGGGGCCAGGGTGGGGGCTTACATTTTGTTCTTTGCAAAGTTATGAATTCATGAATTTCATCAGAATCTCAGATGCATTGTGGGGCTGGAGTGAAACAGTGCTGGGAGCTATAGTTCTGGGCTCAGGAAATCATGAAACTACCATGTCCACCAAACCTAGCCTGGCCCCATGTTAGCCCCACTGCTTTCCTTCTGCTTCCTTCCTCCTAGGATTCATCTGATTGACACCACCCCCTACCAATCCACTGAGCTGCTCAACCACCTTGACAGTGCCCTATCCTCTGGTTCACCATACCTTGTAGATGTGATGCTTCTTACTGACGATGGGGAGAGGGAGGAAGGTGCAGGCATATGTGGTGTCATCCTCTGGGATAAGGAACTGGAGAGAGACACACAGAGGCTAGGCTGGGGTGGGAGTGAGGCTCACAGAGAGTCAAGGAAAGGGACAGACCAGGGAAGACTGTCCACTTTAGGTCAGTATGGTCATCCTTCAGGGACTGAGAGAAGTCAGAGAAACTTCAATTCTAGGAACATACTGAGTATTGGGTATAAGAGGAGGGTGTGGATTGACTGGGAAGATGGGAAGGGGGCTGGAGGAGGCTGGGTGTGATAGAGAAATCTTACATCAGTGATCTCCAAATCATGGATGATTGTGTCCTCAGGTACATCAAGATCATCTGGGTGGACTATTTGTAGCAGGAAGATGGACTTGACAAAAGTACGCTCCGGGTCCAGCTTCAGCATGTCATCCAGGCCATAGGCAGCCAGCACCCTCACCGTGTCGCTCTGGGGGAATCATGGGCATTGAGATGCTACACCCATGAGCAGCACTTTGCACACACCCAAGGACCAACACAAACCACTTGCTCATGTCTACACAGTGGGATGGAAAGAGCTTCAGGTTCAGGGGTGAGAGCTAGTCAGGTCTTAGTTCTGCCTCTGAGGCCAACTTGTTGGAAACGTTGAGCAAGGCACATCCCCTGTCTTATTCCCTCTCTATGCCTGTGTCCACATATGGTAAATGACACCCTAAAGTTCAGTGATATCGGACAGGGTACTTCACAAGAGGAAGGCTGGGGAGGGCGGGGTGGGGGTGGGGCTGAATCAGTGGGACGTCATTCCATAGAAGGCTGGTAGATTTTAAGAGTAGGAATAATTGAAATGGAGATAGAAGTCCTAGGAACTGTGACTAGCTCCCTGAAATGCATGGACTTTCCAGCATAGGGGTGACTACACCTCCCCAGAAGAAAAAGGAGTCTGTGCTCAAATACTTTTCTCCACTCCTTAATTTACCGTAATGTCTTTGTCATGAGGGTCACAGGAGCGGAAGGGCCTGGAGAAAAGCATGGTGGTATAGACACCATCTTCTGTTAGACCCAGCAGCTTAGCATCCTGACTTCCATCCTCCTCCAGGGTGTCTTCATCCACCAGGTGCTGATCCTGGGGTCCAGTGAAAGTCAAGGGTAAGAACCAGGAGTCCCAAGAACAGCCAGTATCCCTTTAGCTCCCCTAAGATACTAGTTTAACAGAACCGAGGGCTTCTTTATTATGTACTTTGCTCCTAGGACAGACATGGCATCAAGGGTGGAACCTTGGGGCAGAGGGTTGGACATCTGATGGGAGTTTCACCAACTTGCTTGACTTCAGTTTCAAATCTCACGTCCATGATCCTAATATTCCTGTATCTCTAACCCTTGTAATCTCACTTACTCTGAACTCTCTATGTTATTCATCCTGTCCTGTGGCTCTTAACATTGACACTTCCCTATATCAGTGCAGGAGATGGGTGAGCCGCTTCTTTGTCTGTAAAATGGGATAATAATCATCCACCTCATAGTGATGCTGTGAGGTTTAACATGCAAAGAATTTGGAGCAATGCCTGATTACTCAAAAGTACATAACAATTTTAAGCTAAAAATACTTCTGTGGCTGTTGTAATTAGACTATTTCGTGCTGTGGTGTACCTGATGGAGCTGGAAGGAAATTGAGGAGGAAGACTGTCTCAAACAGCTGTGACTCTCCCCCGTGACCTGCATTAAGTGGGCTATTAGCAGGCATGTGGGACAGGACTCTCTCAGTCCAGTGGTCCATTCCTTAGCACCTAGGGCCATGGAGTCCGGAAGACTTAGACTAAATCTCTCCAATGGCCATATCTGCAGGGAGAGGTAAGCAGCCAGCTGGTGGTCTGGGCATGTGCCTGCATGTTTGGAAATTGTGGATCCTTCCTGGACTCAAAGCCATCACGAACCCCAGCAAGAGACCCGCATCCTTGGAAGAAAATCACCCTCCAACTTACCGAGAAATAGACATTGCCATCAGGCAAGACTCCTCCAACAACCAGATCGGCTCCCACGGAGGTGTAGCCATTTGTGACTCCCAAGCCCACCCAGCCAGCTGTTTGGACCTGGAGCTCAAAAGTGATCATCTCAGCCTCAAGGTCAAAGTCCCAGCGAAGGAAAATGACATTGGAAGGATCTAGGAACCTGGAATAACGCAATCGAGAGGTGGGACCAAGGTGGTTGCCTTGGGAGGGGGCTGCCAGAACCATAAGTAGAAGGAGCCTGAAGAGAAGGTCACAGGCCATGGCTCTTGGGATCTGGAGCATCTCTGCTGCAGGTGAACACTCAATAAGTATGGACTTATATGTGCTTCCCCTCCTCTAGGCACCATGCCATAGGGGAGGGACAGACTGGGGTTCTTCTGATCTGATCATCCCCTGGGCTCAGAGTGGTGCCACTTACATAACCCTGGAGGGATGAGGTGTCCAGAGAGGGTGCAGAGCAGATTGCTCTTGCCCTGGACTGGGGACTTATTGTGAAATTCTCAGGAGTAAATCTTTTAGCCTCTTCCACCCAACCCCATGCCAGTGTCCTGCCAATGGGGACCTTACAGAATCAAGGGAGTGTTAGTTCCTCTCCTCTTTTCTTTTCTCCTCCCCTCCTCCCTCCCCTTTTCTCTCCCCATCCCTGGATCCTTGGATGTCCTTACTGAGCACTCTGTCCTCTGGCAAATGTCCCCCACCCCAGTTTTCATGGGCATTTTCTATATATAGAAACGGGCATGAGCAGAGGTGTGGTGGGAATGCCTTTGAACCTGCCTCCCAGTCCAGCAGGAAGGAGAGAAGTTGTTGGGAGGGGGTTAGGGGAAGGCTATGATTTCCATCTCCTGTGGGAGTCTTTTGCTGCTAATCCCTGGAAGGACATGTGGAGGTGAAGGAGCCATAATCAGCTTTCAGGTGGGCGAGTCTGGGCAGCTTTGAGTGTTTGCACATTACTGGGGAGGGGCAAGGAGGAGGAGGGGGAGGTGAGGGGAAGCAGAGGGAGAGAAAGGGGATAAAGGTGAACTTGCCTCTGAGAGGCTTTGTGCTTTATCTTTCCTCCCAGGAAACCTACAGGGACTTCCACTGGAGGCTTGGTCCAGCATCCCCACTGGTATTGTGCAAATAATAAACGGCCAGAAAAAAATGTTAGAATATTAGAACACAAGAGTAAAAAGTGATATTAGATCCACTAAATTTCCCAAAATTCCAATCCACTTAATTTTTAGATGAGGAAACAGAAACACCAAGGGTAACAGGAATAATGTATGTACCTGGTCACTGTCCAGGCAGAGCTACCAGGACACGGGGCCCTGCCTCCAGGCCAGTGCTCTCTCCAGCTGTCCCTTCAGTCACAGACACCCACAGGGCACCACCCCCCACTGTACATTTCCACCATGGCTCGTCCTGGATGGAGTTGGTGTCACCACTGACTGCTTCTTTGGGAGGGGACCAAATTCTCACCCTAACTCCAAAGTTCTTTCTTCCCAGGGTTGGACACAGGTGATCTGGAGCAGGAAACCACCTCATTGACCTCTTCACCTCCAGTGTCCTTCCCCCATTAGGCTCCTCCCCACAGGAATGCAGTTCAAACGAAGGTGGACAGGAGCTGGAACACCTGTTTATGCCTTCATTCAGAGCATGCATATTCTTCTTCTCCTCCCTCCTAGGAGGGCAACCACAATGCCCAACTGGGAGCACGGGAGAAGGTAGGCAGCTAGGCAGCCATCTGGAAGAAAGAGGCTTACCTTGGCCTAGGTTGGGAGCCAGGCCAAATTCAGAGGAGGAGCTTGGGGAAGCAATGACCTTGAGGAGCAGGAATTCAGGGAGGAGATAACAGGAGTATCTGAGACACCACTGATCCCAATCACATTTGGGGATTAAGGCAATGGGAGGGGACGGCAGGGAGACAGGACAGCCAGCTCAGTAAACTGAGATGTGCCCAGGATCCCTTATCCTGCAATCTGTCCAGCCCGGCCTCAGCGCTGGCCTCAGGAGGAGGTAGAGTCATGGGAAAGAACTGGAGTCAGCCATTGCAAGGCAGGAAATCTGTGTCTGGGCACCTTCTGGCTTCCCATGGGGCCTTTCTTTCCCTTTCCTCCTTTGTTCCCCAGTTACACTTTCCTCCCAGCCCCCTTTCCTTTTACCATCTAATCCCCAGAGAGACTTTCTCCACAGAGAGCTCAGAATTAAATGTATGTGTCTTGCTGGGGTGAGGACACCTCTCTTGTGCATTTTACTGGTATTCAGGATATGTGATTTGGGTACTGCTTCCTGGAGCTTCATCTCTCCCCATCTCTGGGGTAACGAGGTGGGAACTGGTAATGGAAAAAAAGCAAAAGTGAATCAGCACATGAATATTTAGAAAGTAGCGCAATTGACATTTTATGCACAATTAGATTTGAAATAGGGTGATGCAAAAAAAAAAAAAAGAAATCAATGAAGTTACTTTATACACAAAATTGTACTAGTATAATGAAAATCTATTTTTCTTAAGTCGAGAAACACAATTTCAAAGTTAGCGAGACAAGTGAATTATAAATTGTATTATGCTGCCACCAAATGGATCCTTTGTAAAAATCATGGGAACCCTATTGTATGTATTACAACTTCTGAATAGTAAAAAAAAAAAAATAAAAAAAAAATTAGTGACTCTGGGAGGTGCAACCCCCCAGGTGCCAACAGCTGCTGGGCCCTGACATGGGGGACTTTTCAGGGACATGGGTCTGCAGACATGCCCTGCTCTAGTTCCCTCCATCATTTATCGAGTGTCTGTGATGGGCAGACACCCACTTAGAACATTAACTAGAATATTGTGCAGTTTCAAGTCTTGAAATAGTGAGGTTCGACTGCTAAACCCCTCTGCTTCTCCATACTGTTGTCTGTAAAATGCTGAGGTTGGAGAGATGGTAGATATGGGGCCTTATTTTAAATCTAATTTGCCAGATCATTGGTTTCTAAACTTTCTAAAAAATGAGGCCTCTTAATGCTAAAAAGTTAGGAGAACTTGTGATTTTAATCTCTGTTGATTAAGTGATAGATGATTAGAGAAAGATAAAAGCTACTATTAATTCTATCATATTTTAATTGAATTTGAAATTTGCCATTGCATAAAAGTCCACTGTACAAAGTGCTTACTCTGTGCCAAGCTTTACTCTGAATTTTCCATATACTAATCCATTTATCCCTATGAAATAACTTTCATTATTATTTCCATTTTACAGATGGAGAAACCGAGGCCCCAAATCACACTGTTAGGTAATGGCAGCACTATGAATCATTGGGAAAACATAATTAAAGACAGAAATCTCCTCCCAATTCAGAAAATCTTGTCACAAAGGCAGAAGAAAGAGAAAACACTTTTATTATTGAATAAGCATTAAGTCAGAAGGTGACACATGCTAGGCATTTCTTTCAGAGATCGCCAAGACAAAGAAATCTTAGCCTTTTATATAGGCCAGCACAAACCATTACACACATGTTCCCAAGACAAGCAATGACTGGCCCTCAAATGAGAGGACTTGACAGGACCCTTTGCTAATCTGAGTTCATCCTAGAGTCCCTCGGTAACCAGGATGTCCCTCTGTGTTTGCTAATTGCTTTTATCCAAAGAAAAAATAAACCTGGCATATCTTTACTACAGTTATTTGCAGCTTCGAGTGAGACGTCTGCTCTAAATTGAGTTTAGGCTCATTCTCCTTGATGGTTATATTTTAAAGAGATGCTTGCAGGTCCTTGAGAAAGGCATCTCTGGGTCTTGACCCTGGCAAGAATTGCTTAGCTTTTAAAAAGATTTACATACATTTCAAAGAGACAGAGAAAGAACTTACAAGTTTTCTAAAGTAAATGCTCTCAGAAAATGGAGGAGAGGGAAGTCTCTTTCGTTACTTTTAACCGGGAGAATTAAGCTCTGATGTTGAGTTTGTATTCCCCCTTACAGAGGGAAACACAGGTAACTGGAGATGAGGTTCTGTTGTCTAAGGCCCAGTGTGGCCTTGTAGCAGCCTCTGCCCATATATGGGGGAGGAGGGAAGTCCTTGTTTAATCTCCAAGGTCCTTTGGTTGCACTGCAGTATTTTAATTCCTTGAAAGATTTGAGGCACAGTTCAAAAGCACCATTTTAGGACACTCTGGGACACAGGAGGGGGTTCAGGGCCAGTGAGTGAAGACCCTCAGTGACCGTGGGGACGTGTGCATGCATGTGTGGGAGTGGGGGTTGGTGCCAGATGTAGGAAACGCTCGCCAGTTTGAGGTTTGAGCTTCAGTGAGAAGAAAGACATTGTGTTTCCTGGAAAAACCACTCCCTTTTGAGTTTCAGGCCCAGAGAGTGTCAGCCACTCTTTGCCCCCTTACAGGCCAGGGTCTTGCGCTCCTGCCTGGCTGGCCCTGTCCCACCGCCCCCTGACCCGCTGCCCTGTCAGAGAGGACCCCAGGGGCCAGGGAATGGCATCACTTTCCCTTCTGTGGGGCTGGGTGCTCATGGCTGCCCTGAGCACAGGTCAGATACCAGGAGGAGAGAGCCACTCAGTGGGTTGATGGAGGGAAAGAGAGCTGGGTCACTGGGGCACCAGGAGGCACAGAAAGTTCTGCTCCTCCATCCCAGCCTTGCTCAGACACCCCCAGGCATAGCCTCTTGCCCTGAGAAAGTATCCTTTCTGTCCCCAGGTGTCTCCTATCAATACCGCTCATGGGACCTCCTCTTCAGGATTTGCCTGTCCTAGTTATTTCTGGGGTGACCTTCACCCCCAGGAGCTCCAGCCTGGCCTGTCTGTGTATTTCAGGTGCCAATGCGAGCTTGGTGGAGCAAAGGCCCAGGTGGGCCCTGGTACGTCCGGGACAGGCTGAAACCCTGAGCTGCTTCCTGAGGGATGCCCAGTACCCCTGGATGAGCTGGTACCAACAGGATCTCCAGGGGCAACTCCAGGTGCTGGCCAGTCTGCGGTTTTCTGGGGACAAGGATGACGTATCCCTTCCTGGAGCGAATTACCAGGTCACACGGGTTGATGACAAGGAGCTGAGGCTGCAGGTGGCCAATGTGACCCAGGGCAGAACTCTGTACTGCACCTGCAGCAAAGACACAGTGAGAAACCCTCGTTGGACAGATGAATAAAAACCACCCTCAGTTCCCACCCACGGCCCCAAGCTCCCCCTCCTCTGCCCGAGAACACCTCAAACCTGCTTGTCCCGCCCCAGATCCTCCTTTCTGGCCTCTTTACTGCAGGTGAACGCTGGCTGCGTAGCTCAGCGATGGACCACAGGTCTGGACCACCTGCAGACCGTGGCTTTGCCGCCTGTGAGCTGCGGGGAAGACTGCATCTCCCTGAAAGGCAGTTTCTGTGTCTGTAAAGTACAGAGAGCAACTCTACTCAGCTCAGAGGGCCCCTGCGAGGACGAAGCTAAGACACAGGTAGACAGGAAGCTCTAATTAGCATTAGCTCCAGCCCACAGAAAAACACATTGCATTTTATTACCAGTCTCAAGGCTCACAAGGGTGCTCGACAAAGACCTGGAGGATTTTGGGAGCTCAGAAAAGGGGAGGATGAATGTATCCATCTGTGGGCCTGCCACTCACACCCCTGGAATAAGTAAACACCCACTTTCCAATTAGTTCCCCATTCTCAGTGCACACCACCACCTCAGCTCCTCACACCCCAATCTCAGCTTGATCATTTTTAAAAGTGAGATCCTAGAGAGGACCGCGATCTGGAATCCACCGTGGAGGGCTTACCCAATACTCACCTTTTAAAAAGCCATGGCTGAGAGCCCGGTCTGCACCTGGAGTCAGAGCAGGGCAGGGCTAGGAGGCCAGACCCCAGCAAACATCCCGGAACCACCGCTAGGAGGTGCATTATGGGAGAGGCCAGGTCCTGAGGCCTCTGCAAAGACGGGAGGCAGGCTGGGCTGTAGTAGCTGAGCCACTCTGCTTCTAGTTCGGAGCTGCTGCATCCCGAGTGAGCAGGTAGCAGGTGGGGTGCAGGTGGGAGTGAGTGAAGAGAAGGCATGTCAAAGGTACCTCAGTCTCTAAAGGAGTGAGTGGTTGTGGTGCTCTGGGGCTGCCAGGCACCCTTTCCTCAGCACTTGTATAGAGAGAGGAGTTTTTTCCATCAGGGGGCGCCATCGGCCCACAGTTCTCCGAGCTCTGCACAGACAGGGGTCCCGTGATCAGTCACAGGTGTTGGTCCTCTCTCAGCCTCCTCTCAGGTGTGTGGTGAAAACCTGCTGGGCTCTAGAGGAAGGCAGTAACGGGAGGAGGTCTAGAGCCGAGCGCAGGGCCCGGTCCAGAGTCATAGAGACATTGTGATACCTGTGTGCTCTCAGTCCTCCAGGAAAGGTACCCCTGTTTGAGAACAGGGTCACTGGGAGGTCCTTGGCCACCAAGACGCTATTAAATACAGAGCAGATGGCAGGCCCTGGGCAACCAGCTTTTAAAGGTAAGTTAAGGCCCTCTGCTGGTAGCTCTTGAAACAACTGCATCCGAGCGCCTTTGGCTAGAATGATGGAAGCCCCCATTGATCTGATGGCTTCCCCTTTACCTCAGTCCCTGAGACCTACCCGGAGATTTCCCAGATGCAGTTCCGCTCACTTGTACCGTAAACTGAGGTTAATACCATTGGCTAGGGCTAGGCCCTTGGTTCCATGGTACTTAAACTAGCCCTCCTAGACTGATGGATGCTAGGGGTTCAAACAATACTTTTTGTTGTTTTACTAACATACCTTTTAATGATTAAAATTTAATCCATTGTTTATCATTTGTTTTTGCTTTGTGATCCAATCAGAGAATGTTTTGTTTTTAAATTTTTTATATATTTTTTTCAATTGGAATTGACATTTAATATTATATTTAGCAAACAATACTTGCTTTGTGATTGAGTGGATTATGTTATTCCCTCAGTGAACTGAAAAGACTTCACCTCGTTTACACATGGTTCTGTTTAATATATTGCTACCAACTGCATGTGTACTTCTGTGATATTAAAACCTCTCAGAGGGATGCCCTGAAGAAAATAAGAGAACAGAAATCTTCTCAGGAGACAGAAATTTAATCAACATATCTAGTTGTTCTCTTTCTTGAGGTCAAATGTATATGCATTCCTTGGGAGTGGCAGGTGCCCGGAAGGCACATGGTGGAGGAAATGCTTGGGAAAGGATTATGTAGTATGGATTTCCAGGGTCAGCTTGAGCAGGAGGATAATTGTATCCAATGGGAAATCTCCCCAGAATGCTCTCACTTGCAAAGACTTTCATAATCAGATTGACAAGCTGGTCTGCTCTGAAATTCTGTCTCATTCTTCCAAGTGTGTTTCTTAATTGCTTTATAAACAAAGGGAATAATGGGACCGCAAGGGACATATGCAGGGACTTCTTGCCAGGCTCACCTGGTTACCACCACTGCTGAAGACCCCATTGGCCAGTGTCAGCGACCAACCTCAGCCCTGATCTATTACTGTACTCCAGGTATCCCACCAGCCAGGTGGTTGTAGGTGGGCCCCTGGCATTATGCTCTTTGTTCACACTGAAAATGACATATTCTAGATTTGGATTTTCTTTCCCTTGTCATCATCACTCCCAGCCCCACCATTCTTGAATAGTATATGTATCCCACAAAAAAAGGAATATATTTTTCAACTGAGGAAGTCACCTTACAATGATAATGATCATACAGAAAGTTGATGCCCATGGAATTTAGTGCCCTTAACATATGCTTCATCATCTAGAATAATCTGAACTTATAAGACATCAGTATGACCTATTGAAATTTTAGCACCATTTCAAGCTGGGAGAAATCTCTATTTGCCTGCAAAAACCATCTATTTCTACCGAAGCTAAAATTTCAGTTAATAACTTATATAAAGGTGAAGCTCTCACAATTGCACTTAATAATCCATATACAAAATGTTGCTTTTCAACAAGCTAGACTTCACTGCTACAGAGGTTTTAGACAGTTAGGGAGGACAAGATTTACTGATGTAACTTCTTATGTCACAAGCCCCAGTCAGCCTTTGTGCTAACCTCTCATGGCCCAAGTCCATATGCAGAATCCTGCAGAATGAAGAATCAGAATCTATGCCTGGTGTTGAGAGGTGGATGGACAAGGAGAAACAAAGTGCAGGACCTCCCAGAGCCCCCCTCCTTAAACCCTTTCCTCTGACCTGTACTTCTATTGAGCTCACTTCTTGTCAGACTTCCTTTTCCCAACTGGCATATGTAAGTTGCACATGATTAATTCAGTGCAAGTAGTAGGCATTTTTGGGTGCCAAATGGCTACAGTGGCTTTTTTTCTACAATAGGTCAATTGTTAGAGAGAACACCATCCCCTTTGCATAAACCTTAACTGTCTAAGGGGAACTGAGTTTGCCATCTTCACTGAAAGGGGAAGTAGAAGGGTTGTTGCATATAATCACAGTGCAGGGATGTACAAGTCGCCTCTGTTGGATAGAAATGAGACAGGTATGCAGGATGGAACCCAAGGAGTCTATTCAGATTTGCTTGTGAGGCTGGACATGGCTACAGGCTGTGTCAAATGGTCCAGAAGTCCTGCTGAGGGAGCTCAGTTGTTTCGGATTGTATTTTCAATCCAGGGTATGTAGTTAAAGATTCTGGTATAGATGCCAACATCAGCTCTCAAAACACATCCATCAGTAAAAGTGAGGATTCCTTGAAGTATCCCATTGCAGACTGCTGGGGCAGCTGTGACTTCCTGCCAGGAAAAAGAAAACTGGGTTATCTTTCTGGCAAAAGGCACGGGAACAAAATGGGAACAGGAAGGTATTGAGAGTAGCTTACCTTGCAGGGCTGCCTTCTTCCTGGCACAATGCCCAAGCACAGCATACTTTTTGTGATGTCATAGCTTTTATAAGCATTGCGGCAATTAGTTTTGGAGATAACAGAGATGTTCACATTCTGCAATGAGTCAGGGTCCTTGGCTATAGGAAAGAGAGAAGTAAAACGTCCTCAGATATGAAACCTTCTCTTCTTTCCCTCCTCTTCAACATATTTCCTCTTCTCCCAGCAGAAAGAAAGAGAGGCCAAATACTGAGAGAAATCAGAACTGAGGCAGCTAGGACAACAGGAAAGTATCAGATTAACTATTTCTCATGGTACAACTGTCTATCTCCTTACAAAATAGAATGAACTCCTGGAAGTTGATTTCTGCAATGAAATGAAACAAATTACTTTAAAATTTTTCTGGAAAATTAAATATTTAGAGTGTCCTGTGAAATTAAGTTTTATTTATTTATCTAGCTTTCATATTTTTTATTTGTCCCATATTTTACATTTATCATTGACTCCTTTTTAATTTATTAAAATATATTTGACTTGCAATGTTGTGCACATTTAAGGTGTACATGTTGATTTGATACAGTTATGTAGTGTAATATGATTGCCATTGTAGCAATAGTTAGACTCAGTATCACGTCACGTAATTATATTTTTTTTTGTGGTGGGAATAATTAAGATCTAGTCTCTTAGCAAGTTGGGTTATAATACAGTATTGTTGTTTATAGTCATTTCCAGGACTTGTTTATCTACTAATTGCAACTTTGTACCCTTAAACTATATGTCTATTTTGAGCTTAAAGGAATTTAGAGAGCTCTATGCTTAGTTTTTCATTTGTCAGATAAAAAAATCCAGTATATGTTCACAAAATTAATTCAAAGAGTGATTTTCTTAAACTCATAACATGAGAACTTAAAAGTGTGTCTTAAAAGAACTTAAAAGTGGGTCTCTTGATTTCTAATTCAAGTTATTTCTTTTATATCAATGGTTCACAAATACTATAGACTGTGCAGACTCATGACAAAGTTTTTATGGGGCTATTTTCAGGGCAGCAAAACGAGATAAACAAGAACAAAATAATATTAATATTTATGTTAGGTATTCTTGCCAAGGAGTTTTCACTGGGAAAAGTAGTTTATTTTGACTTTTTTTTTTCTAATGGGATTGTGTTTATTTGAATTCCTTTATTTGGAAATGGTATATTCATTCTTGAAAAGAAAATGTTTGAGGTTTTTTGTTTTATTTTCCAGTCCAGCAATAATGGCATGGCTCAGCATTTCTTCTGGGAATGCATTTTTTAAAAATTTAAAGAATATTTTAAATTGCAGTTGACAATAAATATTATTTTGTATTAGCTTCAAGGTATACAGCATATTTGCATAAATGGGGAAGAATTTTTTAAAAAATGATTACTTCACTACTTCATGAGCCAGATAAAAATAAACCGCACTGTTTTTTGTAAGTCACTGCTCTTTGGCAACCAAAATGAATCAGACCTACTGCTTACCACATGGACATTTGCCTATTTCCAAAACTCAAATTGACTCTCAAAGGACAAAGAATTTCTATTTGTCTAGAGAACATTATAATAAGTGAAATAAGCTAGACACAGAAATCCAAATACTGTATGATCTTCCCTAAGTGTGGAATCTAAACCAGCTGAACTCATGGAAACAGACTAGAATGGCAGTTGCTGAGGCTCGAGGTGGGGCATATGGAGGTATGTTGACCAAAGGGTATAAACTTTCAGTTATAAGATGAAGAAGTTCTGGGGATTTAATGCACAGCATGGTGACCGTAGTATATAATATTATATTTTTGTGTATTTGAAATTGTCTAAGAGCATAGATATTAAATGCTCTCAACACACACACACACACACACACAGAAAGAGAGAGAGAGAGAGAGAGAGAGAGAGAGAGAGAGAGAGAGAGAGAGAGTAAATAAATATATGAGGTGATGCATAGTAGCTTGATTGGGGCATCACTTCACAATGTATATATATATCAAAACATGGTATTATATACCTTCAATATATGAGGTGTTTATCTGTCAATTATACCTTAATAAAGCTGGGGAAATAAGAATTTCTATTTTTTAATATATTCAAGAAAATGTAGCCCAAAGTGTGAAGGTATTGACTGAAGAGCAGTTAAAAAAGGCTGCAGTGATGGCAGGATTACTAGGATAAGTGTATAGCCACCTCTTGCTTCTAGAAAAAAAAAACTAGCAGTGGGCAGATGAAAGTAATCTGACAGGCTTGTTAAAAATGACTCTCTTTCCATACTATGGTGTCTAGTGTCTGATGAATATTAAACATACTCAAGTTACTCATGAGTAAAATTCAATCAATAGTTTTTCCTAAGGGACAATATCATAGTTCTGTATTCCTTATACTTAATCAGTTTCCCCCCTTCCCCAGTATTCACTACCTTGGTTCATAGCTATGAACAGTTGATAGAATTTGCATGAAAATTTTGGAATGGGATAGGCAGTAGACAGGCACAAAACTTAGACAAGAGAAAGCTGTATTAACATACTCAAAGTTGTGTGTGTGGTTTTTTTAATGGAATCTGAAAAATGTGACATAGAAGAAAGTTGAGTTAGAACACGTAGTTCGGTGGCTTCAAATTACATATAGAGACTTTTACTGATAAACTCATGAGAGTCACTTTTTAATTTGCTGAATACATGAGAGAATGTTCAGAATATCACCAGTTCAAAATGTTTCAGAAATATTTTTCTTAAACTTTTCATTATTTATGTCTATCACAATCTTGCATAAGGAAGGTCTGCCTGATTAAGCAAAGTATCATGTATGCACCTTATGTTTAATACATAAGTATTAATTCATGATATTTAAAGATAATTTTCTTGATTGCCTGGAATAGTTGAAAACATCTAATACGGGTTGTGCCACATTTTAGAGTTAAGAAAATTGAAGGTCCATGGGAAAGTGGCCCATGATCACACAGCAAAATAGGACCAGAATACAAATGTCTTCTTTCTACCAACACCACTTCTATTTTATATGAAAGCAAAGATGATAGAAAGATACAGTGGAGGAAAAGGCTTGAAGGACTCCCTAAGTGAGGTATAGGGAGAGGGTAAAGGAGACAAAACAGAGGAATGCAGAGTTTAAAAGAAAGAACTGGGAAAATCATAGAAGCCAAGAGTAGAGAAGAGATAGAAGGTTGTCTGACCCTGAGAGATGATCTTAGGGTCACTCACAGATGTCACATGTGTTGTAAGCCCAGGTGGAGACCATGCACATGGTGTTCTCGCTGGGAGGTTCTTTGGGCAAGCTGACCAGTTTCACGTAGTCATTGACTTCAATGTATCTTTCCAACTTGATCAACATTAGGTTATTCTCAATAGAAGTGATTGAGAAGTACGGATGATTAATCATCTTCGAATAGCCAACCACTTGTACATCTTGTTCAGTGAGGCTTGATGGGTTTGTAACCCCCAATACCACCTTAAGATTCCTGGAACAATATGGGTGTTCTTGAGAGGACTTAACAGAGATGGCTTATCCATCCTTCTGGCCCTTTATTAGCTCCTCCCCACAGACTTATTTCTCTATTACTGAACATCCCCAGAAGGCCTCCCTAAATCCCATTTAATTAATCAGACCCAGGCAGGGTCCTGTTCCCAACCTGAGCATCCTGAGAATAGAGGGTCATTGGGGGCTTATTACTCACAGTAAGTTGCAGCTTGAAGCTGTAATCACCCACAGGGGGTGGATCAGGACTCCAGTGCAGGGCAAGTAATCAGATTTCAAATAGACCAAATAGGGGGGAGTGATGTCATGTATGTAATCTGGGTCATAGGCCAAAGCACCTGTAAAAGAGAAGCATAGACAGGAAATTCTAAGATTTTTTTCAGAGATCACTTGAAAAAACAAAGGAAAATTCCTTAATAGACCCAAATTTCCCTATCCTTCTCTCCAATATCTTCAACTGTAAGCTGAATTTGTAATCTGGCTTACTTTGTTGTAGAATATTAAGAAAACTAGAGGCCTGGTGCACGAAATTTGTGCAGGGGGAGGGGGATGTCCCCCGGCCCGGCCTGCACCCTCTTGCAATCTGGGACCCCTTGGGTAGGGTTCCTAGGCCTGGCTGGTGATCAGGGCCTATCGGGGCTTTCTTTCCCCCAGCTGCCAGCTTCCAGCAGCTGGCCCCGCCACTGCCACTGTTTGCCATTTGTATGGTGCTGCCCCCTCCCCATCCCCTGCTACCAGTTGCCTCCCACTGCGGGCGACAGGCATGGGGTGCAATTGCTTGGCTGGCTTTGGCCTCCCTCTGTGGGGCGATTGCTGGCTGGTCCCGCACACCTGCCACAACGTTGTTGGCCAGTAGCCTGGGCCTCCCTCTGTGGGGCAATCATGGGGTGATGGCAGCCCCCCCCCAACCAATCACATAGCACCCGCCTTGGCTGGCCTGGCACCAGTGCGTGTCATAGCGTGATCGTCTGGAGGATCATCTGGACAGTCGTTCTGCTGTTCAGTCGTTCAGTCGATTTGCATATTATGCTTTTATTATTATATTTATAGAAACATATTTATTTCAAAAGATAAAAGGTGTTTTCCCTTTCAGTCATCAGTACGTATTGTTCCAATGAAAACACAGGCTTTCTCAAATACCTTCCACAATTTAGTGGACATATGTTAAATTAACGCTTAAAGAACTTCACTATTTTTATCCGTTTTAGAATGCTTTAACCAATCTCATCCCGTCCTCCCAACAGCAATGTAAGGAAAAATGATATGAGCCATTTAAAGAACAGACCAAATACTAACAGAGTCTAAGGAGGGGAAATCACCCATTCATTCAAAAAGAAAACCAGGCTGTTCGAAGTGCTTGGGCTATATAGTGAAAAATACAGAGAAATATCTCTGCTCTTATACATTCTAATGAATGGAGACATTCAGTAATAACAAACATAATACACAATAAATGAGACAGTATGTTAGATGGTGATTAGTGCTTTGGAACAAAAGTAGAACAAGGAAAGAGGGGAAGGAAATAGCAGGTGTGTGTGTGTGTGTGTGTGTGTGTGTGTGTGTGTGTGTGTTGGAGGCACTGTGCAGTATTACATCAGTAGTCAGGGTAAATCTTATGGACATGAGGGATGAACAGTAAAATGAAACTGGGGGAGGGAGATAATCAGATATTTGGGGAACAGGATTCAGGCAGAGGAAACAGCTGGAGAAGAGTCCTAATGCCTGTTTAAGGAGCAACAACAGAGGCCAATGTGGCTGGCATGGTGAGTGAGGGGGACAAGAGCAGGAAACAAGAGAGGACAAAGAAGTGACGCAGAGGATGTGGACTTGTCTCTGAGTGAAATGGGATGTGTGATGTGTGATGAATGAGTGATGATAGTTTCCTTATGGAGAAGTGTTGAGTGTAGGAGTATAAAGCAGAGAGGCCTATTAGGAGAATCATCTGATGATCCAAGCAAGAGATGGTGGCTTGGCCCATGGTGAGCAGTGGAGGTGATAAGATATTATTGGATTCAGATTTGTTTAGAAGATGTAGTCAACAAAATTTTCCAAACAGATTGAATGTGGCATGTGAGAGAAAGAGGATTTATGGTTACCTCCAGGGTTTTTGCCTGAATATTGGAACCATGCCCCAACAAGACCTCATACCAAAACCAATCCTGTTCTAGACAGGTTCAGGGTCAGCTCTCACTGTTCCTTAGGAGCAGTTATGGTATTGGCATTCCAATGTCCATGCCTCCCCCAAAAGCATGTAACAGTCAACCTGAGGTGAGGCAGACAGGCAATGTCACAGGAGGAAACCTGGTGGGGATGGTGGCAGCAGTGAGGGAGAGGGAATCAAGCCTACACTTGTAGTCTGAAATGTTGTTCCTATCTTTATCCACCTTTCATGCTCCCCCAGGACTTAATATTTGGTAAGTAAAGAAAAAGGTGCCAACACTCACGAGGAAGATTCAAAATCACCCAGAAGAGGATAAACTTCATAATGATGTCAAAAATCTTTTCAGAGGATGAAGTTCAACTCAGAGTCTCTGGAAAAGATGAAGAGAAGAGAGAGAGTAAAGGACTAAATAAGATAAGGCAAGAGAGGGTTGGGAAAAATTATCATCTTAATTCTTTCAATGGCAGGATTCAGTTCCAGAAGAAGTACTTATCATCAGAGTAAGTGGTGGTATCAAGTGTCAGAGGAGAAGAACAGAGAACAGGTGTAGAGAATAGATCAGCGTTTTGTTCTCCATCATATTAAAAAGTACCTAATCTGAGAGATGTTGAAGCTTACAGTGTGTCCATAGCCTCCTCCTCTCTGGTCCTTCCTTTGTCAAACTCTGAAATCATATCCCTCTCTGAACTACATGCAGGATCCTGGCCCCACCCATCTATGTGATGCTAGTCCCTGTTTGTGTGCCGTTGACATTCATCTCCAGTGGCTATAACCCAGCACTTTGTGCTGACCTCAACCCCTCTGCCTGACATTAAATACCTCCTCAGGTATATCAGCCCTTTCCTTCATGTCACTACTCACCCGTTTCTTTATTCAACCAGCCAGCCCATAATTTATATTATGCATCTGACTTGTGCTAGGCTCTGTGCTTACTGTTGAATTTGCCTAAATGTGAAGACACTTTCTGCCTTCAAAGAGCTTTTAGGCTAGTGGAATGATAGGGACATTAAAAGGAAATTACAAAACAATGTATTCAGAGCTAAAAATCTACTATACCACTGTCTAGGTGGGGAAATTTGCAAAACACCTATCTGTTAAATCATTCATGTCAAATGTATAAGCAAATCTTAAAACTCAACAATAAGGAAACAAACAGCCCGATTAAAAAGGGGGTCAAATATTTGAACAAACACCTTACCAAATGTCTGCTCAGGCTGCCATAACAAAATACCACACACTGTGTGACTTAAGCAACAGACCTTTATTTTCTCACAGCTCTGGAGACTAGAAGTCCATGATTAAGTTGCGCAAGTTCAATGTCTGGTGAGAGCTCTCTTTTTGGCTTGTGTACAGGAGTCTTTTCACTGTTGCCTTTCCTCTGCATGAATGCACAGAGGGAGAAATTCTGAGCCATGTCTCTGGTTGTTTAGTTTTATAAGGACACTAATCCTATCAGATTAGTGCCCACTCCCTTATGACCTCATTTCACTTTAATTAATTCCTGTAGCCTCTATCCCCTAATACAGTCATACTTGGGTTTGGGACTTCAACAGTACATTTTGGGATGACACAATTCAGTCCATAACAACAAAGAAGATACACAGATAGCACATAGCATATGAAAATATTCTCAACATGTCATTAGGGAATTCCAAATTAAAACAATAATGAGATACTACTACATACCTCACAGAATGGCAAAATACTAAAAATACCAAATGTTAGTGAGAATGTAGAGCAAAAGGAACTTTCATTCATTGCTGGGGGAATGCAAATGGTACAGCCACTTTAGGAATTAGTTTGGCAGTTTCAAACCTTGGAAGCCACCAAGAATTCCTTAAATATGTGAATGAACAAAGTGTGGTACATTCATACAGTTCATACAATGGAATATTTATTTGGTGATTCTTAAAAAATGAGCTGTCAAGTGATGAAAGACATAAATGCATACTACTAAGTGATAGAATCCAGCCTAAAAATATAGCTTGTGTGATTTCAATTTATGACATTTTGGAAAAGGCAAACTATAGAGACAGTAAAAATATCAGTGGTTGACTGAGTTTGAGGAGAAAGGGAAAGGGATGAACAGGTGGAGCACAGGGCATTTTTAGGGCAGTAAAATTATTCTGTATGGTGCTCTAATTGTGGGTACATGACACTGTGCTTTTGTCAAAACCCATAGCAATCTATAATAATAAAAGTGTAATATGCTAATTTGACTGGACGTCCTTCTGGACAAAGCCGAGGCTGCATGGGAAGCCTGGGTCCCAGGTGCCTGCTGGCAGTGGAGGGAAGGAAGGCCTACTCTTGCACGGATTTCATACATTGGGCCTCTACTGTATAAAATAAAGTGCAAACCCTAATGTATAAACTGTGGACTTTAGTTAATAATAATAAATCAATATTGGTTCATCAGTTATTTTGAATCAAAGCAAGATGTTAATAACAATAGGGTTTCTCAATGGTGGAATTCAGCCGGTGGGTATATAGGTAAAAACTGTAAAATTCTTTCAGCTTTGCTGTATATTTAACATTTTTCATAGTAAAATTTTGGAGAAATGTTTTTAAATGGAAGTAAATGCCTTGGAGCACAGTGCCAAGGACACCTCTTTAACCTACAATGTATGTAAGAAAGCAATACCGAGAGTTACACTTGGGGTTTAGAGACAGGGAAGGAACTTGTCTGGCATAAAAAGAAGAGAATAATAATTCAAAAAGAAGAAAGGTTTCTGTAAAAGCATGAACATGTGAAATAACATGGAGTGTTCGTGGAACTATGAGTGTTATAGGGGGAGTATGAAGAGCTGGATGGAGAGACAAGCAGGGATTCAATCCTGAAAAGCCTTATTAAATAAGCCTTGCATATTTAAAATGTCAGAAGTCTTTACTGTGTAGAAGATAAGGAGCCAATACATTCATTATTTAATAAAATTCTATTGAATATTGTGGAAGACAGACCCAAAGGCCCATGTTTATGCCCTGCATAATCCTCAATCGCCTTCCCTTGAGTATGGGTGGTACCTGTTACTTGCTTCTAACAAATAGAATATGACAAAAATTAGTTGATATCATCCCCATGATTATGCTTATATATATGCCTCCACCTTGCTAGTATGCATAGGAGAGATTCTTCCCACTGGCTTGAAACAAGCAGCCATGCTGAGAAAGCCCACTTGGCAAAGAACTGTGGGTGGGTGGCCTCTTTGTACTAAGGACAATCTTAAGGACTTGAGGGCAGCATTCAGTTGATAGTCAGTAAAAAGCGAAGGTTCTGTGTCAGAGGACCATAAGGAATGGATTTTGCCAACCACCTGAATAAGCTTAGAAACAAATTCTTCCCTGGAACTTTCCAAGACCTAAAGAAAAGACCCAGGTAAGGTTTACCTGGACTTCTGACTTACAGAAACTGTGAGATAATGTTTTCAGCTGTTCAATTTGTGGTAAGGCTTTTATGTAGCAACAGAAAACTCATACATATGGATATTGTGTGCTGGTATTTTATTAGATATTGATGATTTAATGTTGAGAGAGATGAGAATTGTATTCTCATAGATCATAAAGACTGATAGGGAAAACAGGTGTAATAAGACTTGCCACTGTGTCACAATGAGGAAAGTAAAGAAAGAGAGAGAAACACATAGAAATTTTCCCATATAGGGTTAAGAAGAAGACCTCCTTGAGGAAGTGATGCTTGAGGCTTGAAGGATGAGTAGAATTTAACCAAAGGAAGACATAGTGGAAGAAATCTCTGGGAAGATGAATCAGGGCTCAAAAGAGAGCAAATCACATAGAAGAGTATGAATAGAGATAGAGAAGAATTTTACAAAACATAACTTTCAGTAATTGTCAAGAACTTCCTGTGAAGAAGACAGAGGAGGCAATGAGGGAGTAGATCAAGGGAGAATGTCCTTGGGCTCTGTAATTTAGATGGGTGAGGCTTTATCTTGCTTAAATGGCAAACTAAGAAGTCAATAGATTGAGGAAGTTGTAAAATGAGGTAAAGGAAAGATAATCAATAAAGCAAGTCCATGTGGAAGTCCGATATCAAAGGTGGAGAAGGAAGCTAAAAATAGTGAGCCTCACTTCCAGGAAGGATGGGGGAAAATGAATAAGAAAAAAACACAATTGTTTGCAGGTTGGATGGTGGGAAGGGGCATAAGGTATCTTTTGATGGTTTTTCCAGCCCTCTACTCCCAGAGGTCATCTGCTGAAGGTGAGAATTGAGGCTAGAGGAGAAAGGAGGATGACCATTATGGAGAATTACACAGACAATGGACTGGGAAAATACAGGATTGCCAATAAGCATTGAAGACATAATTTCAGAGTTATAAAAAGTGATCAGAGCAGGAAGTGTTGGGCAGTGAATCAGAAGCAGGAAGCATGGAGCAACTAGAAATGAGGCTGCTAGAGAAGGATTATAAGATAAAGAAACAAATAAGATAAAGAAACAAAGTTGAGTGAAATTGACTAGTGTCCAAATTTGAGATAATTTTTGTGTATGTGAGAGGATAAAGCTGTGGGTCTTAGAATGCAGATTTATTTGGGGGAACATTTTGGTAGGGGATAAAAAGTATCCAGGCTCAGAGTGTATCAATGTCCAAGAACTAACCTACCACTGCAATCCCTACTGTCACACAGATTCACTGTCTCCCGCATAAGATGGCTCTCTAAACCTTTTCATTCTTTACAGAGTATCTTTCTCCAATGGCATGATTCTCTCTACCCCCATCTCACTGACCCTCTCTGTTTCTCTTTGCCCATGTCACATTGCCCCCCCCCACATGTAACTCCATGGCCTCTCAATAAGAACTCTGAATCCCAACTTTTGTGTTACTTGGAATCCTCTCAATTCTGTATTTTTTAGGTATCTTGGTCAATGGGTCTTGGATGCTGTACATCTCCCCACTATATGCCACTACGAGGGGACTAAGCACCAATCATAACTCTTCATAATAGCACAAAACTCTACCAAAGTATGCAGCTGTTACCCATAAATATAGGTCTCCCTAGCTTTCACTACCAAGATGTCATTTGAGATCCAGAGCTTTGTCTCCAGCTGTCTGTTAGAAATGAGGGTCTACATGTCCTACAAGGATGCAAAAATAACATGCCTCATTTCTCCTAATTCATGTCCATGCTCCTGATCTTTTATACATGAAAGCATTGGTTCTGTTTATATTATCTTTGAGAAGCACCACCTACCCAGTTTCCCAAGTCAGAAATTTGGGTGTTATCCCAGGCACTTCCTTCTTTTTTCTACTCACAGTCAATACATCCACAGTTGTATTGTATAGAGGTCAGGGATCACAGCATGAGTTCTTAATGTCATTTTTTAATTGGATGCTTTTTATTTGGATTTTGTTCAAGAATAAGAAAGCTCAAAGGAGTTGGGGATCCAGTGTAGAAGTCGTGAAGATGTTGCACTGAGGGGATGGAGGAGCAGAGGAGCCTCAGTAGCTGTTTATGATTTTTAGGATCCATCTTGCATAGGGATGAATTTCAGTGAAAAATCCTTCACTTCCCATAGTGACACTTCCTTTTGCCCAGGACAAGATTCCATGCAATCTCCCATTGCAGATGGCTGGAGCAGCTGAAACTTCCTGCCAGCGAGAGGGAATAGGAGGTCAATGTTGCTTAGTCCTCATGGAACAAGAATAAATCCCCAAAAGTTGCACATTATGTTAGCAGGGACATTTAAGGGAATGCACTCATTTTTCTTGAGAAGTAACAACCCTCTCTTAATATCCACATAGGTCTCACCTCTGTTGGGTCAAGTTTGGCCCAACCTGAGAGCAAGCAGGTGAAGAAAGGACAAATGGTTCTTCCCAGAATCTCTTCTACTCTAAAGGATGGGAAGGGGGACTCATGACAAACCCAGAAACTGTGTGTGTGTGAGGAGACTTCAGGCCTTTTGGATGAGTACCATTTACTCTCTCACAATCATCTCTCCTCATCACAGACCCCTTGCTATCTTCCTGCCTGGAGAAAGGAAAAATACCTTAATTTCAGAGATGGTTTCCAGAGGTTGTCCCACACACATGATGTTGACTGTCATTCTGTCACCTAGCATAAAGTTACACTTATGGAAGGGAAGAGAATGTTGATTTGTCCAAATTAAGATGTCAGGGTCACTCGCTGAGGGAAAGAGAAGAGAAATCAAGTCCAGTGTTGCTGTCCTTATTACACATACTCTTGTGATCATCCCCAATTTTGTAAATGCATTGAACCCTGAGAATATTCATTGCCAGTAGTGAACATTCCATCCTTCTCAGCATTCCTTGTTCATGTCTCTGTGTTAGAGCAGTGGATTCAGAGCATTAAGTCCTCCTTACATCAGACATCAGGTCTGTGGTTCTCTCTCTACTATACATACATTAGAAACCCTTGAAAACTCATGAGAAAACTATATAATCATGAGAAGAAATGGACACAAAAACTGTCTCCAAGAAAACTTGCTTTTTGGCACCTACTTCATCATCTTTAAATTTAGTCATAAAGGGAGAAAACTATTTTTAATATGTTTAAAACCATTTTTAAATGTTTATTTATAAATGGATTATTTATGTGTATGTGTGTATATGTGTAAAATATACACATATATTTTCCCCTAAGTAGTTATATTATTCTCCTACTATATCTCTACTACAGCAATTGTAACTATCCTGCCAAACAGAGGATGCAAGGACTCTAACCAAGATATTATATAATTTTAATCTTTGGTAGTGAATAGCAAGGAGAAAACAAAAATTGACCAAACATTGTTCAAGCTAAGCCTAGTGTTATTTATAGAGCAGGTTTTCTCATGGAGTGTATCCTATCTAATAAAAGAGAAAAATGGTAATTGGCGTACGACGATACCCTTTTCATTGGCTAATCAGGGCTATATGCAAATTAACTGCCAACTAAGATTGGCAGTTAACTGCCAACAAGATGGCGGCTAATTTGCATATGTAGGCACAATGCAGGGAGGCGAAAGGGAAAGCAGGAAGAAGCCCCCTGCCACTGACAGTGATCAGAAACCCAGGGGGGAGCTAAGAGCTGGGGGGCAGGGCAAAGGCAGCCCTGGGGACGCCTTTGCCCTGCCCCCCAGCCATGATCAGAGAATCAGGCACCTTTTCCGCCCTGGCCAGTGATAGCAGGAAGTAGGGGTGGAGCCAGCAATGGGAGCTGGACACAGTCGAAGCTGGCAGTCCCAGGAGCTAGGGGTCCCTTGCCTGGGCCTAAAGCGGAGCCCACGATCGCGGGGCCGCTGCAGCTGCGGGTCCCCGCTGCCCGGGCCGGACGCCTAGGCCAGAGGCGTTAGGCCTGGGCAGGGGCGGAGCCTGCAACCACGGGGAGCTGGGGGTCCCCTGCCCAGGCCTGACACCTCTGCCGGAGGCCTCAGGCCTGGTCAAGGGGCCGATCTGGTGATTGGTGATTGGAGGGTGATGAGGGTCAACTCCTCTGGCTGAGGCATCAGGCCTGGGTGGGGGGCGGAGCCAGGGATTGGGGGGATATGATGGTCCCTTTGCCCAGGCCTGAAGCCTGGGTCAGAGGCATCAGGCTTGGGCAGGGGGTGGAGCAAGCGATCAGAGGGAGATGGGGGTCCCCTGCCCAGGCATGATTCCTGGGCCAGAGGCCTCAGGCCTGGGCGGGGGCCAGAGCCAGTGATCGGGGGGAGATGGGGGTCCCCTGTCCAAGCCTGACACCTCTGGCGGAGGCGTCAGGCCTGGGCAAGGGGCCGATCAGGCGATCGGAGGGTGATGGGGGTCTACGCCTCTGGCCGAGGCATCAGGCCTGGGCAAGGGGCAGAGCCAGCAATTGGAGGGGTCTGGGGGTCCCCTGCTCAGGCCTGATGCCTGGACCAGAGGCATCAGGCCTGGGCTGGGGGCAGAACCAGTGATGGGGGGAAATGAGGGTCCCCTGCCCAGGCCTGACACCTCTGTCAGAGGCGTCAGGCCTGGGCAAGGGGCCGATCCTGCGATTGGAGGGTGATGGGGGTCTATGCCTGAGGGCTCCCAGTATGTGAGAGGGGGCAGACTGGGCTGAGGGACACCCCACACACACACACACCCAGTGCACGAATTTCGTGCACCGGGCCCCTAGTTCAATATAATGTCCTAAAGTATTAGACCAGAAAGTGTTGGGTCAGAAGAGAGAGAAGTTATGTTCAGTTTTAAATTTTAATGGGAATTGAATTGCAATACATAGAACAGATGAGATGAAAGTAATCTTGTTATTTGAAACAATGAATAGTTATTGGGAGCCTTGCACCAGAGAGCTCATAGAATTAGTTTGTCATTGTGTTCCTGACCTGCAGAGTCTATGTGATAAAACCTTCATATAGTTTTATTTTGTTTTCAAATGGTATGTAATAAATTGCTTTTATAAAATGTGATGTAATTACTTTGGATAAGACTTATAAAGTCAAAGATAAAAATCATAAATTTTTAATTTGTTCAGAAAATGTATTTACTTAGATTCCCAGGAATGTTGCTTCTAAATTAAAAATGAAGATGTCAAATATGATGAATATAAAAGTTCCTACTTTTATTTGTTTTTACAAAACAGAATGATTTTTAAAGTTCTCACTTTTTGTTTTTGCAGAACAGATGGATTGTTCTGTAGCCACCAGTGGGGTTTAAACCTGATTAATATCCATGACAATTTGCCTCAGTGGACACAGCTTTGGCAAGCTAATCAATCAGTGTCACTTTTAAAGTCAGCCAATTAGAACCCCCTCCAAAATACATGCCTCAGAGTGCCAACCAATCAACAACCTCACTCAAGTATCCATGCCACTACAGATGATGTCAACTCTCTTTAGCCTCTGAAAGTCTTCCAATCCCTGTCCAGAAAGCTTCCAACCACCACCCCACCAAAACCCGAGTACTCTGATCTGCTCAGCAAGATTGTGCCTGCTCAGCATTGCTCTTTCTAACTATAATAAGCCATAAATTTATCTTTATCATTTCATTTTAGATATTGAATATTGATTCCATTATCCCTTGACAATACTTAAAGAGAACAGAATGGTTATTAGCAGCCATATGAAGTAAAAACCACCAAGGACCAACAAATGTGTAAGAAAGCAACGTTCTTCATAAAATGCCCTTGATAAGATGTGATCCTGTAGATCTCAGAGGGGAGAGGGATGTGTGCCTGGGTTGTGGCAATTTTTCCAATGCATGCCAGGCCAGAGAGACACTCAGACACCCCCCCCAGAGCATGTCATAATGATGAACTCCTATGCACCCTCCTAGTCTCCACCCCTACGTGGCAACTATTAGATGGAGCAGTAGGTCTAAGAGTAGTACTCTCTTCACTGAAACAGCTCCGGTGACAGAAGAGAGGGTTCTCTCAAACACTACTTACCTCTTCAGGTCCACTTGAGTGAATCACCATCAAGATAGGTTGGTTGTCCATGGTTGGGTGTGGGAAACAGCCTTGGTTGCCTTCCTATAGCACACGTTTTGTTATGGTTTTCCCACTGCTGTCTCATTAATTGCTTGGTGGACTTTCAGTAGCTGTCCATGAGACAGCAAGCCACCCTCCTACAATGTGCCTTGATATTGTCTTTAGAGTAATATATTAACCCACCTTTGTTTAAATTCAGTTCCTGGGATCTTGATTCTACAGATGGAGTAATAACTGCTTGCTTCATTTGTTGATGTCTCATTGGCTGCCCTCTATCAGTCTCTTTGATTTTTATCTTTTGGCCACTAATCTTGGTATTATTAGACCCTGAAAGCAATCTCTCTAAGATCGAGACCATTACCTCATAGGCCCTGTTTCCTTTAAGTATATCCCTCTATGTTTTCCCCAGCTCAAAGAACACAGTCAAACACTTACAGTTTTTATAGTCATTCCAACTCCAGGTTGGGATAAAGCAGGAATCATTAGTTGATAAAGATTCCAAAGCTATGGCTATAGTTCCCACATAGGTGTTGAGCACAGCAGACTTGGACAGTTTTATCATCATCAGGTCATTTTCCAAAGTTTGTGCATTGAATTCGGGGTAGGGCATGGTCAATGTGTTATTCCGTATCTGCTCTTTCTTATGTTTGACGCTGGGTTGATGAACTCCCAATCGAATTTTAACTCTTTGGAAAAAAAGAGGGCAGAGAGGTGGAAAAGAACAGGGTCACAGAATGTCAGAACTGCAAGAAATGTCAGAGGTGACTTTCTATAATCATCAATATTTTACCTCGTAGACCTGAGGACTGAAGTGACCTGCCTTGGTCTGTAAAATAGTGATAACATGCCGGAACCGGTTTGGCTCAGTGGATAGAGCATCGGCCTGTGGACTGAAAGGTCCCAGGTTTGATTCCGGTCAAGGGCATGTACCTGGGTTGCGGCACATCCTCAGTAGGAGATGTGCAGGAGGCAGCTGATCGATGTTTCTCTCTCATCGATGTTTCTAACTCTCTATCTCTCTCCCTTCTTCTCTGTAAAAAATCAATAAAATATATTTAAAAAAATAAAAATAAAATAGTGATAACAATAGTCTACAGGATTGTCATTTTAGAGTCAATGTATATAATAAATGCTTGGTATCTGGCATGGTATCTGCCACCTAGACCATGCCTGTACAATCTAGTTGTTGTGATGATGATGATGATGATGATGATGATTTGGATCATCTGAATGATCAGGTACCAGAGTTGGCACCACAGTCCATCTGTCTCAAGCAACTCTTGAGCAAGCATATTGTATCGTTTGTTTCTAGATATTCTTAGGCTCCTCCCAAGCTCCTCTCACAGATATTATATTTACCATGTGCCACCTACATTGATCATAGAGTCACGAGACTCTTAGTAGGCTATTAGGACTCCCATTTATCATTTTCCATTATACTCCCTGGACTAATTCAAAACCACTCTCTTGCAATGCCAGAAATCCAGTCATGCACCAGATAGAAGAGCCATTCCCTACTAAGGACACTTCATGCATTAGATATGGCTGAGAAAAAAATATCAGCATTTCCAACTCCAGTTCTTAAAGGAGATGAATTGTCTTTATTTCCTTTGTATTTCTTATAAAGTTCAGATCAAGGGTTCAATCTGTTTTCTAATGGATTGTCTTAAATAACCAGGTCACTGAGAATTCTGAGTTTGAAATGACCCTTGTATACCCATGAAACTCTGAATAAGTCCCAAACACACAACACATTCTGACCCAATTACAGCAGAGACTCTGAGAATTATAAGGAATAGCGTTATATTGTGCAGTGCACTCTTGCCCTTCTCCTGTATCACATGGCCTGCCGAACACTTTACCCTCATTTTTGAACATCCCCTGTCCTCATTACACTCAGCTAACAACTGGTCTCTCAGATACCTTTACTACATCAGACACTCTACTCCCCAGCCTTTATTTACTTGGCTGCCTCCTCTTCATCCTGTGGGTCTCATCTCTTCAAAGATGCCTCACATGACCACCTAACTAAAGCATTCTTGCTTATTACAGCTTGCCACTCTTTTTATGTTTTCTTTTTGGCCATTTATTTATTTTGGCTTACTTCCTCTACCAGAATGTAAGATCTATGAGACAAAATTTATTTCCATCTTATTCCCTTCCAGTTTTCTCAGTGCATTAAGCAGTCCCAGGCATATGGTAAATGTTAAATAAATACATTGAATGAAAGCATATTATTTGTTCTCCATGGGAAAGAGTCTTTTGACACCTTCCTATCAACCTCCTCTTAAACTGATAAATGTGTATGATTTTCCGCATTGGGAAGAAGATCTTTCCTCTTTCTGGCTCCTCTTAATTCCCCAGGATGTCATTAAAACTGGCTGGAATGCCTCATCAGACCTACTTTTGTTTAAATATCTCTCTCCTGGTTTCCAAGAGCAAAAGGTTACTTACGGTAAGGGGCAGTGAGCAGCGGTCAGGACCCACTCCGGGTGAATGAGAGACCCCACACAGGGCTCTGGACTGGACTTCAGATAGACCATGTAGGGAATAGTAAAATCTTCTGATAAGTTTGACTTTTCAGTTTCAGAATATTTGGCCAGAATAATGCCTAAGTAATTGATGGAGAAAGAGAGACAAAGAGGTTGAGAAGTGAGGATTGGCTAGGGCAGTGGTCTGCAAACTGCAGCTCGCGAGCCACATGTGGCTCTTTGGCCCCTTGACAGTGGCTCTTCCACAAAATACCACATGCGGGCACACACATACAGTGCAATTGAAACTTTGTGGCCCATGTGCAGAAGTTGGTATTTTGTGGAAGAGCCACACTCAAGGGACCAAAGAGCCACATGTGGCTCGCGAGCCACAGTTTGTCGACCACTGGGCTAGGGTAATGTTTCCCAGCCTAAGATTTTTCAAAGATAAAATCAAGGTCTTCAAATTATATTAAATATATATGTCTTAAATCAGGGAGAATCAACCATGTCACTTAAGTTATGTTTATTAAAGAAACTGACACATGTCTTTGCCAAGCATAGAAGTAAAAAATGAAATATTCCCTGACTTTGCAGGTGAAAGGAATGGAAAAGCTTGGGATAGGGCCATGAGGCTTCCAGAGCCCCTGACCAGTTCACCTTGATTTCCTGTGCTCACTCTTCTCAAGTCCATCTGCCCACATAAAGGGAAGACATGCTTTTCCTGTGGTTGTCCAGGAAACATGGCAATCTAGGAAATTACACACTCAAGGCTAGAGCACTTATTAGTGATATGTCCTAACATGCTTCCAGGCCTCAGAGGGCTTGGGGAGAGCATTGATGGGATGAGCTGTGCAGGAGAGTTAGTTCCTTTTGTTTCGTCAACAGTTCATTGAAAGAAATGCCCCCAGCTTCCTATCTCTTCAGTGTGGTTAGCTACTTCCCTTTCTGACACTTCCCTACACCACCCCATCCCCCTCAAGGTTACAACAAGGGTCCAGACTCTCACCAGCTACACTCAGGAGAGTGAAGATGAGACAGCACTTCATGGTGGGCCACGATCTCACCAGGAGCAGACAAGTTGGATCAAATTGGAAATGATCCCAACCTTCAGTCTAAGTGTCCCTGTCAAGAACAACTGGGGGAGGGATGGACATTAATTTGGGGTTAGGGGGGAGAAGCAAGGATCTTGGAGTAGTCTTCAAACTAGTCTTTGTCAAAGCTGAGAACTGTCTCTGCTGAGGGTGACAGAGAGGAAGGAGCAGACCCAGTCAAGACCCTGGTGCCTCTTCTCTGACCCTAAAAAATCTCAGGAGTCCTGAGGTGTCTACTGACATTTCCCCACCCCTCTCTATGACATAGCCCTTCTCTGTTGGCCCCTCCTCTCTTTGTGACCTCGAACCTCTCTCCCTGCCCTCACTTGTCACCTCCTCTTTTCGAGAGTCCCTCATAGAGCCATTCTCATAGACTCATCAAACACTGGGGTAGGAAACACATTTAAGAAATCATCCCCCCTCCCTCATTTTAGAGATGAGAGAGCTGGGTCTTCATGGAAGTTAGTGGCAAAGCCAGGACTTGGAACTGAGTCTACAGATTTCCTCTGACAGATTGAACTTTATCTGAGCCCTGTGCTCCCAAAATACAGCAGTGGGTAAGAATAACCCTGGAAATCTTGTATTTTGGGAAATGCTACCCTTCCCCAAGTGAGTTAGAAGAGACTTCCTCGTGGCACCCATAAGACTTTGGATGACTCCCTGGTTCCTTTGACAAGGTCAAGCACAGACCTTTCCCGTTTTGCCTGAACTAGACACTGACCCTCCAACTCTCCATTCTGAGCTTAAAAAGTGTTTTCCTTATGAAATTAGCTAAACTGGAATAGCTGACCGAGAAGTCCCCCAACAGCAAAACAGCCTCACTGTAAAGCTCCCCACCTGTAACTTGTCTATTCCTCCTGATAAAAATGTAAGACAAAACAATCCTGCTGAGACACTGATTTTTAAGTCTGGGATATCTTCTTATTGCAATAGTGTGAATAAAATCAATCTCCTTACCTGTTCAGGTGTTTTTAACACTACTCTTTCCAATGCACCACATTCATTTTTATAAGTTAGCCTTACATAAAAACTTTCCAACTTCCCCCAGAAATATGTAATAAATAGTGGGTTCTATTGTCTATAGTTTTATTTACTTATAGTGTTCTTCTTTGGCCTTGGTATCAGTTTTTAAACATAATCCTATATAATAAAAGGCTAATATGCAAATTGTCCCCTCGACTGGGAGTTCGACTGGAAATTTGACCAGGGGGCAGGGCTGGCTGGCCAACCGCCTATGGCCCCTCCCCTTGGCTGGCCTGGCCTGATTGGCCCTGATTGGTCAGGCTGGCTGGACCCCACCCATGCGCGAATTTGTGCACAGGGCCACTAGTAAGAGATATAAAGTGACAAGATGTGCTGAAAAGGAACTTTGAGATGGCTTGAAGAAAAAATGATTCATTTGTCTTTTCATATTTTCTTTCATCTGATCTTTCATCTCTTATATATCTCACTTATTTTGTCAGGTTTCTGAATCTTCCCTCTACCTGAGGTGGTTCGGTGAGTAGGTGAATATGGATGGTGGTGATGAGGTGGGGTAGAAAAACCTTTCAGAGGGAACAGGGAAATCTTTCAACTTTTTTGTTTTGGAGGGAAGCCTGATATGCTTAGTTAAGTAGATCTAAGGCTACATATTTAATAAAGAAAAGTTATATATGAAATGAATTTAGGTTATATGCAAACATAAAAGCAACTAAATGACAACTAAGGAAATAAGACAGGACATATTAATTGTGCCCAACTAGTTAAGAGCCTTGAATGCTAAGCTCAGGAATTTGGACTTTTATCCTCCTGGCAGCAATAGGTGAGATTAAAGGCTCCAGACTGCTCTCTGCAAGTATATCATCCCGAGTTACAAAGGGATAGGAATTCATAATTGGAACCTGTATCTTTCTATGCTCTTCTCCACCAAGTTACCTGTTATGGACTGCATGTTTGTGTCCCTCCCAAAATTCATATATTCAAGCCCTAACCCCAAAAGAGATGGTAGTAAGAGTTGGGTCCTGTGGGAGGTAAATAGGTTTAGATGAGGTCATGAGTGTGGAATCCCCATGATGGGATTAGTGTCCCTATAAGAAGAAGACATTACAATGAGCTCTCTCAGCCATGTGAGATGGTAGCTGTCTATAAGGAAGTAGGCTCTCACCATTTCCTGCTGGCACTTGATCTTGGACTTCCCAGCCTCCAGAACTGTGAGAAATTGTTCAAGCCATGAAATCTATAGATCTTTGGTTATAGCAACCCAACCCAATTAAGACATATCTCTCCTTCAACTGTTCGCTGGGACCACAAACATTTTCCTCTTTCAAACCTCCTTCATCTCCAATATTTCCATGCTCAGACCCACTTGTGTCTTTTTCCTTTAACCATATCAGATATGCACAGAAATCATGTGTTTGGAATTGTACTCCAGTCCATCCTCTGGATGATCATGGAAGAGCTGGGGGAGGGTGTTGAAGAGCTAACCCAGGGTTGCCATGCTGCCTTTCTAGACAGGGCTGAAGAGAACAAATAACTCCTCTATTGCCAAGACTTTTATTACCTCAAAGTAATAGATCTATAGTCTATAAACTTATCTGCACTAGCACTTTTTTTTTGCTTATGATTTAAAATAGTACATAATTTGGGCTGGGGTTTTGGAGGGCCTCGTGGTGGGATAGGGCCACAGATTATCTGCAGGGATAATGCCTACCATAGCAATAAAATTCCAGTTGTAAAATAAGAAAGATATTGAACAACTGGCACATGGGTAGGTGAAACCTTGAATAATGCAGGACATCTGTGATTTTTAAAACTCCCTCCTTCTAGAGATTTTCATTTTTCTAGCCTCACAGTATTTCAGAGAGATTAGAGACAAAAGAGAGAGCATAGTGTCAAGCAGTAGTGGTGCTTTGGGAATAAGGACAGCCAGGGCATCTCCCAGCTTTCCTACGAGCTAGTTGAATAACTTTGGGAAGTTGATTTTAACTTTCTGCAAGTTAGTGTCACTACCTGTTTAAAAATGTGATGGTAACAGCTACCCCTATTCGTATCCATCTTTATATCCTCAACTAGAGGCCTGGTGCATAAAAATTTGTGCACTTGGTGAGGGGGGAGGGCTCCCTCAGCCCAGCCTGTGCCCTCTCGCAGTCTGGGACCCCTCAGGGGATGACCACCTGCTGGCTTAGGCCTGCTCCCCAGAGGATTGGGCCTAAGATGGCAATCAGACATCCCTCTAGCAGCCCGGCAGCCCTCGGGGGATGTCCACTTGCCAGCGGGGAGCAGACCTAAGCTGCAGTTAGACATCCTTAGCACTGCTGAGGAGGCAGGAGAGGCTCCCACCACCACCACTGTACTGGCAGCCATCAGCCTGGCTTGTGGCTGAGCAGAAATCCCCCATGTGGGAGCGCACTGACCATAGAGGGCAGCTCCTGCATTGAGCGTCTGCCCCCTGGTGGTCAGAGTGTGTCATAGTAACCAGTCATTCCCAGTCTTTCTGCTGTTAGGGTCAGTTTGCATATTACCCTTTTACTATATAAGATAGAGGCCTGGTGCACAGGTGGGGGCCAACTGGTTTGCCCTGAAGGGTGTCCCAGATCAGGGTGGGGGTCCTGCTGGGCTGACTGGCCAGCCTGAGTGAGGGGCTGATGGCTGTTTTCAGACTGGCCACAGCCCCTTTAGGGTGGGGGTCCCCACTAGGGTGCCTGGCCAGCCTGGGTGAGGGGCTGAGGGCTGTTTTCAGGCTGGTGGGCGACTGAAGCTCTCAGCCTCTCCTTTTTTTCTTTTGTTTTTTATTCTGGGATTTATTTACCTTCTATAATTGAAACTTTGTTGCTGTCACTGGAGCTGATAGTCGGCTCCAGCTCTGAGGCCACAGCCTGCTGAAAGCAGGTATCTGGGGTTTGTTTAGCTCCTATAATTGAAACTTTGTTGCTTTCGGAGCTTAGAGCCAGGCCACGGCAGGTGGGGAACCTTGGCTTCCTCCATCACTGGAGCAAGCAAGGCTCTTGCTGGCTTCAGCTGTGTGGCTGCCAGCCGCCATCTTGGTTGGCAGTTAATTTTCATATCACCCTGATTAGCCAATGGGAAGTGTAGCAAAGGTACGGTCAATTACCCTTTTTGTCTTTTATTAGATAGGATGTCCTACACAATCTGGCACATAGTAGGTGATCAGTGAATTTATTTTGATTAGGTGAATAAATACCCAAATAATCTTTTAAACTCTACCCTCATATGGGAGTTCAAGTCCATATCCACTTTCTTACTCAGCAGTCTGTTTCCAGAGAAAGTTTATAATACCAAGTAAGGAGAGTTCTTAGACATATTTAGTGCAGGACAAAATATTTTTATTTAGGTACTGTTTTAGGCATAGGAAGATGAAGTTGTCTAACAGGGATGGGTCAGGAAGAGATAAATGGCTTAGTTGGCAGCCATGGTGTCCTGAATCCATCTCACGTAGTTGCAGACCTTGGTGTAGACACCAGGTTTGCCCTTCATAGCACAGCCATAGCCCCAGGAGACAATGCCCTGGAGCTGTCCGTTGCAGACCACAGGGCCACCAGAGTCACCCTAAACAAGAGGAAAAATCCATTTAGAATTCTCAACCACATCCAGATGGGATAACGGCTCAAAGATGTTCCTCCATTACCCCGAGGCTTTCTTCCCGGGCTGCTGCTGATCCTCCATGAAGCCCCTTCAACCCTCAATCTCCGCACTACGTCCCCGTTCTTCCTCTCCTCCTTCTGGGTCCTCCTCTTTCCTTAGTTACAGGCATATGGGGCCAAGAAGAGGTGGTAATACAGAGTGTAAGGCTTCCCAGCTAGCCCTGCTCTTTCAGAGTGTTCTTCTACAATAGACCTCATCAGAAGGGTACCTTAGCTGTGCTATTTGCACACCATCTTCTATGTATCTTTTTACCCTTAATTCTAACCACTCACATGGCAAAAAGAAAAAGTGATCACTTATCCCAAATCTACCCCCCACTCCTCATGATCAGTTCCAGAAAAAGCCTTTTAATCTTCTGTATTTCAGAAAAGGGGAAATTTGGTGGAGATGCATGAGATGGAGCTTGAAAGAAAAGGGGTGCAAAGAACCTAACCTGGCAAGAGTCCTTTCCACCCTCCAGGAAGCCCAGACACATCATGTTGTTGGTGATCTGGCCTGGGTAGGCTTTGCGGCAAACACTGTCAGAGAGGACGGGAGCATCCAGGCACTGCAGGAGCTCAGGGTAGTTACCTGTTGGGTGCAGGAGTAAAAATGGAAGAAGGTTATTTGTGGAATCTAATTAGTGAATGAATTGACCAACGAAATAAGACCCGAAGCATGGAGGCATGGAGCTGACTGACATACCTCAATGTGGGGTTGGAGAGATGAGAAGAAATAAACCAAAGAACTTATATGCTTATCAATATGGTAGTGAAGACATGGGGAGGTAGGGGCTGGGAGGATGGGAATAAAGGGTGTGGGGAGAGGAGATATCTCTAATACTATCAACAATAATATATATATATATATGGAAGAAGGTTACAGGATTTCTAAAATATTTCTTTTCCATAATTTCTTCCTGCCCTTCCCAATACCCCAACTCTTTCATTTGGATTATTAGTAACTTCTACTTTGGAAGAACAACTTTTATTTGAAAGGCCTTCCAAAGAGTTTTAATCAACAAGTTGTTCTCTGAGACTAGCATCAGTGACCAGAGATTTCAGATTTAGAGACTTTATTAAGTCGGTTTATAGTTCAGGCAGTCCCAAATTCCTTAGTATCAGTTCTGTTTACCTCTCAGTTCCTAGTTCTCTGCAAATCACTAGTCACTTATGTTGAATACCTGGCATCTTCATCATAGTTCATTAGTGCTCTATTTTTCAACAAAGGAATCTTCCTCATTTCCATTAACATAATCTAAGACTCCATATATCCACAGACTACTCTGTGAACCTTGTTTTGAGTGACAGTTTGGACTAACTGGCTCTCCATATGCCTTTTGCCTCTAGGATTCTCAGACTTGGTGCTTATGTTTCAGGTGATACTTACTGCCAACGCTCTGGGTGTTGCCCCAGCCAGAGATGAGACACTGGGTACCAACATCTGCACAAGTTCCTGGCAGAGAGATGGTGGAGACTCGAGAGCTGATGGCGGCAGGTGATTTCAGCTTAATCAGCATGATGTCATTATCGATGGTGCGGGCATTGTATTTGGGGTGGCGGATGATCTTGGCTGCATTAATGAACTGCTCATTGCCCTCAACAACTTCAATGTTGTGCTCTCCCAGACGCACCTGGATTCGACTGGATTAAAGGATTAAAAATTCTCAATTTAACTTGAACTTTCCCCTTTAAAAATACACCCCAGTCATGAGCATAAGCACAGACATCACCCCCTTCAAGCATTCACACACACACAGCAATTGTACACTTAAGGCAGTCCCATCAGATAGGGTACAGTTAGAGGAGTCCTTAGGTAGGTATCACTATAGGCACAGACTGACAGCCCACCTTTGTGTTGGAGTAGTATGACATGTGCATGGGAACCAAATGACACCAATAAAACAATGAGGGTAAAAAGAGAATTAGTGGCAATTAATCAGCACCTGCTTTTCTCCTCTGTTTGGGGTTACCAATTATTGTAGAGAGATGCAGCAGCAATCAGAGACATGAAAAGATATTAAGGAGCAGAATGAGTTGTGTTTATTTTCAGTGCACTGGACATTTCATCTATTTTATTACGTCCATATGGCATTCTTTTCTGGTTGAGCTATAATGACTAAGACTATTTCATGATTAATGCTCTGAAGCTAGTTCTAAGTATGTATTTTATCACTCACTATTTCCCCTTCCATGTCTTTATTTGGAAAGACATCAGGGAACTCTTAGGACACCATGTGAAAGTGCATCAGTGAATCACCCAATGCCTGGGAGAATAATGAGGCTCTTAGAACCTGAGTGCTCACCCTTCAATCATAACTCCGTAATTTACCCTGCCTGTGCTTTGGCAGGGCTGGGGAATGAGTTGATCAGGGATGTGAGTATTGGTTACTTACGACTTGTAGCAGTGAGCAGCGGACACCACCCACTGGTCATTGATGAGGGCGCCACCACAGAAGTGGTAGCCAGCGTTCAGGGACACCTGGTAGGGGATGGAATTCTTTTGGCAGGTGTAGCCCCCGACGATCTTGTCATCGTCATCATCGGGGAAAGCAACTGACAGAGAAAAGTTGGAAACTATCTTTGAAACAGATCCATCTTGGAATATTGACTCACCACCAAGTTTTAGTAGATTAACCAGAAAAGCTCAGATAATGTTTTCCTGTCCCATATAATCAGAAAATGGTGATATTTAATGTAAAATTTTAAAAACCTAGTTTTTCTATATCTTTAACACATACCCTACTTATACCATGATAAGTATCTAATATTTAATTTATGCTTTAAATTTGATAAATATACATTTTTTATATATGTGATGCCACGCTCCCCCACACACAGATAAAAGACTTTACATAATAAATGTCCTGAACACCAACCACTACCTAAGAATATGAAGAATACTTTTTACATAAAACTGTGCTGAGAAGCCAAGCAAATAGATGTTCAGTAAAGCTTTGTGATACCCAGGGTTATGTTTGTTTGAGGTGGTTGGTATAGGATAGATAACCCCAGGTGGTAACCTAAAGGAAGCTTTTAGAAGCCACCGGAGAATGTTCTGGCCTGGAAGAAAATGGGAATTTTGTACTACCCACACCCTGAAATTTCTCTTCTTGGCCTTCATCTATTCATCTATAATCTTCACAAAATAATTTCATAGAACATTTTAAGGTTTCTGTCTCCAACCTTTCCCTTTATCCCAATTATCTTTCCAACATTTTTCAATTTATTCAGATATACTAAGATTTCTTATGGCATCAAAATCTTTCATTACATTATATGTGTTCTATTGTTCAAGTATTTTAAAGTAGTTTTGGGAAAGACATTCCAGGTATACAGACAGCTATATGGAATTTAAACTTGCCCAATTTTGGAAAATGTAGTAGTAAGTTTTCATAGTGTAAAAGTATTCATTTCTCTATCTCTTTTGATGATTTACACTGGTGAGATTTCATTAGCGAAGATGTTGTAAAACCCAACCCATAGCTTTTATTCATGAGAAATAAAATATCTTTGCCTGCTATGATCCCTGCTAAGATGCCCTTCAGTCTAGAGGAGACTCAGGCTCTGACCCTCACAGCCTCTGCAAGCAGCAAAAGATTAATTATTTTTCCTAGGTATTAACTCCAAATCCTTAGAAAGGTCAAAGCAACATTTCTTTTCTGTTGACTGTCCTTTCCTTTTCCCTCTTCTTCATAGATTTTACCTTGAATTTGAGGGTAGTTGCTGCCCCTTTTACTTGATCTACACTGATCACTCCTGTCTAGTGATCTTTCCCAAATAAGTGAGATTTATTTCTCTATAGACACAGGTACTATGCACTGTTGCCTCAATGTTTTAAGCTTCTTGAGTACTGAGATATATTCAACGTTCATTGTCTTCCAAAGTACAAACTGCAAACTTAAATATATGCAAGACACCTACTTATTCATTTAGTAAGAGAGACTCACCAGCAGCTCCCAGGAGAGCAAGGAAGATGAAGGCCTTCATGGTTGCTCACTGGTTCTGGTGGGCAGTGGGATGAAGGGTTTACATCCACTGCTATTTATACCTCCAGGTTTGTCATTGACACCTATGACCACAGGTGCCAGAAAAAGTGACTTCACTGGAAACACACAAATCCAAATTTAGAATTCATTTTTGTGCCAAATTGAATATAATTCAGCATTAAATTTAAACATCAACCACTTTTCCAGAAGGTCATGGGAATGAAAGTAATGACCCCACCTGGTGGGAACTGTTCCCATAATAGAAAAGTAAGTTGGAGTAAGGTCACAGAACAGAGCTTCAGGTGTCTTGATTCCCAAACAAAAATCTTAGGTACTTGGTTGTTCCAACTGTAAACTTATATCCTGAAGACTACCTTGAACTCCATACCCTTGATGTTTAATTAATACTGGCTCTTTCACAGTTATATAATTTTTCTGTGGTAACTCTGGTCTTGTGTATACATGTTAACTTTCATTTTGAATAGAAACAACTTCTTCCCCTGAGAAGAGGGAAATTATTCTGATTTAAAACAGGAGAGTGAAAATAACTTACATTTATCCAGAACTTACTATATATCAGGACTTTTCTAAGTACTTTGCCTATATTAATTTAGTAATTCTCATAAGAAGCCCATAAGATACCTATTATTATCCCCCCTTTACAGATGGGTAAATGGAGACGCATAGAAGTATGTGACACTTGACCAAAATCATGCAACAAATACATGCTAGGGTCAGGATTCCAACCTAGGAACTTCAGGGTCTATGCAATACTTCCCTAATAAGTTCACCAACATTATACGATCAAGATAATACAGAATTCTTGGCCAATGATAAGACAATTGAAATTTGGGTTGTGCTTACTATGCGTCAAACACTGTGAAGAGAATCTACATACATCAATTCACCCAATCCTCACCAACAACTTTATGACTTATTGCTATAAATTTTACCATTCTGTAGATGAGGGTGAGGCTTAGAGTAGTTTCGTGTTTTGCTGAAAGTTTTATAGCTATTAAGTAGTCAGCACAGGGTTCAAACTCAAGCAGCCTCAATTTACGGTTCATGTCCTCCACTGTGATACCATAAACATGAGCAAAGAGAACAATCTGAGCTCTGTCAAATTAAGGGTTGACTCTGGGGAGCATATCAAATTCTGAAAAATCCAAAAAATGGGGTCCAGAACAGGAATCATCATCATAATGGGGCACAGAAGAAGTATCCAGAATATGTGACTCTTAGTGAGAACTAACCTCCAGCTTCTACACCCACACATAGCCAGTTTCTACATGCACGCAATATACCTGAGTGGCCTACCAGCGTGCTATTTCTGCTTTAATAAATCATCCCTCTGGAAGTAGTTTCTCTTTCTTTTACATTTGAAATTTTGCTGATACAAAGATGATTTACTAGAAGAGCTTTGGGCCAGGTAACTCTTTTATGTGGGGAATGCCCTGCATACTGTAGCATATTTATCGGCATCTCTGGCCTCTGGTTACAAGTGGCAGTAATCTCTCCTCCCAGTTATGACAACTGCTAAATTTCCCCCTAGGGATCAAAATCATCTCCAGCTGAGAATGACTGATCAAAGGAGAAAGGATGGACAAGGTAGCTCCTCAGGCCATATGGGAAAGTGCCTTTAGTTTCAGGACAATATCAGTATTGGGTAACTACTGACTAAATGGTTCATAAGGCAGCAAGTTGCTTTTCATTGGCCCCTAAAAATCAGGAAATACTAAGAAGTAAGAGAAGGGTCAGGCCCAGAAAGGAGAGTCTTCTCATCCTGTTTAATTACCTCCCACTGCTGACACCTCCACAGTGAAGTATGGGGAGTCGTATGATTCTACGTCATCCTGAAACTTCTCCTGAACCTCGCCAGACTTCTTGGACCATATGAGAAACACTACATCTTAGAGCAGAGCTTTCACAATAGTTGGAGTGTGTGCTGCTATGTCCTAGAAAGTTCTCTCCTGCGTGTCTTGGGCTTTATTCCTTGGGCCCCTTCCTCCAGGAAGAGTGGAGGTTGCCAAATAAGGGGAGTTAGCTAGGATTGATTTCAAATTCCCAAGTAAATACCTGGAGACAAAGGAATGTGGGCCTGCCTGGCTGCAGTGGGATGATTCAGTCATCTAAAGCGGTAGTGGGGATGTGGGGGGAAATGCCAAGTGATGGGTTCCAGACTTCAGTTCTTCCCATACAACTCTCACACATGGAGCAAGGAAGCCACTTAGCACAATGCCTGGAATTTAAGTGACATTTTGATATTTAAATGGACTTTTTTCCTGTGTCTCTTCTTGAGCAAAGACATTGATATTTTGTGTGCTGGTGAATTTTTCTCTGGTCATTTGTGCACTATCTAAAATCATGTTGAAAACTACTAGGGGTGTGCACACCAAACATTAGGTAGATGGTTGAACAAAATGAGAGTGGGGGAAAAAATCAAAGATCACTGATGGTGGTAGCTGTGGTGGAAGGGGGATGGAGCAGTGTAGATCTGAATATTAGGTGAAAGTGATTAATATTCTAAGTGAAAGTGAGTAGGACAAAGCTCCCTGTTGACGGGGCCAGGCAAATCCTGAATCAGCACGAGGAGTGTCTGTGTATATATACGCAGTTTGTCATTGATGTAAACTGGGTGAACAAATCTAAGGAGATATCGTTGCATGGTTGTAAGGGAGCTTAGATGTACAAGGTGCCTTTTCCTTCTGAAACACTGTAAATCATTCTTTGAAGTTTGACCCTGCAGAATTCCAAAATATTCTTGCTTGTACTTGATGTGTGCCAAACTTTTGTTCTGGATAATGTCAATGAATTTTCATTGACAATCAGTGCCAAACATGCCAAATTGCATGTGAGTCTGCTTCCTCCACCCCCTCCCATAAACAGAGCCACCGGCTGTGGGGTTGGGGGGGGATGCCCATATTCCACATATGCAGAGTATGTTGGTACCTATACTTATTTTCCTAACTTCAAGCACAGGGTGGCCCAGGGGCACATGTCTGTATTTAATTAATCTGTATTTGTCACCTCTCTTTCCCATGCACATTGCTTAGTGGCCTTGGAGGACTATGTAAACTTGTGCCTGAACTGCAGTCTGATTGGGCTCCAGCAAATCTGTTGACTTTCGCATTGGTAGGAGCAGGAGTCACCAGCCTCAAATGGCAATTTTATGCTCTTTTCTTTGAGGGAGTCTGTTTTTCTTCCCATAGCTTCTCCAGCCACTTTCCTGGTTAATGCAGCTTTATTCACTGAGGCTATACTGGCTCTTTATGACTGCAACGTGCAGGGAAATTTTTAAAATAAGAATTCCACTCCTTGAAAAACGATGTACTAAGAAACTTACTAAAAATCTGAGGTAAACAGGGCAGCAAAATTACAACAAAAACCAAGGTACAAAGCATATGCTTGTGTAATAACGTTGATGCTAACCTGAGCGTCTAAGCTGAATTTGTAATCTTTGTCATATGTAGAAAATCAGTGACTAGAATGTTCTTTCTGGGTAAAGTGAACCCTGGAACCAGTCCTGGGTTTCCCTGAGAACCCTGCTTGAGAATGGCATTTGTTTGGGGGTCATTTCTACTCTAGCTACAGGTGATCCTCTCCATAAAATTGTTTGCAGGGGCCAGCAAACTTTTCCTGTAGAAAGCCAGAGAATCAATCATTTTGGCTCTGGCTTTGCGGGCAGCATGGTCCCTGTTATAACTACTCTGCTGTTGTGGCATGAAGGCAGCTGAGAACACTATGCAAATGAGTGAGTGCAGCCTGGTTCCGTGAAACTTCATTCACTGAAGCAGGCTGTAGGCCAGACTTGCCTCTGAGCCACCGTTTGTCAACCCTGCTCTCAAAGATAGAGGAGAAACCATTTACATGCCACTATCTGAACTTGAAATTGAATGGTGGGTCTGTTTCAATAATCAGACCTGGCTTGAAGTAAAATTAGTAATCTTAAAATAAGTATCTCACAGTTGCCTTTATTTCAAATCATGTTTTAGGGTAAAAGGAAGAAGAGAGAGGGACTGGGGGTTTAGGGCTGGAATACTGGAGTCACAAAGGACCTTACAGGGAAAAGGAGAGAGTTACAGGCAGAAAATTGTAACCAAGTATGTGAAGTCATAAAATTGATATGCAGACAACATTTAGGCATACTTTTATGCATTGGTATGAACGGAATGCTGAGAAATCTCGAGAGCTCATGTTTTGCTACAACAATAAGCCTCATCATGGTTGAGACTTCACTCTGAGATGGGCGGGCTGGGGCCTAATTACAGCCCTCTGACTGCATGTACTTCACTCAGACCTGTACTGCCTTACTCTCTGTGTGGGAGAATTGGGTCCTGGCACAGGGCTTCTCTTTGGCCACAAGGAGGAGCTATGACTCTACTGAGATACAGGGAGCTCTGTATCTGAGGGAGGGTTGAGGAAACTCCCTGGAAGGGAGAGGGTGAAGGGCAAGTCTGGTTTTGTTTAAAACACAGGAGAATGGGGTTGGCAGAAGCTGGAGTCAGTGCTTGAATGTGAGGGGTTAAATACAGGGTGTTCTGCTCTCTGTTGATCTGCAGGTGTTTCTGTCCCAGCTTGCACCTCCAGACCAGTTGTTTGGGAGCCTGCAAGGGGTTAGAAGGAAGAGGGGTTTGAGGTGGGGGCAGTGAAGCCTGCAGGCAGATGCAGGTGGAGGACATTCCTGAGACAAGAAGAAGGCTGGGACTGGGGTGGGGGCTCAGCATTCTGTTCATACCAATGCATAAAATTATACCTAAATGCTGTCTGCCTCCTCTCAGCTCGGTCCATCCTGCTGGGATGGGGGCTCCTGGACTCAGGCACTGAGAGGCCACAGGTTGGTTGGGATCTTGCAGAGATCACAATAACTTAGGGGTATCTATTTACTAGGCCAGGGGAGCCCCAGAGCCCCATGTTCCTCTATCCAGAGTATGGGAGGAGTTTTATTCTTGTCCCTCTGCTGGGTGGTCTTCTGAGTTCTGGAGCAGGAAATGACAGGAAGCTCTTCTGGGTCTGATGAAACGGTTCTATCAAAATACCATCAACAGATTTCCTTCTGGACCTTATCTCCAATCCAGTTCTCTATGGCAGCTAGAATTATCCAGATTCAAGAACACTTGATACCACAACACCTAGAGATAGAAAAGACAGACATACACATCCCAGAGCTGAGAGGAGCTTCTCATTTTTTTCACTCAAGGCTCCTGGTGTTTTTTCTTTGTTTGTTTTTTAACTTTTGGAACTTTCCTTATTTCTTAAAAATCTTGGCAGTCTACAAAATTATATTTTATGTCAACTCTCGCTGTATGTAGAAGAAGGAAGTTTCAGAATATCTATCTATTGTACCCAACTGCCCAAAAGTGAAAGTCTAGCTTACAAGTACTTTAACAGAAAAATGATTAGTCCTTGTTTGAAAGTTGGTTTTGTAATTCATCTTAGAATGGAACACAGGAATATCCTAAAGACAACCATCTCATTTTCCTACACTTAGATAGAAATTATTTAACTTTCTGTATTATGAACAAGTTTCAACATCTGTTAAAAATTGTAAACATTAGAAACTGCAGGAAAACACACTTCACACTTCTAAAGTCAATATTGAATATCCTATGTGACTAACTTTAACTTAAAGCTTGAGAAGTCAGGGTCCCCCTGGACCTCCCTTACTCCACAAAACACCTGCAGCTACTTCCAAATAATAAAAATAAGGTGACACATAATCACATTTGAAAGTTAATAAATAATGCCCACACACCATAGTACTGCATTGAATTATTGTTAATTGTTACTCATATTACTTTCAAATGACTTGAAGATGAAATATTTATAATCCATACAATAATAGAAATAGTAAGCTTAAATATTTTGAGTGGCTAAATGAAATTTCAATAGCTAAACAGGCCAATAGCATGGACTGATGATTTATGAAGATGAATGTCCTGTAGGAGCAGGCTTTCCCATCTGGTTTTTATCTGAATTTTCATTTGGAAAACTGATGGTCCTGGTCCCCCTGCAGACATATGACCTCAAGAGTCAATGTGTGCCCAGCTCATGCAGCTCAGTGGTAGAGCATAGAGCCAGGAACCAAGAGGTCACTGGTTTGATTCTCAGTCAGGGCATATGCCTGAGTTGCAGGCTCGATCCCCTAAGAGGAGTATGCAGGAGGCAGCTGATCAATGATGTTTCCCATTGATGTTTCCATCTCTATCTCTTTCTCCTCCTCTCTCTCTAAAAAAATTCAATAAAATATATATTTTAAAAAAGAGTCAATGTGTATGTTGACTTTGTATTTTTATCAGAAAAAAAAGGGACTTTTTCAAGGTCAGAGCTACCAGTAACTAAGAGCCAGTTGAGCAGAATGGAAGGGGAGTCATGGCCCTTGGCCCCTAGCAGCCCCTAGAAACCAGTTCTGAGCACTAGTGAAGAGTGAGGCTGAGTCAGATGTAACTTTAATCTTCATGGAACTCTGTGTCCAGGTAACTAAATTTGACAGAATTAGACACAAGAGATTTTCCTTCCTGCCCTTATCCCAGACCACACAGCCTGGTCTTCCTGCTGATTTCTCAGGGACTGGTGGGTGGAGAAAGCTCTGTCTTGTTAAAGTCACAAAAAGCAGAGGCAATGATGGAGGTCTTGTTTCTACAATGGAAGGAAGATTCAGGTTTAAAACATCCCAATACACACACAGACACACACACACACACACACAGCTCACACACCTTTTCTCATGAATACCCAAACTGTTGGGAATTATTCAAATATAAGCAGGATTTTAAACATGGGGCAACCCCAAATATAACCAATGTCCAAAATATGCACCCTGCTATCATCCAGCCCACTCCCGCTTCGTTCCAGTTCTTCTTGAGCCTCATCCCTACAGGTCGTAGGACTCCCCACCTCTTTGTGGATGAAGTTATCTTCATGCTAAATTTATTGCATATTTCTCCCCTCTTTTACTTTTGTGCTGTGATCAAACCCTGGCATTTCCCAAGCACCCAGCGACAGCCCTCCCTTCTTTCTGTGGTGGCTTCCCCTGCAAAAACATGGCAGAGAATTCATTTCTTTATTTCATCCTTTCCTTTGGACAATTCTTAATAAGCAACAAAAACTTTCTTGTTTTCTACCTCTCCTGTTGAAAATATAAGACAGCCAGCACAACTAAGCCTATGCCATGTGACATGTTTCTTAAGGGCTTTCATCTGCATCTTGTTGGATATTGTGCACCTGATTTTTCAAGAGCATTTGCAAAAAACACTGAAGTAAATAATTCATCTGAAATCTACTCATTAACCATAGTCATGTCTTCGTATGTGCAGAATTATTATTATATGTAGCCTCTTATCCATGTTTTTTACTATTTTCTTCCTTCCTCCCTCCTTCCCCCCTCTCTTCCTCCCTCTACCTCCCCTCTCTCCCTTTCTTTCAAAAGCTTCACATATAAACTATCTGGTACAATGGGGTAGGTACTTAGGACACTGGATGCCCAGGTTTTTAGCCCAGGCAACATCTAGAGATATCTCCAGTTAGGGTCATACAACTTTAAAACTGACAGAGACTGGGAAATTATGTGTGTCAGCCCATTGTTTTATTGACAAGGAAATGAGACTCCATGCAAAGGACAGTATTTAACTGTGTTAATACTGATTATACTCCTAACCTCCATATGGCACCTATTTTATATTTCTAGTCTAGGGGAATCTCTGAGGTTTTTTTCTTTTAATATATTTTATTGATTTTTTTACAGAGAGGAAGGGAGAAGGATAGAGTCAGAAACATCGATGAGAGAGAAACATCGATCAGCTGCCTCCTGCACACCCCCTACTAGGGATGTGCCTGCAACCAAGGTACATGCCCTTGACCGGAATCGAACCAGGGACCCTTCAGTCCGCAGGCTGACGCTCTATCTACTGAGCCAAAATGGCCAGGGCTCTCTGAGTTTTTTATCAGAATATAAGCATCATGAGAGTGAGCGTATTGTCTTACACTTGCTTTGCACTAAGAAGCCATTCAATGACCACCAACAAATCAAGCATGCTAGACATTCCAGCAAGGATGGTGGTGGTTTCTGATTTGTTCACTGCTGTATCTCTAGTGCTTGTTTTGTATTCCGTCAAAAAAAAAAAAAATGAACCACGGCGGGGGTGGGGGTGGGGGGTGTTTTTGAAGGGGTTTCACAAGGAATTCACAGTTAGTGTTTCCAAACGGTGTGTGTGTGTGTGTGAGAGAGAGAGAGAGAGAGAGAGAGAGAGAGAGAGAGAGAGAGAGAGAGCTCTGTGGCAGTCCTGGTTCCTTGGCCTTACCCAAGTCCTTGCTGACTTAGGTTTCTTATGGGCTGAAGCCTGGCCCAGTGGGCTGAGATATGAGACCTGTGCCTTGCTGCTTGCTGACCACTAGGAGGTGCTGTGGCCCCACCAAAACCCTTGAGGTTGGTCAAGGACAGAAGGAATAAAGGAGAAGCTGGCTCTCAAGAAGGGTGATTTGGCAATATCTGGAGATATTTTTGATTGTCATAACTCGCGGGTGGGCAGAGCTACTGGCATGTAGTAGATGGAGACCAGCTGTGCTGCTAAACATCCTGTCTTCACAGGACCCCCCCACAACAAAGGATTATCCTGTGCTATACGTCAGTAGTGCTGAGGCTGAGGAACCCTAGGCTAGACACTAAGTTGTAAACTGTTACCAAAAGAGAAGGTGACCTGTAGACAATTCAAGGACAGTCAAATCATTCCACTTAAATTTCCCCAACTCCATGCTGTTATTCACCTGTGTCTCTTCTTTACATATCACATCTGACTTCTAACTCCCTAGCAGCTCCTTATTCCCCACATAGCTCTTGCCCCTGGACAGATAAGAATATCACAGGGAGTGGGGCTTTAGTTTACCCCCCCCTCAATAAACTCAAGGACTATTAACTGGATTTGCTCCTAACTAGCATCAATCCAGCCAACGGGAAATGGCCCGAAGCTGGTTCTCAGGGGGCACCTCATAGTCAGTGTCCCACAACTGAAACGATGACTGAGAGTAAGTCCGATATTCAAAGGAGCCAGGATGTGGGTGGTGACATCCTGCATTATTGTGAAGGAGCCCAGGCAGACTCTGCGAGGGGGCCTGAGAGGGAGAGGAAGAGAGGACGTGGCCAGATGCTGGGCCTGGGACAGCAGAGGGAGGCAGCTGTTGGCACAAGGATGACGGCAGAGAAATATCCTTGAGACATCATGCCCACCCACTCAAACTGTCTCTAGAAATCCCAAATTCCTTTGAAAGGAGTTAAAACTTTTTTGAAAGGAGCAAGTGTAGGAGGTGAAAAAGGAAGAGAGCTCATGTGAGGAGAGCTAGAGAACTGGGAAATCATTCTAGACTGTGACGTTACAGCAACACACCTGTCAGGACTTGGAGCACTGTAGCCTGGTCTTGTTACCACTGGAGAGCAGAATCCTGGGCTAGGGCCTTGACTGTTTTCCCCGAATCCACCATGGGCTCCAGGCTCCTGTGCTGTGTGGCCCTCTGCTTCCTGGGAGCAGGTGAGTGAGGGGCCCAAGTGGCACGATCCACTCTGAGTCTCTACGCCCTTTCACCTCTCCAGCAACAGGCTGCCTCCTAGGACTTGTCTGAATTCTGCCTCTTTTCTTCTCAGGTTCCCTGGACACAGCAGTTTTCCAGACTCCAAAATACCTCATCACGTGGGTGGGAAATCAGAAGTCCCTAAGTTGTGAACAAAAGCTGAACCATGATGCTATGTACTGGTATAAGCAGGACTCCAAGCAATTGCTGAAGATTATGTTTTCCTACAATAATAAGGCGCTCATTCTAAATGAGACAGTTCCAAGTCGTTTCTTACCTGAATCTCCGGACAAAGCTCATTTGAAACTTCATATCAATTCGTTGGAGACGGGTGACTCTGCTGTGTATCTCTGTGCTAGCAGCCAAGACACAGCCCTGCAAAGTCACTGCCTCCCTGTGCACAAACCTGTGGGCCCAGCCAGGAAGCTGTGGGAACAACATGTTCACCCAACACACCCTGCTGTGGGACCCCTGACTGGAGTTTCATCTGTAGTATAGCTCACAGTACACAATAGGGTAGTTCTGTAGTTTGTATGCTCAAAAGACTTCACAATTCTTACTCATCAGCTAGACCAGGGGTTTCTATTAAATTTACTGAAGTACTCAGGACTCTACAAACAAGTAATGGCCTTGTCCCAGGCACTGAAGATCTTAACTGATGGAAGAAGCTATTCCTTTACTTTCTCTGCTGTACATCTTATACATAATATGCATATTACACATAACAATATTATTAAAAACATACTTCTGGCTAAAAATGTTTGATGAGTGAAAACGAAAAGGAGAGGTGAAGTTTCTAAGACCAAAAGGAAATTTAGAATATCAGTGAGTTCCCTGGTTAATATAACAATATTTGGAGAAGCATGAAATCCATGGCAATAGATAAATTAGACAGAAAGGGTGAGGGGGAAGAGCCAATAGACGTACACTTGTGCATTGCAGACTCTCTCTCTTTCAGAAGGATGGCCAGTATGATTGTTCCTAATTCTGATTGTCATCTCAGAAGTGTCCTCCAGTCAAGGCAGTAGGCAGATGATGGAGAATATTATGAGACATGGAAAGAAATAATGGGCACAAATCTCTAGGTAGTAGCTAAGCTAGTTTTTGATCCTATCTTAAATAAGATACCATGATAAAATTGTTATTTTGTTACAATAACAATGGTAGCAGTATGGGTCAAAAGGGGGAATAGATTTTGGGTGGAATGAACTACTAAAGAAACTACTAAAATATTCTACATGAAAGATTATAAAAGGATTTCTGTGGGACATTGTGGGTGATGTAGAATAGAGACTCTGGATTATGTTATGTTCTTATAAAGAGTGTTAGGATTTATCCTGACAGGTATAAATGCAGGATTTGCTAGGGTTTATTTTAGTTTATCCCTTTATTTTAGGGAGCCCTAGCATCTGTCCTTATTCCTAGTGCATGGCCTTTCCGGGGCCTCAGTGGGAATCACAGCGTATTCGCCAATGTGACTGTCTTCTGAAATCTCAGCTCTCCAGCCTTTCACCACCTGTTTTCTCCTGAGCCTTCTAGAGTCCATCCACTGCATGCACATTAGAGACTGGCCAAGGAAAAGGGATTTCCTTACATGTATTGTTGGGGCTCCTTTTCAGTACTCTATACCCAAATCTGAGATGTCTTGGAATCAGTTATGTCTTTCCTATTTACCTCCAAGCAACATATGCCATTGCTATTTTAAATACACAATGTTTGCTTGAATATACTTATATGTTTACCATTCACTTTTTCACTATTCCTTCATGCAATCAGACCACCCTTAGATTATTTTCCTTCTTCAGGCATAATCCCTAATTCAAATAACTTAAATTCACCTTTCACCAAACACTTGCTTTGGGAAATATTTATTTTAGCTAATGTTTCAGGGAAACAGAGCTTTTCACTTTCACTCATTATTTGAGGTTTCAATTTAAATTCTGTTGTTTGTCATCCTTGAAATTTTTCTTATTTATTGGGAGCCAAACCATGCAATGAAATTCTATTTATTCAGACTTTTGCTGTTTCATGTAGAGGGTCCAGGTAGAGTGTCTTCTTGTTACAGTGGCTATCCATCATCATAATTGTAATAGTAATAATGTTAGCATTTTAATGAGGGTTAATTTTAGGTTCTTATATGAGAATGGATTATCTCCAACTGTAGTGGGTTGGAATGGGAGAATGTCCAACCCCCTTTGCTTAAATTCTAACCCATTTCCCTTTTCATTTTTATGCTACACATTAAAAATCGCATAAAATTTGTCACATTATAAAAATGCTAATATTTTCCTTCTGACCCAGCACATCCCTGGGCTAAAGAAAATTTAATTATCAACTCTTGACTTAAATCATGTATAACTACTCTCCTTCCCCCCAACATAGATAGATATAAATTCCTGTTACGCCAGTTTGGTAATAAATACCTAACATAATAATAAATAGTAAAAATCATTTAGCAGCTAAAGATCATTTCATTTTTATGTTTATTCGTACATTTAAATTTTTGAAAATAAAAATTCAATGTTGGCAAAATGGTACATTTAAAAATAGTTGATATTCCAATAACTAAGCCTATAAAAAGCACAAACAGGTAGTTTACATAGTGAAGTAGAAATGGCTCACAGTAGGTCATCCTAGGTAGTCCCAAATTGGAAAGCCATCTGCAGAAATGTTGGGCCTGGTTTGATTTCTAACATTTTAGCAATGGACAGGTCTTTGGGGGTCATATCATTGCAGTCCCTCTCATGTAAGAGTTTAATAGAATGTCACACATATAAAGTGATTTAATCACTTGAATACAGAATACATTTCCCAAACATCATATGATATGTTTCATTCCCTGGTCATTATCTGTGAGTGTGTTTGATGACCTCACTACAATAGAGTTCTGTGGATGAACATGATGTGTTATGCTTGCTCATAGCAGTTGCTCAGTGAGCATTTGTTGAACCAGTCAAGCTGGCCTATAAGTTCCACATAGGCTGGGATAGTATCTGCAGGGCTGTGTTTTGTTTATTACTAAGAACCCAGACATTGCCAATTTCTGTTGAGGAAACATTGGCTGTCCTAGGTATGTGGATGAGCGGTACTGTTGCCAACTATTTTTGATATTTTGGATGCTTCTTTCCTCTTCAGACTTCCCTAGGTTTTCATATCCAGAATGAGGAATTGGTCTGGATTGCTGACACTGGGCTGGAGAGAGGCCTGAGATCTGGGAAATGTGCCGCTTTGGCCACAAGGAGGAGCTGTGGCTCTATTGAAACCTCTGAGCTGGGGGGAAGGGAGAGGACTGGGAGTCAGTGAGGGGTGGCAGGAGGAGGGAAGCTAGGGCTTTGGGACTTCATCTTTATGTCATTTAGGGGCATCAGTTGTAGACATCCCAACAATATTAAACTAAAATCTTTTCCAAATTGATTTCCCTTTGTCTTGCACCAATGCCTGTGTTCTCTTTTAGCAACCTGTTTTCTCTAAGCCCAGCCAAGCCTTGTACCCTCAATACAGAGGCAGACACTGGTTGTCCCTTGTATGGTTCCCTCAGCACCCTTCCCTGTGTCTGGCTCTGGGCCTGCATCACAATCATGCACTTTAAGTGATGGGCACTATTCCATCCAATCTTCCTCCCTCCATGCAGTTGGGCAAAGGCCTCTAATGAGCCTAGACCAGGGGTGGGCAAACGTTTTGATGCAAGGGCCACAATGGGTTCTTAAACTGGGCCGGAGGGCCAGAACAAAAGCATGGATGGAGTGTTTGTGTGAACTAATATAAATTCAAAGTAAACATCATTACATAAAAGGGTACGGTCTTTTTTTTTAGTTTTATTCATTTCAAACGGGCTGGATCCGGCCCGCGGGCCATAGTTAGCCCACGGCTGGCCTAGACACTGAGGAGAAACAGAATTTTGAGCGAAGTCCTGCCTGACTGAGCAGGGAAGGATGGAGGAAATTGTCTGTGGCTGAGAGGAGTCCTGGCAGGAGGAGGACAGAGAAACTGTATGATGAGGAAAGCAGGTAATAGCAAAAGAGCAGCTGCCAGAGGAATAAGCCATCCGGATCCATTGAAATCCATCCTCTATCAGAAACTATATAAGGCATGAAAGGGAGAGAAAGTACTGTCCCCTGCAGCAGGGGAAACTGTCAGGGACAATGACATCATAGGCAGAACTACCAACCAAGGCCTAGGAGACCAGAGCCCAGCCCCCCGCCATAATATCCCAGTTAGAAGATGCCACTCATCCTGATTCCACCATGAACTACAAGCTGCTCTGCTATGTGGCCCTCTGTTTCCCTGGAACTGGTGAGTCTTGGGCTCAAATGGCTGTCCTTTAATTCCAAGCCATTCCCCTGTGGCTGCAGCAATACCCTTCTTTCTAGGCTGTGTCTGAATTTTGTCCCTTTCCCCCCAACAGTCCTCATGGACACTGGAATTACTCAGATGCCAAGACACCTGGTCATGGGGATGAGAAGTAAGAAGTCTTTGAAATGCAAACAACATCTGGGGCATAATTCTATGTACTGGTATAAACAGAGTGCTCAGAAGCCGCCAGAGCTCATGTTTCTCTACAACTATAAGGAACTCGTTGAAAATAACACTGTCCCGAGTCGCTTCTCACCCAAATGCCCAGACAGCTCTCAGTTATACCTTCACGTGGATGCCCTGGAGCCAGAAGACTCCGGCGTGTACCTCTGTGCCAGCAGCAAAGACACAGCCTTGCAGAGTCACCTTCTGCCTATGCAGAAACCGCCTGGGCCCAGTCAGGAAACTATGGGGCAAGCAAGGCTCGGTTCAGCATTTCCTGTGAGAGCCCAGACAGGAATCTCAGAGCACAATGCTGCCTGTCAATTCACTGGCTATGACAATGTTAAATCCCATGCAGACCCAACAGCCTGTGGCCTGGCCTTGTCTTGAACATGACTATGCCTGGACAAAAATGTGCAAGTTCTTCATTATCTTCCTATCAGCTTGTGTCCTGGGACATCTTTCATGAGGCACCTCATACCCTAGTCACAGCAGGCCTACCAAGCCTGCTTCTAATAGGTACCTTTCCCTGACTTCTCTTTCCAAACAAGTTAGACCCGGACCACAGCCCTGATCCCAGCTCCAAATGTGCTCAGACCTTTTTCTAAAACACCTTCTTCCCTTACCTTGTGGCTTTGTCAGTTCCCACCACTGAGGATAATAGTTTCCTCGTCCAGTTTGGTTGCTTTTCCCTTCAGTCTCTTGAACAGAACTGTGAGTCACAGAGTCCATACCTCTAGATCAGTGATGGCGAACCTGTGACACGCGTGTCAGAGGTGACACACGAACTCATTTTTTTGATTGATTTTTCTTTGTTAAATGGCATTTAAACATACAAAATAAATATCAAAAATATAAGTCTTTGTTTTACTATGGTTGCAAATATCAAAAAATTTCTATATGTGACACAGCACCAGAGTTAATATAGGGTTTTTCAAAATACTGACTCGCCGAGCTCAAATGGTTCGCCATCACTGCTCTATATCATGGCTCTGAATTGGCCGTTGGAGAAGACAGTGGGTCCTGCTTGTGTGGTCAGGTCTTCACACCCAGCCTAGCTGACCTAAAGGCCACATTGGCCAAGGACCCTTCTGTAGCTACAGTATTTCACTTAGGGCCTGTGGGCCTGCATGCTCCAAGACACATGGGGCTGAGCCAGGGGCATCACATGTCTGCACAGGCACTAAGGCTCAGGGTGCCTGTCCTTACCTAAGAACACCAAAGCATTGAGCTGGGCAACACCCTTGTTCCCTGACCTGCCATGTGTACCAGGCTGCTCTGTTTTGTGGCCTTGGGAGCCACTGAGTCCAAGAAACAGAAGGAGACTTTTGATGTGGGCTTTTCAATTCCAGATCCTCATTATTTCCTTCATCTGGACAACTAACAGAAGCCATGAATGTGCAAGTCAAGCAGATGCCAAGATCCCTATTGTAGAGATAAAAAAAAAAAAAAAGAAGCTGGTCTTTGAATGTTCTTAGAAAGTGAACCACTTTGTGATGTATTAGGTCAACAAAACCCAGGACTAGGCCTAAGACTGATCCATTGTCCAGTGCTGATTTTATAGGCAAAGCAGATGTGCTCAAGGGCACCTGTTTCAAAAAAGAAACAAAGTTACCATTAAAAATTCCCTCTAATAGAGTCTAAGCAAGCTAGACTTGACCCTTTACCCTGAATTGGGTATTTTTCCTCTACTTTCAGTAACAGGGGTGCACAGCTATAGTCACTCCTTGTCCATGCACTCTCTCCATCACTGACGCCAGCTCCTGGGAGTCTTTCTGTGCATCTGGTTCTGCAGTTGAATCCTTATCAGATTCTGTTTTCCCAAGTCCCTTTGTTCATTTTTTTTATTCATTCAGACTGGCCAGTACCTCCTAGCAGACTAAGTATAGAGGGTTAGAATATTTTATTTCCTACTTGGGCATTGGAGAAAAACTTAGAGAAAATTAATCACATACACATGTGTTCTCACATCTGGGGAAATGGGCATTATATTATTATCAACTAGTAGCCCTGAGCACCAATCCAGGCGCCAGTAGCTCACCAGTAGCTTGCTGCTGCACTCCAGTAGCTCTCTGCCAAGTGCCCCGCCCTCCTGTAGCTCCCCCTCCCCCCTCCCCCACCCCCCTCCCCCCACCCCCCTCATATCTCGATGTCCTGCCCCCTTCTGTAGCTCTCAGCTGCCTGCTTGTAGCTCGCTGCCCCACCCTCCTGCTGATCCATGATCCAGTTGTTACCCAGTCAGTCGATACACTTCATGGCATAACGACCATTTGCATATTACATCTTTATTATATAGGATGAACAGAGGCAAGAGAGGATCTCTGAAAAGAGAGAGTAGAAAAGAAATTCTCCAGCAGTGTGGGAATAGCAGGTAACATTATTTTTAAAATTTGGGGAGGGATAAGCTGATTAGTGGGCACCTTGCAAAGAGGCCTGTCTAAAGTATCTCCTTTAAAATAGCTGTTGAGTCATCAAAGATAAAACAATGTCTACAGCCTAGCTAGCATGGCTCAGTGGTTGAGCATTGAACTATGAACCAGGAGGTCAGGGTTCATTTCCTGATCAGGGCACATGGCCAGGTTGCAGGCTCTATACCCAGTGGGGGGCCAGCATGAGGCAGCCAATCAGTGATTCTCTCTCATCATTAATGTTTCTATCCCTCTCTCCCTCTCCTTTCCTCTCTGAAATCAATAAAAATATTTTTTAAAAAACAAATTCTGCTAATTATTAATCATCAAAAAACCTTGGGATGCCCTAGCTGGTTCAACTCAGTGGATAGAGCATATGGACTGAGGGGTCCCAGGTATGATTCCAGTCAAGGGCATGTACCTCAGTTGCAAGCTTGACCCCTGGTCCTGGAAGGGGCACATGGGGGAGGCAACCAATTGATGTGTCTCTCTCACATTGATATTTCTCTCTGTCTCTCACCCACTCTTCCACTCTCTTTAAAAAACCAATGGAAAAATATCCTCAGCTGAGGATTAGCAACAATAACAACAAAATCCTTGGGAGTCTATCTGCAGTCCATCTCCATGACCACCTTTTTTCCTCTTACAATAAAAAATCCAAAATCACCTAGAACTGAATCTTTGTACCCTTATATTTAAAAAGAAAAACACAGTGCAACAGGCAAATGGTAAAATGGTTCCCAATTTTAATACATCCTTGGACCCTTGCACTCTTTTATTGTGTCTAACTCTAAATCTTGGTTACTGCCAAAACACATCACATGAGGGCACTGTGGAGCTGCTGAGCTCCAAAAGTTTCTGGGGCAGAGCTAGGGATCTGAGCTAGCTGCCTGGGGCCAAGAGGGTTAAGCAACAGCCTTGTTTGGTGTTTTTATCTGCTATAAGACTTAATACCATAAACACTATTTTGCAGGTGCTGTCCCAGCCAGGAGTCAAGAATTTCAACTGTGCAGTGATTAGGGGGGCTCTCTGAGCTTGCAAGGGAAAGTGAAGGGTGCAGAGCTGGTAGGAGGCAGCCTGCATGCCCTGGGAGCAGGGACAGGTAGAGGAACAATTGCCTCATGGAAAAGCAAAGGAGCTGTCATACCAGCATGCTACGGAAACCCAGCCCACCTCACCAGCCCCTCCAGCCACACATGTCATGCAAGAGGCTTAGCAGGAAAAAGCAGGGTGCCTAGATCAGCTGAACCAGGGACCTGGCAAAGGAGGCCAGGCTCATGGGAACCAACATAAACAATGACATCAGAGCAGTGACATCACTGCCAAACTTCCAATCAGAAGGTGCCCAGAACATTAGTTCTTAGAGGACCAGAACTCTGAGAAAGGAGACTCCTGCCCAGTGCTGCCCCACCCTGCCATGGGCTCCAGGCTCTTCTGCTGTGTGGCCCTTTGTCTCCTGGGAGCAGGTATGTCCTTGGCACAGGTGGGGCATCTGTTCTAAGCCTGAAAGCACCTGCATCCAAGGCAGCATCAGGGTCCCACGCCTGTTCTTTTTCCAGCTTCTGTCTCCTTCCCTCACAGGCCCAGTGGATTCAGAAGTCACCCAGACTCCAAGGCACCTGACAAAAGCCAGAGGACAGACAGTGACACTGGGGTGTTCCCCGATCTCTGGGCACTTGGCTGTGTCTTGGTATCAACAGGCCCAGGGCCAGGCCCTCCAGTTCCTCATTGGGTACTACAACGGGGAGGAGAGAGCAAAAGGAAACATCTCTGATCGATTCTCAGGGAAACAGTTTGATGACTACAGCTCTAAGCTGACCATGAGCTTGCTGGAGCAGAAGGACTCTGCCCTGTATCTCTGTGCCAGCAGCTTAGCACAGCCCTGCAGAGTCACCTGTGTTCTGTGCATAAACCACCCTGGCCCAGCATGCAGCAGCCTCAGTGCTGACAGGGCCCTGGGAACCTAGGGGTCCAGTGGTAACGCAGAGTGACTGGGGGCCCTGAGAAGTGCAGCCTAGGGCTCTTCTGAGACAAAAGCCAGAGGACAGATATTGACACTGAGATGTTCCTGCGAAGACAAAAAGAGCTGGTCAGATGCTACATCAACATGTTCGCTCCCAAATCACCTTCCTTGCCTGCACTCTATGTGATAAAAGTAGAAGAAGGGTCTGTAATGTAATAGCTCTCACCCTCTTTGCGGAGGGGGAAGAGTTCATTTGAGGATCAAAATTGTTGGTTAAATGTGTGGTCTAGAAGATAAAAAAAACCACAGGAATTTGTTTTATGTAATTTATGAAAAAGAAATTGAAATTTGTGGAAAATCTAAGAGAGAAAATATGACTGAAGATGTTTGAAAATAGAGATAAAGCTAAAAGATTATTTTTTAAAAAAATGTCATTTGTAACATGATCATTTTTCTCTTCCCTCCCGAAACTTTCAATGCCCAGAAAATATAAAGCAAGGCCTTATAGCAACTGGCATCCCAGTGGTAAGCCCCAGGTGAGGCCATCAGCACACAAGATGATGATGTGAGAACCCTGCGGTTGATTCTGACTTCTTTCTTCTTGATTTCTTACCCCAATCTTGCCTCCTTGGGGTACAGTCAAGTACCTTTTAAAACAAAAATAAGGTCATGCCCCCTGACTATAAACAGGCAAAAGCGGTCCAGTTCCACCACAAATAAATCCTGTTTTCTTGGAAAAGCTTTCTAACACATCACCATCCTAATTGAGTGACCTTTTCAGAGCAACCCTTCTTGGCAGTCTCAGGATGAGTCCTACTTTGTGACTAATCAGCTGTTTGCAACATTTCCTAAAACACGGATGGCTGTGTGGCCTTTAAATCCTTGGCATTTGCTCTTGCTATTCCCATAGCATAGAAGGCCCTTCCTTCTCCCCAGATACCACTCCTCTTTGGAGGACGGACTCAGCCATGCCTTCCTCTTGGCATCTTGCCCTGACTTTTCACAATACGGTACTATTGATTAGTCTGCTCTGGCTGCTCTAACAAAATGCCATAGACAGGGTGGCTTCGACCAGAGACATTCATTCTCCCACAGTTCTGGAAGCTGGGAATCCAAGATTAAGGGTCCTGGTTTGCGGGTGACTGACATCCCCGAGTGCTCACATGGTCTTTCCCCTGTGCTTGCACAGAGATATAGAAAGAGCTCCCTGGGGTCTCTTCCTCTTTGATAAGGCCACTAGTCCTAACAGATTAGGGTCCCAACCTTATTTTCCTTAACTACCTCCCTGGAGGTTCTATTTCCAGGTATATTGGCTTTGGGGGTGTGGACTTCAACATATAGATTTGGGGGACAAAATTCCATTCATAACTATGTTCTCTTTACTTTCATAGGAAAAACTAAATTATAATTAATGCTCTTTGATACTTGTGAAATGGATATGATAATAAGTGAAAGATGTATTGCATCACTGAATACACTCATAGCTGAGAATCAGCCTCACAAATAATTCTCTATGACTGAGTTTCAAACTTAATGACTGAGTAAATTTGAAAAGTTTCCTAAAAAATGTTTTTGCCCTTACAGTCCACCGCACCTTTAGAGACATCTCTTGCCATCATCAAAGATATTTCTCATAAATGAACCTGAAAAACTGATTTAAAGATTGCTGTACTCAAGAATAGGACCTCGGTATACTTGTCACTTAGAGGATGTGTGTGTGTGTGTGTGTGTGTGTGTGTGTGTGTGTGTAAACACAACAAATGGAAAAAAGTTTCTCTCTGGTAGGTATTTATTAGAGGTGCCCTGTCACTGAGTAGGGCTTCTAGGGGATGCTAGGTAATGACAGCCCATGTCAGCCCAGGTAGGTCTACTGGGTCGATCTTAACTAGAGCTCACTGGAAGGCGCTGTGGACTCACAGTAGGGCTGTTTATTTCAAGATGTTTTAAACAGGTAAACTATATAAACATTCTTTATGCAAATGTGCTATCTAAAAAGTGGCAATAATTACTTTAAATACACATTTTGAAATATAGGGACCTGATTAATAGGAGGATCTAGGAAACAGAGCGTTTCCAGGCTGGATCCACTGTTGAGCTTTATGACCTGTATGATTCTGGCTGTCTCTCCCATTTTTGCATACCGACTGCAGCAATTTTTTCCTTCTTAATTGAAATGTTGGTTCATACAAACTTTTGCCTCCAAACAAAGGGTGGATTTGAAGATCAACCCTAAATGAGCCAGGCTAGGAAAACAGTGGATCAGGAAATGGGAGGGGAGGGGACTTTAGGGCTAAGGGAATTTCTGCTCTTAATAGAGAAGGATGTGAATGCATGAGACTGTGGATAGTCAGCCACTGGGAAGCGCTGTGGACTCACAGTACTGCAAGCTACCTGGGAGGGGTTGAAGGAGTGGCCCAGGAGAAGACAGTTTAAGGGATCTTTGGGGCTACATGCCTGCATTGGGGGAGCAGTTTGAGTTCATCAAAGAGGCAAATGCCTGTGGGCCCTGGGCCTGTGGAATTCACACAGACTCCTCACTGCCCAGGAAGTGCAGAGGTGCTTGAGCCTCAGTATGAACCAAGGAGGCAGCCTCCCTGAGGCAGTCTTCCCCTCCCAGGGGAAGGGGGGATGTAGGGGCTGGGGTCACAAGGGCTGGGAAATTAGGGTGAGGCAGGGGCAGATAAAGGAGTATAAGGTAAGCTGTAGGCATGTGGGCACAGCTCTACTTGCAGCCATCCTTTGCAAAGGGGCTGTGCAGGAAAGGGAATGGTGAATAGAGTAGCTGACCCTGGGACCAAGGGGTACAGAGGGCCAAGAGGCGGCCCACATGGAGAGTCACACAGAGCAGGGAAGACATCAGAGCAGTGATGTCATAGGCAAATGCTCCTATCAGGGACTGAGAGGTAGAGAACTTTAGAGGGCTCACCCCAGGAGACTCCTCCCTGAGCTAGGAGATGTCTTGGGATGCTGCCATGGTCTCTAGACTTCTCTGCTGTGTGGCCCTTTGTCTCCTGGGAGCAGGTGAGCTCTGGGCACTGTGTGTGAGCCTCTGATATGGGTTTGCCATCCCTGAAATACAAGCCTGCTGGTGATGGTGGCAGCGGGAGGCTTCCCTGTGCCCTGCCCTGAACTCCCTCTGTGTCCTTCCCAACAGGCCCAGTGGATTCTGGAGTCACGCAGTTCCCAAAATACCTGATCAAAGCAAGAAAACAACAAGTGAAACTGAAATGTTCCTATATCTCTGGGCACCTCTCTGTGTATTGGTACCAACAAGCCCAGGACCAGGGCCTCCAGTTCCTCACTGAGTATTACAGAAGGCAGGAGAGAACAAAAGGAAACATCCCTGACCGATTCTCAGTGGAACAGTTCAGTGACTATCGCTCTGAGCTGAACATGAGCTCCCTGGAGCTGACGGACTCGGCCCTGTATCTCTGTGCCAGCAGCAAAGACACAGCCCTGCATGCTAGGCAGCCTGCTGTACAAAAAGGTTCCTCCCCACCTCAGGAAGTGACTGCAAGGGTGGCAGCTGCCAGCCACACAGGCGCAGGCCGGAGCAGAACAGACTGCCTCTCCCAAACATCCTTCTGCTGCTTACAGATGTGATGTGTATTTATGCTCACAGAAATCATGCTACAGAAGTACTTCTTTACCCGTTTCTCTATCTGATGGTAGAGAATATGAGACATTCCCAGGTCTCATATTTCATAACTGGCAGAGCAAGAAATCAAACTCAGTTCTGTTCCTCAACTCCCATGGTTGTTCCCCAATCCCCAGCACTGTCCCATATCTGGCTTCCCTTTTCCAGGTCCAGACTATAGGCCTGGGAAGATCTCACATCATCTGTGCTTGTTGTAACCTCTCCCCTGACAGCTTCATGTACATTTGACATCAAGGCAATACATATCCATTGACCCTTCATTGTCACAACAAAGAAAGGCACTATTTTCTACACAATAGGTGTCCCACTGACCTAGGCTTTTAGACATCTTTCATGGGGGCTGTGTGAGCAGAAAGCTTTCCAGATGTGTTTTCCCAGCTGCAGCACAAAGGGAATGAGATATTTGCCATGAGAACAGTCTTCCTGCATGGGACACAGTGGCCACAATGGGAAGGAAAAAGAATAACTGTTACTCCATCCTTTGTCCTTTTTGTTCAATAATTTCTGCTCCTATATTTTGTACAAGGAATTATATCACATAAAACAGAAAATAAAAATGTCTGGGGTTTTTGCCTTTGAGAGTTTTAAGGTCTAAGTTGTAAAGTCTACTGATTTAAATGTGAATCTCATCCAAAACACCCTCACAGAAACACCCAGAACAATGTTTAACCAATATTGCAAATATCTGTGCATTTCATGGTCCAGTCCCACTGGCACATTAAATTGCCCATCAGAACATCTCCCAGGGTTGAATAAAGACACAATAAGGTTAAAATAGGACATAATTGAAATCTAGATCTTGAGTACCTTTTTACTTTCTGACAGTTTTTCCTACCATATCTTATGTGCAAAGTAGATACAGACACACTTTGTCTAGAAACCCTATAGTTCAGGATTTTAGAAGTCACATAAATGGAAATATTTATGCCTGATGATCCATTAGATGTCGTTCACTAGAGCATGTAACATACATCTGTCCTTAGGCATTTAAAATAACTATTACTGATGTGAATTATATACAATAAATATTACAGACTTTAAGTGAAGAGAGCAATGACTTTTGAGTAATATACAGGGTGTCCTAAAAATGTACACATCACTTTGAATAATTATTAATTCCATTGGGTTAAATATGAAAAGAAAGAAACATGAATTGGGGTATCAGCTGTTAAAGTGTGTGTACATTTTGGGGGACACCAGATATCTATAATAATAAAATCATAATATGCTAATTAGACCAGACATCCTTCCAGAGGAAGCCAGGGCTGTGAGGGAAGCCCAGGTCTCGGGTGCCTGAGGGAAGTCGGTACCAGCAGCCGGGTGAAGGAAGGCCTACTCTTGTACAAATTTCGTGCACCAGGCCTCTACTATAGAAAAAAATGTTTTTATCACTTCCTCATAAAGCAAGCAACATTTTCATCACTCAGGGAGTTCTCTCATACCCCTTGTTAACATAAAAAAACCATTGAAACCTGTAAAGAATTTTTGTGAGTTTATTTGAGCCAAACTGTCAACATATGCCAGGAAGCAGAACCTCAACGAATTGAGATAGTGCTCCAGAGAATGGCAGGGTTACATCCGTATTTATACATGAAATTCATTGGTGACAGATTTAAGGAGGTGGGATTAAGGGAAGCGGGGAAACCTCTAGGATAGGATAAAAAGTAAAATGATGGACACATACTTAGGTGGGTGCAGGATCAATTAACATGATAATGAAGGAATTTGTAGTATGTGTCCTGGCGCCCAGAACATTTGGTTGTGCCCCAGGGGTTCCAGAAAAAGGGAAGTTACAAGTTACCCAGACATTTCAAGGGTATGTTATCTTAGAGGTAAAAAGGCAAATGGGCTCAGTAAGGATCAAAGTTGATCTTGTCAGTGAAGATACTGGCCTAGGACATAACTGCCCACCATAACTACTTTTAGTTAAAGTTTAATTTCAGACCATCCTTTGTGGTTATTTTAGGTCTCTGAGTCTGCTAGGCTGCCACGCAGGCCTTCCCTGAGCTTGTCAGGTCAGCGTGTGGCCCCTTTCGTCCACACCCTTTACAATGCCTCAATCCATCACTGACATCCAATGACATGATTTCTATCTGTAGAGATTCATTTTGCTTAGGCATCTTTTTAATATACATCTATCATCTCTACCTATTAAAACAAACCCTCATTAGTGCATAGCTAAGTACTTAAGAGCATGAGGTACTCCTGGAGAGCATTATGGACAAAGACACCTGATCAGGTCAGCAACAGTTCTACCTGGGGCTAGATGGTTTGATAGAATGACCCTCAAAAGGTCTTTCCAGCTGGTATAGCTATTTTTATAAACTGTATTTCCTGATCTTCACTCATTTCTTGTCTCATGCACCCATTCATTCCAATTACTTTGCAATGATATTTTGACAAAAAGTCATCATATCTCAGGAAATGCTTTTGAGTTCCCATCAGATACACAGGTAGCCTGGGTCATGTTCACACATTGTGAACTGGGACTGTGGTCCACGGGGAAAGTAACTTCATGGAGAGAGATCATTTTACATTGGGAAGAGGGTTCCCTTCACCTTGACCTCAGTGTCTAACTCACAAAACAGGAACCTTGAGCTGGAAAATCCCCTTTGTGTTCTGGGCTTGTGTGGGTGCCACTATTCTGTGCTGTGTGTCCTTCTGTGTCCAGGACCAGAGAGTTTCTGGGGATGAACATGGAGCCCATTTGTGGGCTGGCCAGGCCCCAATTCAAGGCTTGTTGCTTTGCTTCCAACATCAGGCTCCTCCTCCAGTTCTGATTTTAAATTCTGTGTCCTCTTCTCCTAGGCCTGGATGTTGTGCTAAATCAGCAACCTCAGAGGTGACCACAGATTTGAAACTAAAATTCATGTACTTGAGACCTGCTACACAACTGGCAGAGTCCGCGGTCCAAATAGTAATACTTTGAAGATAATGATGGCAAGGCATTGAAGCAAGTGTGGGGTCCTTCTACGCATGGGACTGTGTAGATTAGCTACAGGGTTTTCAGAGCCATTATATTTATTATTTAATTAATGTCAGTGATACTTTGCAAGGAGATAGTCCCTGTGGAATGGATATCTCAAACTATAAAATAACATTTTTTCACTCACTCACCCTGGAGTTGGCCACCTCTCCCCAGGGCCCTCATACATCTGTAATCCATGGTGCCAGTAGTCATCTGCAGAGCTGAGCAGCCACAAAGAAAGGTTGGTCACAGGTATGAGCTGGATCTGCTTGCCACTGTCTCACCCCAAACACAGGAAGCAAATGCTCTGGGGAATATGATTTCACTGTGAGGTGGGTGGGCTGGGGCCTAATTACAGCCCTCTAACTGCATGTCCTTCTCTCAGACCCACACTGCCTTACTATCTGTGTGGGAGAATTGGGTCCTGGCTCAGGGCTTCTCTTTGGCCACAAGGAGGAGCTATGACTCTACTGAGAAGCAGGGAGCTCTGTATCTGCAGGAGGGTTGAGGAAACTCCCTGGAAGGGAGAGAGGGTTAAGGGCAAGTCTGGTTTTGTTTACAACCCAGGAGAATGGGGTTGGCAGAGGCTGGGAGTCAGTGCTTGAATGTGAGGGGTTAAATACAGAGTGTTCTGCTCTGTGTTGATCTGCAGGTGTTTCTGTACCAGACTGCACCTCCAGACCAGTTGTTTGGGAGCCTGCAAGGGGTTAGAAGGAAGAGGGGTTTGAGGTGGTGAAGTGAAGCCCACAGGCAGATGCAGGTGGAGGACATTCCTGAGACAAGAAGAAGGCTGGGACTGGGGTTGGGGCTCAGCATTCTGTTCATACCAATGCATAAAATTATACCTAAATGCTGTCTGCCTCCTCTCAGCTCGGTCCATCCTGCTGGGATGGGAGCTCCTGGACTCAGGCACTGAGAGGCCACAGGTTGGTTGGGATCTTGCAGAGATCACAATAACTTAGGGGTATCTATTCACTCGGCCAGGGGAGCCCCAGAGCCCCAAGTCCCTCACTCCAGAGTATAGGAAGAGTTTTATTCTTGTCCCTCTGCTGGGTGGTCTTCTGAGTTTTGGAGCAGGAAATGACAGGAAGCTCTTCTGGGTCTGATGAAATGGTTCTATCAAAATACCATCAGCTGATTTCCTTCTGGACCTTATCTCCAATCCAATGACCCATGGCAGCTAGAATTATCCAGACTCAAGAACACTTGATACCACAACACCTAGAGATAGAAAAGACAGACATACACATCCCAGAGCTGAGAGGAGCTTCTCATTTTTTTCACTCAAGGCATCTGGTGCTTTTTGTTTGTTTGTTTTTTAACTCTTGGAATTTTCCTTATTTCTTAAAAATCTTGGCAGTCCACAAAATTATATTTTATGTCAACTCTCGCTGTATGTAGAAGAAGGAAGTTTCAGAATATCTATCTATTCTACCCAACTGCCCGAAAGTGAAAGTCTAGCTCACAAGTAGTTTAACAGAAAAATGATTAGTCCTTGTTTGAAAGTTAGTTTTGTAATTCATCTAAGAATGGAACACAGGAATCTGCTAAAGACAACCATCTCATTTTCCTACACTTAGATAGAAATTATTTAACTTTCTGTATTATGAACAAGTTTCAACATCTGTTAAAAATTGTAAACATTAGAAACTGCAGGAAAACACACTTCACACTTCTAAAGTCAATATTGAATATCCTATGTGACTAATTTTAACTTAAAGATTGAGAATTCAGGGTCCCCTGGATCTCCCTCACTCACAAAACATCTGCAGCTTCTTCCAAATAATAAAAGTAAGGTGACACATAATCACATTTGAAAGTTAATAAATAATGTCCACACACCATAATATTGCATTGAATTATTGTTAATTGTTACTCATATTACTTTCAAATGACTTGAAGATGAAATATTTATAATCCATATTAGAATAGAAATAGTAAGCTTAAATATTTTGAGTGGCTAAATGAAATTTCAATAGCTAAACAGGCCAATAGCATGAACTGATGATTTATGAATATGAATGTCTTGTAGGAGCAGGCTTTCCCATCAGGTTTTTATCTGAATTTTCATTTGGAAAACTGATGGTCCTTGGTCCCCCTGCAGGCATATGACCTCAAGAGTCAATGTGTGCCCAGCTCGTGCAGCTCAGTGGTAGGGCATTGAGCCAGGAACCAAGAGGTCACAGGTTTGATTCTCAGTCAGGGCACATGCCTGAGTTGCAGGCTCAATCCCCTTAGAGGGGTGTGCAGGAGGAAGCCTATCGATGATGTTTCCCATTGATGTTTCCATCTCTCTATCTCTTTCCTCTCCTCTCTCTCTAAAACATTTCAATAAAATATATATTTTTAAAAAGAGTGAATGCTTATGTTGACTTTGTATTTTTATCAGAAAGAAAAGGGACTTTTTCAAGGTCAGAGCTACCAGTAACTAAGAGCCAGTTGAGCAGAATGGAAGGGGAGTCATAGCCCTTGGCACCTAGCAGCCCCTAGAAACCAGTTCTGAGCACCAGTGAAGAGTGAGGCTGAGTCAGATGTAACTTTAATCTTCATGGAACTCTGTGTCCAGGTAACTAAATTTGACAGAATTAGACACAAGAGATTTTCCTTCCTGCCCTTATCCCAGACCACACAGCCTGGTCTTCCCGCTGAGTTCTCAGGGACTGATGGATGGAGAAAGCTCCGTCCTTGTTAAAGTCACCAAAAGCAGAGGCAATGATGGAGGTCTTGTTTCTAGAATGGAAAGAAGATTCAGGTTTAAAACATCCCAACGCGCGCGCACACACACACACACACACACACACACACATACACACACTCACACCCCTTTTCTCATGAATACCCAAACTGTTGGGAATTATTCAAATATAAGCAGGATTTTAAATATAGGACAACCCCAAATATAACCAATGTCCAAAATATGCATCCTGCTATCATCCAGGCCACTCCCCTTTGTTCCAGTCTTCTTGAGCCTCATCCCTACAGGCTGTAGGACTTCCCACTTCTTTGTGGATGAAGTTATCTTCATGCTAAATCTATTGCATATTTCTCCCCTCTTTTACTTTTGTGCTGTGATCAAACCCTGGCATTTCCCAAGCATCCAGCGACAGCCCTCCGTTCTTTCTGTGGTGGCTTCCCCTGCAAAAACATGGCAGAGAATCCATTTCTTTATTTCATCCTTTCCTTTGGGCAATTCTTAATAAGCAACAAAACTTTCTTGTTTTCTACCTCTCCTGTTGAAAATATAAGACAGCCAGCACAACTAACCCTATGCCATGTGGCATGTTTCTTACAGGGGTTTCGTCTGCATCTTGTTGGATGATGTGCACCTGAGTTTTCAAGAGCATTTGCAAAAAACACTGAAATAAATAATTCATCTGAAATCTACTCATTAACCATCATCACGTCTTCATATGTGCAGAATTATTATTATATGTAGCCTCTTATCCACGTTTTTTACTATTTTCTTCCTTCTTCCCTCCCTTCCTGCCTCTCTCCCTCCCTCCACCTCCCCCTCTCCCTTCCTTTGAAAAGCTTCACATATAAACTATCTGGTACAATGGGGTAGGTACTGGGGACACTGGATGCCTAGTTTTCTAGCCCAGGAAACATCTAGGGATATCTCCAGTTAGGGTCATACAACTTTAAAACTAACAGAGACTGGGAAATTATGTGTGTCAGCCCATTGTTTTATCGATGAGGAAGTGAGTCTCCATGCAAAGGACAGTATTTAACTGTGTTAATACTGATTATACTCCTAACCTCCATATGGCAACTATTTCATATTTCTAGTCTAGGGGATTCTCTGAGTTTTTATCAGAATATAAGCATCATGAGTGTAAGTGTATTGTCTTACACATGCTTTGTACTAAGAAGCAATTCAATGACCACCAACAAATGAATCATGCTAGATGTTCCAGCAAGGATGGTGGTGGTTTCTGATTTGTTCACTGCTGTATCTCTAGTGCTTGTTTTTTGTTCAGTCAAAAAAAAAAATGAACCATGGCGGCGGGTGGGGGGTGGTTTTTGAAGGGGTTTCACAAGGAATTCACAGTTAGTGTTTCCAGTCTGTGTGTGTGTGTGTGTGTGTGTGTGTGTGTGTGTGAGAGAGAGAGAGAGAGAGAGAGAGAGAGAGAGAGAGAGAGAGAAAGAGAAAGAGAGAAAGAGAGAGAGCTCTGTGGTAGTCCTGGTCCCTGGCCTTACCCAGGTCCTTGCTGACTTAGGTTTCTTATGGGCTGAAGCCTGGCCCAGTGGGCTGAGATATGAGAACTGTGCCTTGCTGACCAATAGGCGGTGCTGTGGCCACACCAAAACCCCTGAGGTTGGTCAAGGACAGAAGGAAAAAAGGAGAAGCTGGCTCTCAAGAAGGGTAATTTGGCAATATCGGGAGATATTTTTGATTGTAATTACTGGGGAGTGGGCAGTGCTACTGCATGTAGTAGATGGAGACCAGCGGTGCTGCTAACCATCCTGTCTTTACAGGACCCCCCCCCCACAACAAAGGATTATCCTGTGCTATACGTCAGTAGTGCTGAAGCTGAGGAACCCTAGGCTACACACTGACTTGTAAACTGTTACCAAAGAGAAGGTGACCTGTAGACAATTCAAGGACAGTCAAATCCTCCACTTAAATTTCCCCAACTCCATGCTGTTATTCACATCGATCACTTCTTTACCTATCACATCTGACTTCTAACTCCCTAGCAGCTCCTTGTTCCCCACATAGCTCTTGCCCCTGGACAGATAAGAATATCACAGGGAGTGGGGCTTTAGTTTACCCCCCCCCCCTCAATAAACTCAAGGACTATTAACTGGATTTGCTCCTAACTAGCATCAATCCAGCCAACGGGAAATGGCCTGAAGCTGTTTCTCGGGAGGCACCTCATAGTCAGTGTCCCACAACTGAAACAATGTCTGAGTGTAAGTCAAATATTCAAAGGAGCCAGGATGTGGGTGGTGTCATCCTGCATTATTGTGAAGGAGCCCAGGCAGACTCTGAGAGGGGGCCTGAGAGGGAGAGGAAGAGAGGACATGGCCAGATGTTGGGACTGGGACAGCAGAGGGAGGCAGCTGTTGGCACAAGGATGACAGCAGAGAAATATCCTTGAGACAACATGCCCTCCCACTCAACTGTCCCTAGAAATCCCAAATTCCTTTGAAAGAAGAAGTTAAAACTGTTTTTGAAAGGAGCAAGTGTAGGAGGTGAAAAAGGAAGAGAGCTCATGTGAGGAGAGCCCGAGAATTGGGAAATCATTCTAGGCTGTGACGTTACAGCAACGCACCTGTCAGGGCTTGGAGCACTGTAGCCTGGTCTTGTTACCACTGGAGAGCAGAATCCTGGGCTCGGGCCTTGCCTGTTTGCCTGGAATCCACCATGGGCTCCAGGCTCCTGTGCTGTGTGGCCCTCTGCTTCCTGGGAGCAGGTGAGTGAGGGGCCCAAGTGGCAAGATCCACTCTGAGTCTCTACGCCCTTTCACCTCTCCAGCAACAGGCTGCCTCCTAGGACTTGTCTGAATTCTGCCTCTTTTCTTCTCAGGTTCCCTGGACACAGCAGTTCTCCAGACTCCAAAATACCTCATCACGCGGGTGGGAAATCAGAAGTCCCTAAGTTGTGAACAAAAGCTGAACCATAATGCTATGTACTGGTATAAGCAAGACTCCAAGCAATTGCTGAAGATTATGTTTTCCTACAGAAATAAGGAGCTCATTCTAAATGAGACAGTGCCAAGTCGTTTCTTACCTGAATCTCCGGATAAAGCTCAATTGAAACTTCATATCAACTCGTTGGAGCTGGGTGACTCTGCTGTGTATCTCTGTGCTAGCAGCCAAGACACAGCCCTGCAAAGTCACTGCCTCCCTGTGCACAAACCTGCTGGCCCAGCCAGGAAGCTGTGGGAACAACATGTTCACCCAACACACCCTGCTGGGAGACCCCTGACTGGAGTTTCATCTGTAGTATAACTCACAGTACACAATAGAGTTGTTCTGTAGTTGGTATGCTCAAAAGACTTCCCAATTCTACTCATCAGCTAGAGCAGGGGTTTCTAGTAAATTTACTGAAGTACTCAGGACTCTGCAAACAAGTAATGGCCCTGTCCCAGGCACTGAAGACCTTAACTGATGGAAGAAGCTATTCTTTTCCTTACTCTGCTGTACATCTTATACATAATATTCATATTACACATAGCAATTTTATTAAAAACATACTTCGGCTAAGAATATTTGATGAGTGAAAACGAAAAGGAGAGGTGAGGTTTCTAAGACCAAAAGGAAATTGAGATTATCAGTGAGTTCCCTGGTTAATATAACAATATTTGGAGAAGCATGAAATCCATGGTAATAGATAAACTAGAAAGAAAGGGTGAGGGGGAAGAGCCAATAGAGGTACACTTGTGCATTGCAGACTCTCTCTCTTTCAGAAGGATGGCATGATTATTCCTAATTCTGATTGAGTGTCATCTCAGAAGTTTCCTCCAGAGAAGACAGTAGCCAGATGATAGAAAATATTATGAGACATGGAAAGAAAAAATGGGCACAAATCTCTAGGTAGTAGCTAAGGTATTCTTTGATCCTATCTTAAGATAACATGAAAAAATTTTCATTTTGGTACAATAACAATGGTAGCAGTATGGGTGAAAAGGGGGAATAGATTTTGGGTGGAATGAATTACTAAAGAAACTACTAAAATATTCTACATGAAAGATTATAAAAGGATTTCTGTGGGACATTGTGGGTGATGTAGAATAGAGACTCCGGATTACGTTATGTTCTTATAAAGAGTGTTAAGATTTATCCTGGCAGGTTTAAATGCAGGATTTGCTAGGGTTTATTTTAATTTGTCCCTTTTTTTTAGGGAGCCCTAGCATCTCTCCTTATTACTAGTGCATGGCCTTTCCGGGGCCTCAGTGGGAATCACAGTGTATTCGCCAATGTGACTGTCTTCTGAAATCTCAGCTCTCCAGCCTTTCACCACCTGTTTTCTCCTGAGCCTTCTAGAGTCCATCCACTGCATGCCCATTAGAGACTGGCCAAGGAAAAGGGATTTCCTTACATGTATTCTTGGGGCTCCTTTTCAGAACTCTATACCCCAAATCTGAGATGTCTTGGAATCAGTTATGTCTTTCCTATTTACCTCCAAGCAACATATGCCATTACTTTTTTAAATAGACAATGTTTGCCTGAATATACTTATATGTTTACCATTCACTTTTTCACTATTCCTTCATGCAATCAGACTACCCTTAGATTATTTTCCTTCTTCAGGCATATTCCCTAATTCAAATAACTTAAATTCACCTTTCACCTACCACTTGCTTTGGGAAATATTTATTTTAGCTAATGTTTCAGGGCAACAGAGCTTTTCACTTTCACTCATTGTTTGAGGTTTCAATCTAAATTGTGTTGTTTGTCATCCTTGGAATTTTTCTTATTTATTGGGAGCCAAATCATGCAATGAAATTCTATTTATTCAGACTTTTGCTGTTTCATGTCGAGGGACCAGTTGGAGTGTCTTCTTGTTACAGTGGATATCCATCATCATAATTGTATAGTAACAATGTTATCATTTTAATGAGGGCTAATTTTAGGTTCTTATATGAGAATGGATTATCTCCAACTATAGTGGATTGGAAACCTGTCAATACACAACATTCTCAGTTGGAGAATGTCCAACCCACCTTGCTTAAATTCTAACCCATTTCCCTTTTCATTTTTTTTGGTCCACATTAAAAATCTCATAAAATTTGTCACATTATAAAAATGCTAATATTTTCCTTCTGACCCAGCATATCCCTGGACTAAGGAAAATTTAAATATCAACTCTTGACTTAAAGCATGTATAACTACCCTCCTTCCCCCCAACATAGATAGATATAAATTCCTGTTACTCCAGTTTGGTAATAAATACCTAACATAATAAATGGTAAAAATCATTTAACAACTATAGATCATTTCATTTTTATGTTTATTCATACATTTAAATTTTCTAAAATAAAAATTCAATGTTGGCAAAATGTTACATTTTAAAATAGCTGATATTCCAATAACTAAGCCTGTAAGAAGCACAAACAGGTAGTTTACATAGTGAAGTAGAAATGGCTCACAGTAGGTCATCCTAGGTAGTCCCAATTTGGAAAGCCATCTGTAGAAATGATGGGCCTGGTTTGATTTCTAACATTTTAGCAATGGACAGGTCTTTGGGGGTCATATCATTGCAGTCCCTCTCATGTAAGAGCTGAATAGAATGTCACACATGTAAAGTGATTTAATCACTTGAATACAGAATACATTTCCCAAACATCATATGATATATTTTATTCCCTGGTCATTATCTGTGAGTGTGTTTGATGACTTCACTACAATAGAGTTCTATGGGTGAACCTGATGTGTTATGCTTGCTCATAGCAGTTGCTCAGTGAGCATTTGTTGAACCAGTCAAGCTGGCCTATAAGTTCCACATAGGCTGGGATAGTATCTGCAGGGCTGTGTTTTGTTTATTATTAAGAACCCAGACATTGCCAATTTTTGTTGAGCAAACATTGGCTGTCCTAGGTATGTGGATGAGTGGTACTGCTGACAACTATTTTTGATATTTTGGATGCTTCTTTCCTCTTCAGACTTCCCTAGGTTTTCTTATCCAGAGTGAGGAATTGGTCTGGATTGCTGACACTGGGCTGGAGAGAGGCCTGAGATCTGGAAAATGTGCCGCTTTGGCCACAAGGAGGAGCTGCGGCTCTATTGAAACCTCTGAGCTGGGGGGAAGGGAGAGGACTGGGAGTCAGTGGAGGGGTGGCAGGAGGAGGGAAGCTAGGGCTTTGGGACTCCATCTTTATGTCATTTAGGGGCATTAGTTGTAGACATCCAAACAATATTAAACTAAAATCTTTTCCAAATTGATTTCCCTTTGTCTTGCACCAAAGCCTGTGTTCTCTTTTGGCAACCTGTTTGCTCTAAGCCCAGCCAAGCCTTGTACCCTCAATACAGAGGCAGACGCTGGTTGTCCCTTGTATGGTTCCTTCAGCGGCCTTCCCAGTGTCTGGCTCTGGGCCTGCACCACAATCATGCACTTTAAGTGATGGGCACTATTCCGTCCAATCTACCTCCCTCCATGCAGTTGGGCAACGGCTTCCAATGAGCCTAGACACTGAGGGGAAATGGAATTTTGAGCGATGACCTGCCTGACTGAGCTGGAAAGATGGAGGAAGTGTTCTGTGGCTGAGAGGAGTCCTGGGAGGGAGGAGAATAGAGAGAGAAACTGTATGATGAGGAAGGCAGCTAATAGCAAAAGAGCAGCTGCCAGAGGAATAACCCATCCGGATCCATTGAAATCCATCCTCTATCAGAGTCTATATAAGGCATGAGAAGGGGAGGAAGGACTGTCCCCTGCAGCAGGGGAAACTGTCAGGGACAATGACATCATAGGCAGAACCACCAACCAAGGCCTAGGAGACCAGAGCCCAGCCCCCCGCCATAATATCCCAGTTAGAAGATGCCACTCATCCTGATTCCTCCATGGACTGCAAGCTGCTCTGCTATGTGGCCCTCTGTCTCCTGGGAACAGGTGAGTCTTGGGCTCAAATGGCTGTCCTTTAATTCCAAGCCATTCCCCTGTGGCTGCAGCAATACCCTTCTTTCTAGGCTGTGTCTGAATTTTGTCCCTTTCCCCCCAACAGTCCTCATGGACACTGGAATTACTCAGATGCCAAGACACCTGGTCATGGGGATGAGAAGTAAGAAGTCTTTGAAATGCAAACAACATCTGGGGCATAATTCTATGTACTGGTATAAACAGAGTGCTCAGAAGCCACCAGAGCTCATGTTTCTCTACAACTATAAGGAACTCGTTGAAAATAACACTGTCCTGAGTCGCTTCTCACCCAAATGCCCAGACAGTTCTCAGTTATACCTTCACGTGGATGCCCTGGAGCCAGAAGACTTCGCCGTGTACCTCTGTGCCAGCAGCAAAGACACAGCCTTGCAGAGTCACCTTCTGCTTGTGCAGAAACTGCCTGGGTCCAGTCAGGAAACTGTGGGCAAGCAAGGCTCGGTTCAGCATTTCCTGTGAGAGCCCAGACAGAAATCTCAGAGCACAATGCTGCCTGTCAATTCACTGGCTATGACAATGTTAAATCCCATGCAGACCCAACAGCCTGTGGCCTGGCCTTGTCTTGAACATGACTATGCCTGGACAGAAATGTGCAAGTTCTTCATTATCTTCCTATCAGCTTGTGTCCTGGGACATCTTTCATGAGGCACCTCACACCCTAGTCACAGCAGGCCTACCAAGCCTGCTTCTAATAGATACCTTTCCCTGACTTCTCTTTCCAAACAAGTTAGACCCAGTCACAGCCCTGATCCCAGCTCAAAATGTGCTCAGACCTTTTCTAAAACACCTTCTTCCCTCACCTTGTGGCTTTGTCAGTTCCCACCACTGAGGATAATAGTTTCCTCATCCAGTTTGGTTGTTTTTCCCTTTAGTCTCTTGATCAGAACTGTGAGTCACAGAGTCCATGCCTCTAGATCATGGCTCTGAATTGGCTGTTGGAGAAGACAGTGAGTCCTGCTTGTGTGGTCAGGTCTTCACACCCAGCCTAGCTGACCTAAAGGCCACATTTGCCAAGGACCCTTCTGTAGCTACAGTATTTTACTTAGGGCCTGCGGGCCTGCATGCTCCAAGACACATGGGGCTGAGCCAGGGGCATCACATGTCTGCACAGGCACTAAGGCTCAGGGTGCCTGTCCTTACCTAAGAACACCAAAGCATTGAGCTGGGGAACACCCCCATTTCCTGACCTGCCATGTGTACCAGGCTGCTCTGTTTTGTGGCCTTGGGAGCCACTGAGTCCAGGAAACAGAAGGAGACTTTTGATGTGGGCTTTTCAATTCCAGATCCTCATTATTTCCTTCATCTGGACAACTAACAGAAGCCATGAATGTGCAAGTCAAGCAAATGACAAGACCCCTATTGTAGAGATAAAAAAAAAAAAAAGAAGCTGGTCTTTGAATGTTTTTGAAAGTGGACCAATTTCTGATGTATTGGTGTCAACAAAACCCAGGACTAAGCCTAAGACTGATCCATTGGCCAGTGCTGAATTTATAGGCAAAGCAGATGGGCTTAAGGGAACCTGTCTTAAAAAAAAACAAAAAACAAATTTACCATTAAAAATTCCCTCTAATAGAGTCTAATCAAGCTAGACTTGACCCTTTACCCTGAATTGGGTTTTTGTCCTCTACTTTCAGTAACAGGGGTGCACAGCTATAGTCACTCCCTGTCCATGCACTCTCTCCATCACTGACTCCAGCTACTGGGAGTCTTTCTGTGCATCCTGTTTCTGAAGTTGAGTCCTTATCAGATCCTGTTTTCCCAAGTCCCTTTGTTTATATATTTTTATTCATTCAGACTGGCCACTACCTCCGAGCAGACTAAGTATAGAGGGTTAGAATATTTTATTTCCTACTTGGGCATAGGAGAAAAACTTAAAGAAAATTAATCACATACACACGTGTTCTCACATCTGGGGAAATGGGCATTATATTATTATCAACTAGTAGCCCTGCACACGAATTCAGGGGCCAGTAGCTCGCCAGTAGATTGCTGCTGCCCTCCAGTAGCTCTCTGCCAAGTGCCCCGCCCTCCTGAAGCTTTCCCTACTCCCCTTACCCCCACTCCCTCATAGCTGGCTGTCCTGCCCCTTCTGTAAGGCTCTGCTGCCTGCTTGTAGCTCACTGCCCTCCCTCCTGCTGATCCGTGATCAGGTTGTTATGCAGTCAGTCCATATGCTTCAGGGCTTAATGACCGTTTGCATATTACATCTTTAGTATATATGATGAACAGAGGCAAAAGAGGATATCTAAAATAAGAGAGTAGAAAAGAAATGTTCCAGCAGTGTAGGAACAGCAAGTAACATTATTTTTTAAACTGGTCGAGGGGCGGGGGAGGGATAAGCTGACTACTGGGCACCTGGCAAAGAGACCTGTCTAAATTATCTGCCTTAAACTAGTTGTTGGGGTCATCAAAGACATAACAACTTCTGCTGCCTGGCTAGCATGGCTCAGTGGTTGAGCATTGAACTATGAACCAGGAGGTCAGGGTTCGATTCCTGATCAGGGCATATGACCAGGTTGCAGGCTCTATACCCAGCAGGGGCCAGCATGAGGCAGCCAATCAATGATTCTCCCTCATCATTGATGTTTCTATCCCTCTCTCCCTCTCCTTTCCTCTCTGAAATCAATAAAAATATTTTTTTAAAAACAAATTCTGCTAATTACTAATCATCAAAAAATCCTTGGGATGCCCTATCCGGTTCGACTCAGTGGATAGAGCATTTGGACTGAGGGGTCCCAGGTATGATTCCAGTCAAGGGCATGTACCTCAGTTGCAAGCTTGATCCCTGGTCCTGGAAGGGGCACATGGGGGAGGCAACCAATTGATGTGTCTCTCTCACATTGATATTTCTCTCTGTCTCTCACCCACTCTTCCACTCTCTTTAAAAAACCAATGGAAAAATATCCTCAGCTGAGGATTAACACAATAACAAGAAAATCCGTGAGAGTCTATTTGCAGTCCATCTCCATGACCTCCTTTTTTCCTCTTACAATAAAAAATCCAAAATCAGCTAAAACTGGATTTTTGTACCTTTAAATTTAAAAAGAAAAACACAGTGCAACAAGCAAATGGTAAAATGGTTCCCAATTTAAACACATCCTTGGACCCTTCACTCTTTTATGGTGTCTAACTCTAAATCTTGGTTACTGCCAAAACACATCACATGAGGGCACTGTGGAGCTGCTGAGCTCCAAAAGTTTCTGGGGCAGAGCTAGGGATCTGAGCTAGCTGCCTGGGGCCAAGAGGGTTAAGCAACAGCCTAGTTTGGTGTTTTTATCTGCTATAAGACTTAATACCATAAACACTATTTTGCAGGTGCTGTCTCAGCCAGGAGTCATGAATTTCAACTGTGCAGTGATTAGGGGGGCTCTCTGAGCCTGCAAGGGAAAATGAAGGGTGCAGAGCTGGTAGGAGGCAGCCTGCATGCCCTGGGAGCAGGGACAGGTAGAGGAACAATTGCCTCATGGAAAAGCAAAGCTGTCAGACCAGCATGCTACGGAAACCCAGCCCACCTCACCAGCCCCTCCAGCCACACATGTCATGCAAGAGGCTTAGCAGGAAAAAGCAGGGTGCCTAGATCACCTGAACCAGGGACCTGGCAAAGGAGGCCAGGTTCATCGGAACCAACATAGACAATGACATCAGAGCAGTGACATCACTGCCTAACTTTCAATCAGAAGGTGCCCAGAACATTAGTTCTTAGAGGACCAGAACTCTGAGTAAGGAGACTCCTGCCCAGTTCTGCCCCACCCTGCCATGGGCTCCAGGCTCTTCTGCTGTGCGGCCCTTTGTCTCCTGGGAGCAGGTATGTCCTTGGCACAGGTGGGGCATCTGTTCTAAGCCTGAAAGCACCTGCATCCAAGGCAGCATCAGGGTCCCTCCCCTGTTCTTTTTCCAGCTTCTGTCTCCTTCCCTCACAGGCCCAGTGGATTCAGAAGTCACCCAGACTCCAAGGCACCTGACAAAAGCCAGAGGACAGACAGTGACACTGGGGTGTTCCCCTATCTCTGGGCACTTGGCTGTGTCTTAGTATCAACAGGCCCAGGGCCAGGGCCTCCAGTTCCTCATTGGGTACCACATGGAGAGGAGAGAGCAAAAGGAAACATCTCTGATCGATTCTCAGGGCAACAATTTGATGACTACAGCTCTAAGGTGACCATGAGCTGGCTGGAGGGGAAGGACTCTGCCCTGTGTCTCAGCCAGGCTAGGAAAACAGTGGAATCAGAGATGGGAGGGGAGGGGACTCTAGGGGTGAGGGGATTTCTGCTCTTCATAGAGAAGGATGTGAATGCATGAGACTGTGGATAGTCAGCCACTGGGAAGCGCTGTGGACCCACAGTACTGCAAGCTACCTGGGAGAGGTTGAAGGAGTGGCCCAGGAGAAGACAGTTTAAGGGAACTTTGGGGCTACATGCCTGCATTGGGGAAGCAGTTTGAGTTCATCAAACAGGCAAATGCCTGTGGGCCCTGAGGTCTGTGGAATTCACACAGACTCCTCACTGCCCAGGAAGTGCAGAGGTGCTTGAGCTTCAGTATGAACCAAGGAGGCAGCCTCCCTGAGGCAGTCTTCCCCATCCAGGGGAAGGGGGGATGTAGGGGCTGGGGTCACAAGGGCTGGGAAATTAGGGTGAGGCAGGGGCAGGTAAAGGAGAGTAAGGTAAGTTGTAGGCATGTGGACACCGCTCTACCTGCAACCACCCTTTGCAGAGGGGCTGTGCAGGAAAGGGAATGGTGAATAGAGTAGCTGACCCTGGGACCAAGGGATACAGAGGCCCAAGAGACAGCCAACATGGAGAGTCACACAGAGCAGGGAAGACATCAGAGCAGTGATGTCATAGGCAAATGCTCCTATCAGGGACTGAGAGGTAGAGAACTTTAGAGGGCTCACCCCAGGAGACTCCTCCCTGAGCTAGGAGATGTCTTGGGATGCTGCCATGGTATCTAGACTTCTCTGCTGTGTGGCCCTTTGTCTCCTGGGAGCAGGTGAGCTGTGGGCACTGTGTGTGAGCCTCTGATATGGGTTTGCCATCCCTGAAATACAAGCCTGTTGGTGGTTGCGGCAGCAGGAGACTTCCCTGTGCCCTGCCCTGAGCTCCCTCTGTCTCCTTTCTAACAGGCCCAGTGGATTCTGGAGTCACTCAGACCCCCAAACACCTGGTCAAAGCAAGAAAACAGCAAGTGACACTGAGTTGTTCCTATATCTCTGGGCACCGCTCCGTGTACTGGTACCAACAAGCCCAGGACCAGGGCCCCCAGTTCCTCATTGAATATTACAACGGGAAGGAAAGTACAAAAGGAAACATCCCTGACCGATTCTCAGTGGAACAGTTCAGTGACCATCGCTCTGAGCTGAACATGAGCTCGCTGGAGCTGACGGACTCGGCCCTGTATCTCTGCGCCAGCAGCGAAAACACAGCCCTGCATGCTAGGCAGCCTGCTGTACAAAAAGGTTCCTCCCCAGCTCAGGAAGTGACCGCAAGGGTGGCAGCTGCCAGCCACACATGCGCAGGCCGGAGCAGAACAGACTGCCTCTCCCAAACATCCTTCTGCTGCTTACAGATGTGAGCAGCAAATCATGCCACAGAAGTACTTCTTTACACGTTTCTCTATCTGATGGTAGAGAATATGAGACATTCCCAGGTCTCGTATTTCATAACTGGCAGAGCAAGAAATCAAACTCAGTTCTGTCCCTCAACTCCCGTGGTTGTTCCCCAATCCCCAGCACTGTTCCATATCTGGCTTCCCTTTTCCAGGTCCAGACTATAGGCCTGGGAAGATCTCACATCATCTGTGCTTGTTGTAACCTCTCCCCTGACAACTTCATGTACATTTGACATCAAGGCAATACATATCCATTGACCCTTCATTGTCACAACAAAGAAAGGCACTACTTTCTACACAATAGGTGTCCCACTGACCTAGGCTTTTAGACATCTTTCATGGGGGCTGTGTGAGCAGAAAGCTTTCCAGATGTGTTTTCCCAGCTGCAGCACAAAGGGAATGAGATATTTGCCATGAGAACAGTCTTCCTGCATGGGACACAGTGGCCACAATGGGAAGGAAGAAGAATAACTCTTACTCCTTCCTTTGTTCTTTTAGTTCAATAATTGCTGCTCCTATATTTTGTACAAGGAATTGTATCACATAAAACAGAAAATAAAAATGTCTGTGTGTTTTTTTGCCTTTGAGAGTTTTAAGGTCTAAGCTGTAAAGTCTACTGATTTAAATGTGAATCTCATCCAAAACACCCTCACAGAAACACCCAGAACAATGTTTAACCAAATATCTGTGCACCTCATGGACCAGTCCTGCTGACATATTAAATTAACCATCAGACCATCTTCCAGGGTTGTATAAAGACACAATAAGGTTAAAATAGGACATAACTGGAAAGTGGATCTTGAGTCCCTTTTTAATTTCTGACAGTTTTTCCTACCATATCTTATGTGCAAAGTAGATACAGACACACTTTGCTGGAAACCCTATAATTTAGGATTTCAGAAGTCACATAAATGGAAATATTTATGCCTGATGATCCATTAGATGATGTCCACTAGAGCATGTAACATACATCTGTCCTTAGGCATTTAAAGTAACTATTACTGATGTGAATTATATACAATAAATATTACAGACTTTAAGTAAAGAGAGCAATGACTTTTGAGTAATATACAGGGTGTCCTAAAAATGTACACATCACTT